>NW_019268539.1:3507884-3584238 GCF_002738365.1 Cucurbita moschata
AAAAAAAAAAAAAAAAAAAAGGAAATATCACTTTCAATTACCACTTAAAATAATTTTGTTCATGGATGAATGTAGATAGGTATGAATTATTGAGTGTAATATCAAGGGGGACCCCACAAGATAAAGATTAGGGTATTAAGGACAAAGGGACTCAGGTCAGCCCAAAATTTAAACCCAAGCGACTTATGGTGAATCTTCAAACACCTTGCTGGTTGGATAGCCTTAATGAAAATGACCCTCGATAATGAATACACATAGCGCACTGCTCTGCTACCACCCACTTGCCCCTGGTCCCTTTCCCCTTGCTTATCTTCCATGCACCATCACTCGCACTCAACGGCAACGTCATTTTTTCCACCTCTCATATTCTGTGAGGTCCCACATTGATTGGAGAGTGAAACGAAACATTTCTTATTAGGGTGTGAAAACTTCTCCCTACGGGCGATACGCAGCGGGCCAAAGCGGACAACATCTGCTAATGGGACTTGAGCCAGACACTAAACCAAAGCGGACAACATCTGTTAATGGTGGATTTGGGCTATTAGGGCGGTTACAAATGGTATCAGAGCCAAACACTAAGTAATATGCATGCCACCAACGAGGACACTAAGCAATATGCATGCCAACGAGGGCCCTGGGTCTCCAAAAGAAAGAGTAGATTGTGAGATCCCGCATTGGTTGGAGACCAAACACTTAGCAACATGCCAATGAGGACACTGAGCCTCCAAAAGGGTGGAGAGATCCCACATCGATTGGAGAGGGAAACGAAACATTGCGTGAAAACCTCTCCCTAAATTTATACTATTCTCATGAAACATTTGGTTGCTAGAAAAACTCATAAGATATTAAATCCAAGAAAATTGCTCTATGGCTCGACAAATTTATTCAAATGTGATTAGACCCTTTTCTCTCGTACATCAAATAAGTGAAACGGTTCGTCACACTGCGACAGTTTCAACGCGACAGTTTCAACAAGTAATTTCTCCATGACTTTAACTCCTATAATGACTCGAACCAATAATCTGTAAGACGATTCTTTTTTGCATTATTGATCACAAGGATGGTAATCTGCATTAATGGTGGCACTCCAAAAGATGAGTTTGTTTTTTCTTCAACTTGTTTTTTGGCTCCTAGCAACTTTTTTAAAACCTAAACAGACAAAGCTGAATCATGTTCTAACCGTGGTTTTAGTGGAACGGAAACAGAGAAAATATTGGTAACAAAGACTGTGATTTTAGAAAAGCACAGTAGACATTCTGAAACAAAATTGGTATCTACCAGGACTAATCAGGAACGATAAATTCAACATTGATAGATTACTCTGAGATACTATAATTTCCAGATATATATATATATATATATACACACACACATTCGATGCTGGTTTTCTAGTGATTTACATGCGTTGTGAAACAAGTTCCCAATATGCAGACTCTAAGCAATTTGAGTTTCACAGAGCAACAAGTAGAAGTTCTAGTAATCAGTAGGCTAAGGTCCTGTATCTAGCTAGAGTATTAATATTAGCTATATGCAGGAAGGTTGAAAGTTCAGAGCAGGGGAAGAACCAAATTACGGGTTATCGTCGTTGTGAAGCTCGTCCCTTTGCCTGCGCATTCGAGCTCCCCATGACATGTTTGCTCTTGAATTTTTATTCATGCTTCTTCTCTTTAATTCTGATAGCTGATCCTGCCAACGGCTCTTCCACCCACCCTTCTCATCCATTTCCTGAGCAATTCAGAGAATTATAAGTACAGATTTAATATAGGAAATTTTGATAATGAAACTAAAAGAATCGATGTCTGTCATGTAAGTTATATAGGTAGGAGTCATGATTTGGTCCAGATTATACATGTTTTGATGCACACAAGTCTTTTGAATTAGGATTAGCTTAATTAGAAGATAGTCGAAGAATTAGAAGAGCTGTTGCTAATGGTTAATCTACTGTTTTAGTAAAAAAAAACTCAAAAAGTATTTGCATATCGAGAATATACCTGTGGTCCAGATTATAATCATCATCTACTGTTAAATCGAAGACAGAAAATTAAAAAAACAGATGAAACACCAGACTGAGTGCATGGAGTAATCTAGGTTGCAAAAACGAAGAGGTCAGGGAAAATAACAAGAATTCAGGATGAGGAGGCGAAATTGTTCAAGACGAGTAAAAATCAATTCAATATAATGATTTAAATTGCAATAAAATAAGGTAGAGAAGACATCCTAATTGATTCAGCAACCGATTTTGACCTCAAAAATGGCCAAAAAACATACCTCATGGTTGTAGCCCCGTCTTCGAGCAGAGAAAGCAAGGTGAAGACCTCTCGCCATGTCTCTATCATACAAATCTCTCATAACAGGATCCGATAACGTCTCGTACGCCTCCTGAACCTTGATGAACTTCCTTGTATACTCCTCGATCCGGTCCGGTGGCGAGACGTCCGGATGGTATTTCCGAGCCATCTGCTTGTAGGCCTGCTTAATCTCCACCATCGACCCCGACTCCGGCACTCCTAAAAGCTCGTAGAAGCTTATCTCGACGGCGTCGGAGACTAGCGCCTCGTTGACAACCGTGGCCTTTGCTCTAACGCAAGCAGAAGGAGGCCGTGTCAATTTAGGGAACAAAACCTGCGAATTTCCTTCCGGTGGACAGGCTCTCATCGGAGAAAAGATCGGAGGCATCGCCGGTAAATAGCACCGTGAATCGGTACCTGATAAAGCCAAACCGCAGCTACGCATGCCTGAATCTCTTCTGTGATTTCTCCTTACGATTACGTCAATGAAATTTGCCTCTATCAAACCTTCGCTGCCGCTGTTTCGTCACTCTGTTCTTGTTTTGTACGATGGATCTCTCTCTCTCTCTCTTGGCTGTGTAATGAGCTATGACAGCAGGTGCAGAGAGAATGTGAGCAAGCTCAAGTTTGAGAACTCCTCTTTTGAATTGGTTTTGACGTTTAGGGTAGAAGGGATTCTAGCTATAAATAGAAGGATGTGAAAAAACGTGGAAAGAAAAAAAAAATCCAAGAAAAACAGATCTCGCAATTCACTTCCAGAGGCAAGAGCCATTGTGTAACGACACCAAGCCTCACCGCAGGCAGATATTGTCCTCTTCGTGTTTGCCCCACCGCCAACAGATATTACACCAACAATTCACTTCGGTTAGGGGGCAGGGGCCATTGTGTAACGACCTAAGCCCACTGCCAGCAGATATTACACCAGGCCCCACCGCACGTAGATATTGTCTCTTCGTGTTTGCCCCACCGCAGGCAGGTATTGTCCTCTTTAGTAGGTTTTTTGTTGGTGTAACGACCTAAGCCCCAACCGCAAGCAGATATTACATCAGGCCCACCATGGGCAGATATTGTCCTCTTCGGGTTTTTGAGTTTTTTCTTTTGGGCAGATATTGTCCTCTTTAGTAGGTTTTTTTGTTTTTGGGCTTCCCCCTCAGCGCAGCGCTTCAAAAGGGTGAAGGTTTCCACACACTTATTATCCTCTTTAGTAGGTTTTTTTTTGTTTTTGGGCTTCCCCTCAAGACTTTAAAACAGGGTAAGGTTTCCACAGTTATTATAAATGGTGGTTTGTTCTCCTCCCTAACCAAATTACATAGAGTCTTCGCTGGCACACGGGGCATCTCACAATCTACCTCCTTAGGAGCCAACGTCCTCGGCACACCGCCTAATATCTGGCTCCAATACCATTTGTAATAGCCCAAGCCCACAGTTAACATATATTGTCCACTTTGACCCATTACGCATACCCGTCAACCTCACAGTTTTTAAACGCGTCTACTAGGGAGAGACTTCCACACCTTTATAAGGAATGCTTCGTTCCTCTCTTTGATCGATGTGAGATCTCACATTATATATGTAAATAAATGTACTTATATTTATATAATAAAGTGGGGTAGAGCAAGAATTGATACGGGGCTAGAGTCGAGGACGGGGACAAAGAATGGAATCCCCGTCCCCTACCATGTTTAGCAATGAGGAGAGGTTTCTCTCACTTCCTCTCTCGTATTCTCTTTAAACAAGAATTATTCGTTTTGTTTAGCTCGGATACCTAGCTCCACGAGTAAAATGGACATCGTGAGTTTGTTTTAATCATATGGGCCCAACTATTGAAGTTTATTGGGCCGAAACCCAAAAATAAGAAAACCAGCCCAGTCCAGCCCAGCCCAAGTTCAAACTAGAAACCACAGAAGGGAAGTCCTGAAGAACAAAGTAACAGAAATAAATTCCCACCGCGCTCTGTTTCTGAAGCCTCTCGACGGCCTACCGCCGAGAGGAGCTTTCGCGCCAAGAAGAACTAGAAGCCGAGTAAGGCCAGCTCTTCGTTACACCGCCGGATTCAACTCTTATCTTCTTCAAAATCGTATTGTCTTCTAAACAATTTTTCGGTAAGCTCGAAGAGTTTGATCTTCCATGGCGACGGCTTCTCACGCACAAGCGGTCAAGTCTCCCAACAAGTCCTCTGGTCGCCGGCGTTTTGTTGTAAGCATTTCTTCGCTGCTTATCTTCAGGACTCATATGTTTATGTTTTGCGTTGATAATTTATTGGTGCTTAAGTTTGGCTGCCATGGAACCAGTACGATTGAGTGAATGTTTTTTCATGCCTTACTGATGCCTAGGCGAATGCAGTTTGTTTCTTAGGGGATAATTATGAAAATGCAGTTTTCCTAGTCGAATGAAACATTTCATTCAATGTATGAAAAGACTAACGCTCAGAGATGATACAAACTCCACAAGAGAGTGGAAAATGAACAAAACAAGAAACAAAAAACAACTTCAAAGTGCCCCAATAATTAATAAAGAACCTGAATAGAACAAGCTTGCCAAGAAATTGAGATTCGAACTTTAAACGTGAAAACCCATAAAACAGAGAGAGGATTCCGAAATAACCAAAGGAGAAAGCTGGAAAGATCTCGCATCAATTGGAGAAGTGAACGAGTGCAGCGAGGACGCTGGGCTTCGAAAGAGGTGGATTGTGAGATCCCACGTTGGTTAGAAAGGGAAAGGGAAACGAAACATTATTTACAAGGGTGTGGAAACCTCTGTTTAGCAAACACGTTTTAAAACCTTGAGTGGAAGTCCGGAAGGGAAAACCCAAAGAAGATAATGTCTATTAGAGGTGGGCTTAGGCGGTTACATAAACATTCAAGATATCTCGGATAAACACGAAAAGGCCTCCGAAGATGAGTTAAAACGCCTCCAAAATAGTAAGGACCTTCTAAAGATTAAAACACCTGAAAACTGAGAGGAGAATGCAACAAGCTGAAGAGAAACTTTCACCAAAGCTGAACCACAAAGAAAGCCATCTGAAATAGAAGCTGAGATATCAACCTTGCTAACAAACTAATAGAATGCGTACTTAGAAGCTTGAATAGGAAAAACCAGAACATAGTTGAAGAGCCAGAAGGAAGAGTTTGAAGCAAACCGCTCATGAATTCAACATCAGAATAGATATCGAGATATAACGATGTAACAATATCATCTACATGGATTTTAACGAATACAAGGTTACCTCTAACAGCTCAAGCTTACTACTAAAAGATATTGTCCGCTTTGATCCATTACGTATTGTCGTCAGCTGCATGATTTTAAAATGGATGTACTAGAACGAGGTTTCCACACCCTTGTAAAAAGTGTTTTGTTCCTCTTTTCAACCGACATGGGATCTCACGTTAAATTGTGATTTTCTTCTTTCCTCCTTTTAGTTTATGGTTCATAGGAGGAAGCAAGCATGGTCCCAAAGCCGAATCCCTCTTTTTTATGGTTCAAAAACACTCCAATCGAAAATATTTTCAATCCATTGAAGGACCAATTGCTTATTGAATGCTTGGCTTGTTAGGAATCACGACTCTCCACAATGGTATGATATTGTCCACTTTGAGCATAAGCTCTCATGGCTTTGCTTTGGGCTTCCCCAAAAGGCCTCATACCAATGGAGTTAGTATTCCTCACTTATAAACCCATGATCTTCCACTAAATTAACCAATGTGGGACACACTCCCAATCCCAATAATCCTCAACACCTCCCCTCGAACAAAGCACACTATAAGCCTCCCCTGAGGCTTATGGAGCTCTCGAATAGCCTCCCCTTAATTGAGGCTCGACTCCTTTCTCTGGAGCCCTCGAACAAAGTACACCATTTGTTCGACATGTTAGTCACTTTTTGACTTCACCTTCGAGGCTCGCCATTCTTTGTTCGATATTTGAGGATTCTATTGGCATGGTTAAGTTTAGGGCATGGCTCTGATACCATGTTAGGAATCACGACTCTCCACAATGGTATGATATTGTCCACTTTGAGCATAAGCTCTCATGGCTTTGCTTTGGGCTTCCCCAAAAGGCCTCATACCAATGGAGTTAGTATTCCTCACTTATAAACCCATGATCTTCCACTAAATTAACCAATGTGGGACACTCCCAATCCCAATAATCCTCAACATGGCTTGCTGAAAACTCTTCCGAACGAGGGAATAATATGCTTCGCTCGACTTTTTAAGTGACTTCAGAGAATTATCAACCTTGGCTTTTCAGGTTTCTTGACCAATTTATCTGTCCGCTGCCACCTCAAAATCATCACAAAAAACAGAGCACGATCATCACCAAAACTCATTAGCCTTAAGAGTAAAATGTTCTCAACCAAATAGTCAACCAATTCTGGACGGGAAACTTGGTAGAAATTTAAAGGATAATGAAGCAATGAAATGAGTCGAATTAAGCTTTGACCTTGTCCTTGCCCTTACCCTTGTGGCACCGTCAAACAGACATGGAGGAAAAAATAGAAGAAATAAATCCCACGCTAGCAAAGATAATATGAAAAGGACATCAGCCTAAAAAGTGAAGTTCTTCATTTGAAAAATAGCGGAAAAAGTCATTAACAAAAAAGAATGTCTTACATCACTGTTTCTCCAAATTGGTGTATGTTATGTAAGAAAGAAAACGAATCATAAGCTACTTATTCATGCAATGCACATACGCTCAGAATTTCTAGACAACAATTCTCAATATATTCGGATAACATCTCACATTTCCTAGTGAGTAAAGAATCTATTAGATATGGTCTTAACGTATCACCTTTTCAAGAATGCAAAAGCCCTAATAAATTTAGGCTTTTTGAAACACGTATCTTTATATAATTTAACAATGATGAAATTTTTTCATAAATTTTTTTTTGATTTATTGTCAATAATTTTGGTGAAGTTCATCAACTAAAATAAAATTTAAATTTATTCAAACAGTGTAGGCCTTTTGATTTATTGACGATGTGCTACTTTTTTTTAAAAAAAATTATTTGAATAATAAATTAAAAAGTGAAAATATTATTTTTCCATCAGCTTCCGACCAAGGATAAAGTAAAATTATTGATTATTATTAATATGTTCTGCCCCAATATTTCCTCAGGCTCATGTCTTGGCGCTACCGCTTTTAACGAAAAAGCCCCAATTACTGCGCTTGAAAAGAAAATCCTTTTACTTCCGCTGCTAAATTCTCTGAGGACCCTTCTTCTTCATCTGCTCCACTCCTCGGACTTCACTTTTTTTCTTTCAAAAATCCTTTCAATCTCTCTTCAAAGTCGCCTTCTCTTTCCAATTCGTCAGGTAAGTACAAATTTCTGCTTCCATCGTTGAATTTGGTGGTTTTCCGATGCGGGTTTTGTTCGATTTTGGTTTTTGGCTTGGTGCTTTGATGGATCCTTGATTTTCTTTGATGCAAAGTTTCTGGGTTTGAATTTTGATTGAGATTTGATTGAAATTTGCTCTGGGATTTTCTTTTTCTTGTGTTTGAGTGGTGAATTGGGAGTTAATTTGGTGTGATGATTCCCCCGAAGCGAAAGAAATGGACTGAAGCTGAGGAGAGGACCTTGATTGATAAGTATGGAGAAATGGTCTCTGATGGAACCCTAGCTAAGATGAAAACCCGTGAGAAAAAGTTTAGGCCAATTGCGAATTATGTGAATTCTGTGCACCATGTTCATGATTCTTTGACGTATCCATGGCAGTGGTCTTGGAAAGATGTTTCTACTAAGGTCCAGAACATGAGGCACCAATATTTGCTTGTGAAGCAGAAGATTAAGAAACCCGAATCCGGGGTCGAAAACTCAGGTGGGGACTCAAAGGAAGAGTATGATTGGATGGAGGGTGTAACCTATTGGTCAAACTTCTTGAGATATAAGGATGTTTTTGGGGATGTAGCTGTGGCAAATAGCAGTTATAATGATTTGACAGTCGTTTCGAGTAGTGACCGGGGGAATGTCGACCAGTTTTTGGAGGTAAGTAGAGAAATGGATATGTTGGATTTTCCTCATATGGGGCATTCTGGGGGAGGGAACTTCACTGCTGGGATTGATGGTGTTGACAATGAAGTGATGGGTTTGAGGTTTGAGTTCGACGGGGACGAAGCGGAAGAAAACTTTAACGATAATGATCAGCTGAAGGAGGATGGAGAGAACAGCTTTTTCTGTGAAGCAGTTGATCCTAAGAAGAACATCTTGAAGAAGAAGAAGAGGAAGGTGATGAAGAGGTTGGAGAAGAAAGCATGGGGATTTCTCGTGAACCAGCTCGGACGGTTGAAGGATATGGAGGCTCAGTATGAGAAACGTGAGGTGGAAAGAGAACAGGAGCGTCGGAGGTGCGAATGCTTGAGATTCGAAATGGAGAAAAAATGGGAACAAAAGTGGGAGGAAAGGGAAGCCCAAAGGGCGGAGAGGGAGAAAGTCCGAGACGAGTTGCGAAAACAGAGAATTCAAGAGTGGGAAGCTATGGAGAAGGAGAGAGTGGAGATAGAAAGAAGAAGAGAGGAGAAGTTGAACCATGAGAGAGAATGGGAGGAGAGGATGAGCAAGAGAAGGTTAGAATGGAAGAACAGGATCGACAATATGTTGAACCAACACCGAGCTGAAATGAATCAGATCCAGACTCGTATGCTCCACGAGCAACAGAACCTAACCGGTCAATTACTCGGTATTATCTCTCAATGGACTGCTCATCCTTCTGCACTCTCTGATCATACTAGTGCTAGTAACCATTATCTTTCACAAATGATGCAAAATTTACATCATGTGAACGGGATTGTTCACGATGGCACGAGAGTTGAAACAGACAACCAAGACGATCAATTTATCGTCGATGGTTGACGTTTCATCTTACGTATTTGATCAGAAAACTGTGGGAACTGCAAGAATATTTGCAGCAATGGATTAGTCTGTAAAGGTCTGAGAATAGTTATATGCATTCAATTTTTATTGGCTGGTGCTCATCTGTTTAGCTTGAATTATGACAATAAGAAATATAAAATTCTTCTTATCTTTTATTGTTATCTTCTTCTTTTAGTAATGCTTCCCTTGTGATCTACATACTTGCATCTCTTCCCTGTTATATTCAAGGACGAGTAAGCTAACGAGTCGGTTTTGTTTAGTTCATGAATTTTCTCTCCATCACCCGGGAGGCTTCGAGAGCGACGGGATCTCCTCGACATAGGTAACAAGACTTCTTTCTCTCTTTCTGCTGTAGTATGAGAATGGTTTGTTGTTGCGTCGATTGAGTATCTTTATGAAAGAATATTTTAGTCATTTTTTCGGCAAACTGCGTCGGTGTGCACCGGAACGATGTGTTCATAAGAATTGTGATTTTTGTTGATCATTGAACATAGCTGTTAGACCTGGTATTGTTGATGATATAGGGCGTTGAATCATTTTTGCAAGCTACTAGATTAGATTAGAACAGGAAACACATTTTCTATTACAAGCACACACTTTGCTCTTCTGCTTCAAGAAATAGTATTTCTAAGTTTTGAAGAAGTAAATGATTGTTAGAATTACGCTTGGTGTGTATGACGGGTCACCAAGGGTTCTCGAGTTGAGTTCCGTTACGCAGCGATAATAAATATTCGTCTCTACATATTGAAGATAAATTGAAACGTACCTGTACTTGTTATATACATTTTTGCAGGGTACCTCGACTTTGTACTCTTGGTTTTGGGGTCTCAAAACATCGAGAACTTGAACGGAGTATTTAAATCTAAACTTGAATTATACTCGAGTTGTCACGTTGCCATATTATCATATTGGATAATGATGAACACATCGAATATCATTTCGTATTAGTTTAGAATTCTACTTTTGACCATCTTGGTTCTTATACAGTGTAATCTTATTGGGTTAAAATAGTGTAATCTTATTGGGTTAAAATAAGATTAAAAATTTATTAATTAGTAAAAATTTAAATTGAAATGATTACTTATTAAAAAAAAAAAAAAAAAATATATATATATATATATATATATTTTTGGTGAAGGAACCAAAGGGTCACCCTCACACCTTCATTTTTATTAATTTTTTGGTTTAAATTATTGCTTGAATGAAAAACTATTTAATTATAAATTTAATCTATCAACTTAAATTTCAAATTTATGTTTTTAGATAAATTAATTTTTAGAAATTTTAATCATACAAAATTAGAAATTAAAGAGTTTATAAGATAAAAAAATATATATATATTTTAAGGATGTTTTTATTATTTTTAAAAGTTTATGGACCAACCCAATTTATGTTATGTTTTTAACTTATAATTGATTTTTTTTATTTAATTATAATCGAGGCAATTTTGTAATTTTTGAAATTAAAACAAAAAAAACTGGTATTTTCGGAGGGGGAGAGGTGCGAAGCCGATGGTTAGAACAGCGCCGTCCACAGTCGATCGGCATCTTCACCGCCGGCCGTAGTTTTCATCTCTTCAGTTCCGTTGCGTCTACCAAAACTTCAGTACTTCTTTCTTTGATTTTTCTGTTCTCTTTTCCTTCCGTAATCTGGAGTACAGTGTGGAATTTTGTTTTCGATGATGAATGGGGTTTGCAAGCGCTTGCTTCGAGTTCGAAATCATTTTCCTTCGTCCTTCCGCAGCGTCAATGGCCGTTTCTCGTCTGTAAGTTCTTCGATTCCATCACCTCTATATTACCGTCCCAAGTTCTCGCTCTCGATTCCCGCCTTTTCGTGTTCGATTGCGTTTTTGGTCCATTTTAATTCAGAATTTGTTCGATCAGGATCTTACTGTACTCTTAATGAATCTAAAGCGGAAGAAATTTCAGAAAGCAGTGCGGATAAGTTACACAAAGCTATTATAGATAATTCTTGCGCACATCATGATATGGAGGATGCCCTCGATCATGTGGGCGTCCATTTGAGTACTGATTTAGTTGTAGATATTCTCCATAGGCTTCGTTTTGATGAGAAATTAGCGTTTAGATTCTTTACATGGGCTGCGCGTCAAGATAACTATTCTCATGAACCTCTGGTTTACAATGACATGATTGATATACTGTCTAGCACTAGGTACAAGGTCAAGCAATTTCGAATTGTTTGTGACGTTCTTGATTATATGAAGAGAAATGACAAGAATAATGTTCCTGTTGAGATTTTATTTGGGATTTTGAAGAATTATACAGAGAGGCATTTAACTCATTTGCAAAAGTTTGCGAAGAAAAAGAAGATAAGAGTGAAAACACAGCCAGAAATCAATGCTTTTAATTTGTTATTGGATTCTTTGTGCAAATGTAGTCTGGTTAAGGATGCTGAAGCTTTGTTTATGAAGGTGAAGAAGAAACTGAAGCCGAATGCGAACACATATAACATATTGTTTTTTGGTTGGTGTAGAGTTAGGAATCCAGGAAGAGGGATGAGGGTATTGGAAGAGATGATTGAGCTCGGGTTTGATCCGGATAATTTTACTTATAACACTGCTATCGCTTCGTTCTGCAAGGCGGGGTTGTTGACGGAAGCGTGTGAACTCTTTGAGTTCATGAGAACAAAAGGTTCTACCTTCTCCTCACCCACAGCTAAGACTTACGCAATCATGATTGTTGCTCTTGTTAATAATGGTAGAATGGATGAATGCTTCAAGTTTCTGGAATACATGATCAAAAGTGGTAGTGTTCCCGACGTTTCTACGTACAAAGAGCTGATCGAAGGGATGTGTTTAGGTGGAAAGGTCGATGAAGCTTACGTGTTTTTGGAAGAGATGGGTAAGAAAGGTTACCCTCCTGATATAGTTACTTATAATTGTTTCCTCAAGGTTCTCTGTGATAATAAAATGAGTGATGATGCACTCAAGCATTGTGATAGAATGATTGAAGTTGGTTGCTTGCCCAGTGTACAGACTTACAACATGTTGATATCGATGTTTTTCGAGATGGGCGATCATAATGGAGCTTTCGAGATTTGGTGTGAAATGGATAAGAACGGTTGCACACGGGATGTGGATACATATTGTATAATGATTGATGGTCTCTTTGATTGCAACAAAGTTGGAGATGCTTGTTTCCTTTTAGAGGAAGTGGTAAACAAGGGAATGAAGCTCCCTTATCGGAAGTTCGACTCGTTTTTGATGCAGCTCTCTGTAAATGGTAATCTCCAAGCAATCCATCGCCTGTCCGAACACATGAGAAGGTTTTACAACCCCGCCATGGCTCGACGTTTTTCTATGAATCAAAAGCGGATGAGCATGAGTTTGAGAGGAAAGTGACAGGACTTGGTTAATTGTACGCATCCAAATTGTTTCCTGGTCTTCATTTCTGCACCATTTTTTACATGAAAGTCCATTCAAACGATCTAACTCTCTTATTACTCATTATGATTAGGTAGCACAAAATAGCCTACAGAGCCTTCTCCAGAAAGAGTTGTTCGAGGCATAAAAACCGAAGTCCTCGGCCTTCGTTAAAGCCTCGTGACGCCCGTTCCATCGAGCCAGGAGACAAGCAAGGCCCTGGTAAGAAAGCAATGAGTTCAAGTAGATGATGAATAGTGTAGAAATATCCACGTTCTCGTGCTTTGATTTTTATGAAATATTATTGGATATATTAGGATGTTTTACATTTTTTAATATAATTTATATTGAAAAATGAAAATTATCCTTTAAAAAAATTATATTTAAAAATGGGGGCAAAATTTGTAGAGAGTTTGATCCCGGGAATTTTCGTCCCGACCCCCTTGAAAATAAATGAAAATTTTTAGGAGGGAGAGAAGGGAATGAAAAGAGTTTAATTAAATCATTTATACCTAAAAAAAAAAAACATTTATCTTTAAGATTTAAGATTATGAGAGAAGCGGAATTTGAACATCTCGAACAGGTAGTCAATTAAATATCTTTTATTTTTTATTACTTCCAGGGCCGTGCATCGTGGCATGACAACACCTATACACTATTGAAATGGTTTGTCAGTGAAAAGTATTCCTATAGGCGCCCAATCTGTCAATGGTGCAAGGCCTCGTAGAATATAGGACAATGAAGTAATGTATCTAGACGAGGATCAACCCTCAATAATCTAGATTCACAATTAACTAGTTGGTTTATGTTACCTGTTATGGACCTTCGATGTTTCACTCTTCACAGAACTGAAAAGGTCATTTTGGTTTGAGAAGTGATGTTGAGATTGGAGTTTACCATCTTTTTCCTAATTCGAGCGTAGCGGAGTTGATAAATATATTTATTACCTGTAAAACTACGGCAATTGTGAGAGCGATATGATGGGTTGGGTAATTCATTTTTAATCTATAGTGGTAGTGTCCTACCTGAAATGACAGCGGAAATTAAGCAAAGAGGGGATACATGCCTAACTCGTTTGTACCAAGCTCAATAGACAACTTGACCTAATAACTCTCGATCGTAGCTCCTCTACTTAGCAAGCTCGATGGGCCTTGTTAGGAGCTCGGTTACATGTGCGATCCACGTAGCTCCTAATGCCCTACACGTGGGATGTTGGCTCGTAAACACGTGATTCAAAGTTAGACCTAACCAAAATCTTTCTTTAAAGCACAAATATATACTAAATCATAGGATATTCAAAGATATGATTTAGCAACAAAGGAGATTCATGAGTTGTTTCATCCTAAGCTTCCATTTGCTCCCAAGGAAAGTGTTGAGTTTCCTTTTAAACTCAAAGGCACCACCTGTAACGCTTTGTAATAAATAAGCTTGGAAAAGAAAAAGGCCCTACGAAAGTGAAATCTCTGTGAAATATTCCCTTTTTCCCTTTGGGCTTTCAGCTGTTGTAAATGCAACACGCGTAAAAGCAAAAGGTGACAAAGGCATTCATGGCTGTGCCCATCAAACTATATTTGTAGGGTTTCGCTCTTCTTTTTGTATCACTAATCTAAACGAGACACGTGTCGAGACTGTTGAGCTAAAACTGAGTTGCAAGATCAGTCGTTTCAACGTCGAGAAGATGTGAAGCGCGTCGGGAAGCTATTGCAAGCATGGAAGATTAAGACTCTATAGGAGTTTTAACGTCGACACACGGCTACGTCAAAAGATGGAGGCTCAATGCCTTCACGCTAATTGTTCATAGCATCACAACACTGTTGCGATTCCTACAAATCCTTCGTTATTTGAGAACATCGAACACAAATTAAAACAAGGAATGGTAGGCTTATTGAATCAGCTACAAAACCCACTTCCACTCATGCAAATCAATGGACAATCTCACAGGGCCCCATCCATTGGGCCACGTAGTCACTCGACCACTTTGTCATTCCTCGATTGACTACGTTGTATAATTGACTTACGTGTCGACACATAACTGCTGTGGTCGAGTCTAATTGACTACTTTGTATGAGTAACTGCTGTGGTCGAGTCGTATATATTCAATTTATAAATAAATTAAATATTTCGTGGTCCAGTTTTATATATAAACTCACGAGACATCTTAATGTGTAACAAGTGAAGCCCACCGCTGTAGAAATGGTCTTCTCTGGGCTTTCACTTTCGGACTTTCCCTAAAAATTGCGGTGGGTTTGAGCTGTTACACAACATACGAACGATTTAGATCAAATCATATATAATAATTACAAAGTGATTTATATCAATGGTGTTACCGGGATGAGACATCCAACATTATTTATATATTATAGACTTTTTAAATTATTACTCGAACATGATTCTCTTGTATTGAAGACAATATTTTTTAATATTTAGACCTAAAAAAAATTGAGTAGAAAAAGGAAGAGAGACAAAAGAGTGTGGTATGAGTATAAGAAGGCCAAAAGCGGCAAGTTCGCATCGAGAACAGGACAGGTTTGGAAACGGTGAAGCTCTCACATCACCCTCTCCAACTGCACCTCTCCACCTCCGCCGTAACCGCTGCCACGTGGCCCTTCTTCTTCGCCTCTCTCTTCTCCTCTTCAATCCCTCCGCATTTCTTTCATCATTTTCTCTAGAAACAGAAAGAAAACTCTGAATTCCTCTGAGACAACACAGCGAATGATTATTGGCTGAGAAAATCAGCGATTTCAGAGATTCAAATCGCAGAATCTGCACGTAATGGTAATTTGTGTTAGAATCACTAATTGGATTTAGGTTTTCGAATTAGGAGCGAGCGATTTCCGAGATCCAAAATGGCTGGGAACGAGTGGATAAATGGCTATTTGGAAGCGATATTGGACACTGGAGCGTCCGCCATTGAAGAACAGAAGCCGATGCCGGTGAATTTGGGCGACAGAGACCATTTCAATCCGACGAAATACTTCGTCGAGGAAGTCGTTAGCGGCGTGGACGAATCGGACCTTCATCGGACATGGCTCAAAGTCGTCGCAACTCGCAATACTCGCGAACGAAGCTCCAGACTCGAGAATATGTGTTGGCGGATTTGGCATCTAACTCGCAAGAAGAAGCAGGTTCCTTCCATTTTCCCTCTCTTTTTTTTTGTTTAATCTTATAACGGTGCATAGGTGAATAGTGTGTGATACTTTATTGCACGGTTCTGATCGATTCCCACCACACTTACGGCTTGGCTAAATCTAAAATAGTGTGTAGTGTAGTGGTGATCATTGTCACATGGTAGGTTCTATACGGATTATACAAAATGTGGAGTAGGCACAGTACACTATTTTAAGTTTTAATTTAGAGATTAAAGATTAAGAGTAATACTATGCAGAATATTTAAAAAATAAAATATTTTAAGATAAGAGGGTACAAGTCAGGTTAGCATTTTTTTATTTGCTTGTGATGATGCTTTTTTTAGATGGAAATCGTAATATCTTAAATTAAAAAAAAAAATTTAAACATTTTCTTTTGGAGGAAAATTGTTTTTTTTTTTTTTAAAGAATACTCATAAATTTTCATATAGGTTTTAAAAAAATATTGTTGAAAACTTCAAAAATATCTTTAAAACTTTTTTAAAAACTATAAAAATATCTTTAAAAACTCACCAAAATAATAATAATAAGAAAATTTTTAAAAAATATCATTATTATCATATTTAAAAAATTCTCTATGAATTTTCAAAAAGTAACGAAGGTGTTTATTTTTAAAATTTCATGAGTATTTTTTAAAACATAATTCTAAGGATAAAGGTATTTTTTGAAAAAGTTTTTAAGAATAAGATATTATCGAAGCCTTTGAAAGTTTAAAAATATTTTTTGAAATAAAGCACTGGTTTTCTACGGAGTATGGTAAGAGTATTTTTACATCGAAACCTTTGAGAGGAGTAAAACTAGTAAAAATTTTATGGGTATTTTTATATTAATTTAGTTTTTTTTTTAATTATAGAAACTAAATTGGGAAGAAGTAAAAAATGGTGGGAATTTTAACTTTAAAATAATATTAGTTTATTGTTATTTTCAATATCTTTTTTATATTATTGCTTCTTAGTCTTTGAGCTTGACAGTTGGTTTAATAATGTTTAAGACCTTATGATTTTTATTTATAATTGTTTAAATCGTTTGGAAGGAAAAGGTAACAAATCAGTTTCTAATGTTCTCTAAATCTTTTATTTAAAAATAAATGTTCGGGAGCTGTTTTAAATTTTTTGTTAAATTACAGTTTTAGTCCTGTAATTGGAGAAAGTTAGAATTTAGTCTCTATAATTTAAAAGTTAGAATTCATAGAGGAGTATGAGTAGTTTCTCCGCTCGCCACGTTTGTCTTGAGCTAGGCTAGCATTGTGAGGAAGAACACGATGTTTGGTTATGTTGAAAAGGAAATAACTTATGTACAGTTGGAGTGGGAGGAGCTTCAACGGTTCACGAACCGGAGATTGGAGCGGGAACAAGGACGGATGGATATAACGGAAGATATTTCAGAAGACTTATCAGAAGGAGAAAAGGGGGATGCTGTGGGTGAAACGCCGCAGAGCGAGACGTTGAAGGCGACGTTCCAGAGGACGGTTTCAAACTTGGAAGTTTGGCCGGAAGAAAAAATGGAAAGGAAACTTTATATTATTCTCATCAGGTACCTATTGTTGTAATTCAATAACTCAACTATATGTGTATCCTCCAATGTTGTTGTTGTTGATCGTGATCACAGCTTGCACGGTTTGGTTCGGGGAGATAACATGGAGCTCGGTCGTGATTCCGACACGGGTGGACAGGTGCACAGCAATGTGACTAGAAGAAAATTGAATTGTAGTTAGAGTTGTGTTAGGTGATGTTGTTTAACACGGACTTTTCAGGTCAAGTATGTTGTCGAGCTTTCTCGTGCGCTAGCGCAGATGCCAGGAGTATATAGGGTGGACCTTTTTACGAGGCAGATCTTGTCATCAGAGCTTGATTGGAGCTATGGCGAGCCAACCGAGATGCTAAGTACCGGAATCGACGATGAAGATGGCGATGTCGGGGAAAGCAGCGGAGCTTATATCATAAGGATTCCGTTCGGTCCACGAGACAAATATCTACGAAAAGAATTACTATGGCCCCATATTCAAGAGTTTGTAGATGGAGCTTTAGCTCATGTTCTTAATATGTCCAAAGCTTTAGGTGAACAAATTGGTGGTGGTCAGCCTGTGTGGCCATATGTCATCCATGGACATTACGCCGATGCTGGAGATAGCGCTGCGCTGCTCTCCGGTGCTTTGAATGTTCCGATGGTGCTGACGGGACACTCGCTCGGAAGAAACAAGCTCGAACAGCTTCTCAAGCAGGGACGCCAATCGAAAGAAGATATTAATTTGAACTATAAGATAATGAGGAGGATCGAAGCTGAAGAGCTTTCTCTTGATGCTGCCGAACTCGTGATTACAAGCACCAAACAGGAGATCGAGGAGCAATGGGGACTCTACGATGGATTTGATGTCAAACTCGAGAAAGTGTTGCGGGCTCGTGCTCGCCGTGGAGTCGTTTCCTATGGTCGATACATGCCGAGGATGGTGGTAAGATCTTCAGTTAACCATATTAATGTCTCACATTATTTGGACATTCTAATGAAGAACTCAAGACCAAAGTTTTTGGCAGGTCATTCCTCCTGGCATGGATTTCAGCAATGTTTTGGTTCCCGAAGACACGCCCGATGTCGATGGCGATTTGACACTTACGAGTGAAGGGTCCTCTCCAAGAGCGATCCCGACGATATGGTCTGATGTAAGTGTGTCCAATCACCCTATCTTACACCACGTTATTAGTTATTATTTCTCCTCTAAACTTATATAATCGTTCGTATAATAGGTGATGCGTTTTCTTACGAACCCCCATAAACCTATGATCTTGGCGTTGTCGAGGCCCGACCCGAAGAAGAATATAACCACTCTCTTGAAAGCCTTCGGCGAGTGTCGTCCATTGAGAGAACTTGCTAATCTAGTAAGATTTTTCAATAATATGTTCAAGTTATGAACTGTATGATCATGTTTTTTTTCCTCTGTAGACGCTCATCATGGGGAATAGGGACGATATCGATGAGATGTCGGGCAGTAGCGCTAGCGTGCTCACAACAGTTATAAAGTTTATCGATAAGTATGATCTTTACGGTCAAGTCGCTTACCCGAAGCATCATAAGCAATCTGATGTTCCTGACATATATCGACTTGCAGCAAAAACAAAGGTTTGTTCGAGCTTCACGTTACCATACCATGCCGTTCTGTAACGTTAACAACTTGTCTTATGAAACAATGCTAGGGTGTTTTCATTAATCCAGCGTTGGTCGAACCGTTCGGGCTTACGTTGATCGAGGTTGGTTTTTCATTGGATCTGTCATGTGATTAGTCCTGTTGGATTTATGCCTCTGAGTTATTGTAGGCGGCTGCACATGGACTCCCAATGGTGGCGACCAAAAATGGCGGACCGGTCGACATTCATCAAGTAAGGAAAACCCGATCGGAAACGTCACGAACTTGTCACCATCTGATTAACTTGTTTTTGTGATTTTAGGCCTTAAACAATGGTCTGCTTGTTGATCCTCATGATCAGCAAGCAATTGCTGATGCTTTGCTGAAATTGCTATCAGAGAAGAACTTATGGAATGAGTGTAGGAAAAATGGTTTGAAGAACATACATCTGTTCTCGTGGCCGGCTCATTGCCGCACGTACTTGACTCGAGTTGCAGCGTGTCGGGTGAGGCATCCACAGTGGCAAACCGACACCCCGGGGGACGAAATACCGACAGAGGAATCGTTCAATGATTCACTGAAGGACGTCCAAGATATGTCGCTTAGACTTTCGGTCGATGGAGAAAAAACGTCATTGAATGCATCAAGCGACATAGCTGCATCCGCTGATGATCCTAATTTGCAGGACCAAGTAGAGCGAGTTTTGAGCAAGATCAAGAGGTCGGGGACTGAGTCGAACGAGACCGAAAAAGGGAATAAAATGCTGGAGAATATGACGGGAAAGTATCCGATTTTGAGACGACGACGTAGGTTGATTGTTATAGCACTTGACTGCTATGACAGCAATGGGGATCCAGAAAAGAAGATGATCAAGATGTTGCAGGAGATTATTAAAGCTGGTCGTCTCGACACTCAAGTTGCACGTGTTTCGGGCTTTGCTCTATCGACCGCAATGCCATTGGCCGAGACTGCCGAATTCTTAAGGTCTGGAAAAATACAACTCAATGAGTTTGATGCCTTAATCTGCAGTAGCGGAAGTGAGGTTTACTACCCCGGTTCAGAAGATGGCAAACTGCAACCCGATCCAGATTACGCGTCGCATATTGATTATCGTTGGGGATGCGACGGTTTGAAGAAAACCATTCTTAAGTTGGTGAATGCATCTCAAGAAGATTCCAACAAATTCGATACAACGATTCTCGAGGATACGAAATCGAGTAATTCTCATTGCATCTCCTACTTAGTAAAGAATACGAGTAAGGTAAACGAACACCTACAAGAATTAGCCTTCGACAGTTTTTTCTTCAACATCACACCCTCATATTTTCTTCTTTTCAGGCCATGAAAGTCGACGATTTGAGGCAGAAGCTTCGGTTGCGCGGTCTTCGGTGCCATCCAATGTATTGTCGGAGCTTGACTCGAATGCAAATCATTCCTTTGCTTGCATCAAGAGCTCAAGCTCTCAGGTTTGACACCGTCTATTTCGTGTTTGCTCGAAACAATACATCCATTCACTCTTTTATTGGATCATTTTTGGCTCTTAGACTATTACATACGACCGTAGGTACCTTCTCGTGCGATGGAACCTACCATTCATTCTTTTGTTGGGTCATTTTTTGGCTCATTAGACTATTACATACGATCGTCGGTACCTTCTCGTGCGATAGAACCTACCATTCACTCTTTGTTCATTTTTTGACTCATTAGACTATTACATATGACCATAGGTACCTTCTCGTGCGATGGAATCTACCGTTCACTCTTTTGTTAGGTCATTTTTTGGCTCATTAGACTATTACATATGACCGTGTAGGTACCTTCTCATGCGATGGAATCTACCGTTCACTCTTTTGTTAGGTCATTTTTTGGCTCATTAGACTATTACATATGACCGTGTAGGTACCTTCTCATGCGATGAAACCCACCGTTCACTCTTTTGTTGGGTCATTGTTTGGTTCATTAGACTATTACATACGAGACCGAAGGTACCTTCTCGTGCAATGGAACCTACCGTTCACTCTTTTTTTGGGTCATTTTTCGCTCGTTAGACTATTACATACAATGATATTATACATCTCAACACCGTAGTTTTCACATTTGTCGTAGGTACCTTTTCATTCACTTTGTTGTTGGGTCATTTTTGGCTCGTTAGACTATGTCGTCTTGACCCTATTGTTTTCACATTGGTTGTAGGTACTTGTTCGTGCGATGGAGATTGAACCTTTCGAATATGTACGTATTCCTTGGGGAGGTTGGGGACACCGACCACGAGGAGATGATATCAGGGACTCACAAGACGATAATCATGAAAGGAACATCGAACAAGGGGTCGGAAGAGCTGCTGAGGACGACGGGAAGCTATGCAAGAGATGACATTGTTCCAGGTGAGAGTCCATTAGTGACATTTGTTAATTGGGATGCAAATGCTGAAGAGATTGCAAGAGGTATAAAGCAAGTTTCATCGTCTGCAGCAAAGAACTAGTGGCCTTTGAAACCACTTTTCTTCGTATAATGGTGTTATAATAGCTGTTCAGCCTATGAACTTGCTATTATTGGACTCTGAATTTAAAAAGAGAATAGATTTATATATCCTAAATAATTTTGACCTTCACATATTTTGTCTCCTAATATTCTTTGTAAATTTGTTAAAAAGTAAAGAGATAATGTCGGATTCGAAGAAGAGCTCGGTTTGCATGCCTTCCTAATCACGGATAGGTTGTCGGGCTTTACACTTCGGCTTCTGAAAACGTCACATCAAGATGACAGGATTTTTGAGAAGTCATATGAGCACCTCCATTTGGTTGTTTGCTGTGGTATACCAGCTCTACGAAGTCATAATTGAATTTTTGTGTTGGCTTTCTCAATTCTTTCGTGGGGAGCGGAGAGCTCACCCGAGGTGTGAGCGGAGTTGAGGTGCTCATCAACATGGCGGGGAAGCCTAGTGGAATGGTTGTCCCATACTGGGCTAAAGGAAGGTAAAAATTACTATTCTTTGATGTTGACATGGAATGTATTCTTCTCAACTTGCAAGAACAAATGGAGGAATATTTTGAGAAAATTAGGGTTCATATGGTTAAAAGTGTTTATAAAAAGGCTCAATTTAAGGGTGAGTTGGTGGAATCTTTGGAATGGGAATGGTATTTTATTTCAACTATGTTAAATAATTATATTCGAAACCACAATTAAAATATTTTATTTTATTCTCACGATCCTTTTTAGGTTATATTTTCTTTTTGTTGGTAAGTATCTCATTGATGGCTCGGGCCCTCGGAAGGGGGCCTTCTTCGCCCTCCACCTAAGCTGCGGAAAAGCCCAAAGTCAATCCTAGGGAACAGTGGAGCTTCATAAGGTCTTTCTGTCTAGGTGCAGGTAGTCCGCATCTTCACAGACATATCTATTTCACTGACCCTCTTTCCGAGACAGTGCCTAGATTGCTACCTTAGGACTGTTATAGTTACGACCGCCGTTCACCGGAGGAAAGGCCTAAAGCCAATCCTAGGGAACAGTGGAGTTTCGTAGGGTCTTTCTGTCCAGGTGTAGTTAGTCTACATCTTCACAGACATGTCTATTTCACCGAGCCTCTCTTCGAGACAGTGCCCAGATCGTTACGCCTTTCGTGCGGGTCGGAACTTACCCGACAAGGAATTTCGCTACCTTAAGACCTTTATAGTTACGGCCGCCGTTCACCGGAGCTTCAAAGAGATCTACGAGGCGGAGATAGAGAAGACTCTAATTCATTCTCCATCGGGCGAAAATTCTCATTTATTTTTATTGGTATGGACAAGAATTCCCAACGAAATTTGCTCGAATCAAGTTCCCCACATGAAAATTTATCTCATTTATTATATATAATATAACAAATGAGGAGGGTTGACAACTAGACGTGCTGCAACCTAGAAACCACTAGGCATGTCGTTCCATCTACAGGGACCGGGGCATAGCACAATGTTTCTTGAAGGAGGGTTGATGTGCCCCCGTGATTGATCCTACCATAATGTACTCCTACCTATAGCACCGACAACCAAAGTCGAGCATACATACGACGATTTTCATGCGTGAATAGCTAGGAGGAAAGAAAGGACGGTAGATGATAATGGAAAAGGGCGTTACGCCTGCATGAGCGGAATGGATGAGCGAGAGGTGTGATGTTATAGAGTGAGAAATAGTATGATGTAAGAAAACAAAATGCACCCAAGGAACCTTCTACTAGGCAATTCACAATTGATCTTCCAAAAGAAAAGTTTGTCAATAAAGGAGCCATTATTTTGTTTTTTTAAAAAAAAAGAAAATAAAAAGAATTTTCTAATTCTCATGCTTTCCTACTCTGAAAGGTAAGTTTCACCCAATCAGAGGAAACCAGGGGCAGACGCTCCATATAAAAAGCTTGTTTACCTGAAATGTGCGTTTTACCCAATCAGAAAACTCTCAGAAGGAAAAAGAAAAACAAATAATTCCTCAACACTGAGACTTGCAACGTTTCCAAGTTGCAGTGCTCCAAAATTCTCTGCTCTTCATCATCTCGATTCTCTCCGGTGAAGGTATCTGATCGAGGAAGAGTTTGTTGTTGTAGGAGGAACCTTTGAGTTTCCGGCGGATTGATAGAGATGGCGGACGTCTTAGGCGACGCCGGTGGCGGCGGAACCAAGGCCACAAAGCTTCCGATTCCAGGAAAGAGGAATATACTCATTACCAGCGCTCTTCCATACGTCAATAACGTTCCTCACCTCGGCAACATCATTGGCTGTAATGTTCTTTATCACATGTGTATATATGTTTCCGTGTGTTTGATTGATTGAGGACTGTGTTATTTCTTTGCGTTTCTGTGCTCTTGTGTTTGAGTTGGTTGCTGTTCGGTTTCTGAGAATTGAGTGATGGAGATTTGAGGAGTTATGCCGCCTTCTCAGTTTTACTTCTAATGCGCGCGTTTTTTGTGTATATATGTTTCCGTGTTTTGATTGATTGAGGACTGTGTTATTTCTTTGCGTTTCTGTGCTCTTGTGTTTGAATTGGTTGCTGTTCGGTTTCCGAGAATTGAATGATGGAGATTTAAGAAGTTATACCGCCTTCTCAGTTTTACTTCTACTGCGCGCGCTTTTTGTGTACATATGTTTCCGTGTGTTTGATTGATTGAGGACTGTGTTGTTTCTTTGCGTTTCTGTGCTCTTGTGTTTGAATTGGTTGTTGTTCGGGTTCTGAGAATTGAATGATAGAGATTTGAGGAGTTATGCCGCCTACTCTGTTTTACTTCTAATGCGCGCGCTTTTTGCGATGCGGCTATGATTTTTGGAAGGCTGGATGAAATGTTTTGTTTTATATTTGATTTCAATATCCTGTTATACTTCCACAAGCGGCTGGATTGATTTTATTTGTATGCAGGTGTGTTGAGTGCTGATGTTTTTGCTCGGTACTGTCGTCTTAGAGGTTATAACGCTATTTACATATGCGGAACCGATGAGTATGGAACGGCGACGGAGACAAAAGCAATGGAAGAGAAATGTTCTCCTAAAGAGATTTGTGACAAGTAAGGTTTTCTCTCAGGTTTTTGTTCGTCGTGGCTACTACCTTTTTCTATGATTCTGGAAAATAGTTCGCTCGGCTTTCTATAGTTTGTTTTGTATATAATTTGTACTCGCCTTAATGTTACACTTTCAAGTTCGCTTCTATCCTCCACGAGCATAGTTTTGTAAATCAGAGAGAGATCTGGATCTCAGGCTTTTTAGTACTGTCTTCTGGACTTGGATACTCTGTCATATTCACTTCATGACATTTTTTTCATATTCAAATTGTTTTGAACGGTTCTGATTTTCACATGCAAGTAATTTCGTGGAGCATTTTTGAAGACGATCTCGTCCTTACTTCCGTAATGGTTTAACTTGGCCGATTTATAAGTACTTGAACACTTAATCGACTGTTCAGAATGAAGTTATAGATTTTGTGACCTGCAATCTCTCTCTTCCTCCCTTGAATCTCAGTTTTCACTTCCTGCTTAGAGATCACCTAAATCTGGGGAAAGATTTGGACCTTTACTTAACTATTTCTGCACTGTCAGGTACCACAAAATTCACAAAGAAGTTTACGATTGGTTTGGTATTAGTTTTGATGAATTTGGTCGCACATCATCATCACAGCAGACTGAAGTTTGTCAAGAAATATTTGGAAAACTATTGGAGAACAATTGGCTTTCTGAGAACACGATGCTACAGGTAGACTTATTTATCACTTGAGTATTATATTCTTCTCCTGGTTACTTTTGGTTGCATGTGTTTGAGTTCTTCTACGTCTGTTCATTGATTTCATGCACGATATTTATTTATTTTTTTACTCATAATTCAGCTGTACTGTGATACTTGTGAGAGATTTTTAGCCGATCGGCTCGTTGAAGGCATCTGTCCTACTCCAGGTTGTGAGTATGACTCTGCACGTGGTGATCAATGTGAAAAGTGCGGGAAACTTCTTAATCCAACGGAGTTGAAAGATCCCAGGTGCAAGGTACTTCATGGATTTGCTGCGATTGAGAAACATTTTTTTGTATTACAAAACCTTCATTAAGTGCAAGGAACTGCATAAAGTTTCCTCGGAAGTTGGGAAAACACGTTCCAATTGGAAGAGTTTTTTTTCCCTTCTTTTGGCATGTTCCTTTTCACACACACAGCAAAGAGGTCCCTTGGCGGCCTCTTCTCTCTCTTTTTCTCTTTTTTAATTTTTTTATTATTAATAATTATTGGAGAGAAATCCTGTTGAGTTTTCATATCTGCAACTCCGTTCATCCAGTTATTATAAGGAAGAATCTATTATTGAAAAGGAAGTTTGGAAAAGCTATTGAAATCTGTTTTGCACGAAGTCACAAGAGTCTAGGGGTCAAAGTCTCTCTTCCTTATTGGAGGACGAATTCACACCTTGAAGCAAACAAGGAAAAGATAGTTCATAATCTATTGTTGGCAGTTTGAAGCGTGGTTTATGTTTAAGTAACACATTTGCATGGTCAAGAGTCATGAACTTTGCTTGAATGAATTTGTGTTAGATACCATCTGTGGGTACCAATTTTAACTTTTTTCAAACAGAGAGAGAGAGAGAGAGAGAGAGAGAGAGAGAGAGATGAATCCATCACTTCTTCTGAGGGTCTTTATATCCCTTGGAAGATCCTAGCATTTCATTCATCCCACAGTTTCCAAATGACAGCTCTAGAAAACCAGTGTTATATGAGTAGAGGTAATTAAGCAAGTTTCCAAATAACAATAGTATTTCAGGTACTTTTTTCCAGGTTTATTATTAAGAAAATAATAATAAATCAAATAAAATGATCAGTTTGTTTCATTTTGCCCCGAAGATAGTAACCGAGTGTTAATATTTGGAAAATAGGTCTGTCAAACAACCCCACGTATCCGTGACACAAACCACATGTTTCTTGAACTTCCTTTGCTGAGAGATAAACTTGAAGAATATATCAACAAGATGTCTGTGGCTGGATCTTGGAGCCAAAATGCTATTCAAGCAACACAAGCTTGGCTTAAGGAAGGGTTGAAACCCCGGTGTATTACAAGAGATCTAAAGTGGGGGGTTCCCGTTCCACTTGAAAGGTTCAGGGACAAGGTTCGTTTTTTTCTTTTTCGATCTTTTTTATTTTAATAGCTAGACAATTTTCTATGATAAATTTTTGTTAATTTTGACTTCAATTTTTTTAGGTCTTCTATGTTTGGTTTGATGCCCCAATAGGATATGTCTCCATTACATCATGCTACACAAATGAATGGGAGAAATGGTGGAAGAATCCAGAGAATGTGGAGCTTTTTCAATTCATGGGCAAGGATAATGTTCCTTTCCACACTGTATGTATCCTTACCATTAAACTTTCCTTATTGTCTGAAGAAAATCTGTTTTTTTCTTTTTTCTTTTTTTCAAATGATTTACAAACGCCATTTTCATCCTAACTTCTGGGAATAGAGGACAAACGTGTTATTTTATCTGAAAATAGTTTTCTATTTCTTAAAATTGAAAATGTAATTTATATGCATTAAGTAACTCTCTATATCAAGTAGTGCAATAAATTGGTTAATCTCTTCAAAGTGAGGTTTATTAGTTGTAAAATACCCCTTTCTCGATCAGTCGAAGTCAGGAACTGGAAGTTCCTTGTTTCTTACAAAAAAAAATAATAATAATAATAATAATAATAATAAATAAATAAATAAATAAAATAAAATAAAAAGACCGGAAGTTCCAGTTTCTGTTATGACCTTCTGATGAAGCTCTTCAGACTTCTAATTTAGCATGACCGTTGTAATAAATCTGTCTCACATCTAAATTGGAATTTATATTTATTTAGTTCTCTGCTATTATGATTCAGGTTATGTTTCCTTCTACACTGCTCGGAACTGGAGAAGACTGGACCTTGATGAAAACCATTAGTGTTACTGAATACTTAAACTATGAAGCAGGTAACAGTGAATGATTTAGTCAGTACATGGTCTTTTACCCATAATTCATCTGTAGGGATGAATAATTTGTATACACCGTTTTGAAATATCTCACTACCAAAATTTATTCTGGATTACTTGTACAGGAAAATTTTCTAAGAGTAAGGGCATTGGAGTTTTTGGTAATGATGCAAAAGATACAAATATTTCTGCAGAAGTATGGAGATATTACTTATTAGCCAATAGGCCTGAGGTAAACTTTCCACTTTATTGCCTCTGGTATTCTCTGCTCTGCTCATAGCTTACATATATTTAAAATTTTAAAATCTGTAAAATTAGGTTTCAGATACATTATTTACATGGGCTGATTTACAAGCAAAACTCAATGGCGAGTTGTTGAACAATTTGGGCAACTTCATTCATCGAGTTTTGAGCTTCGTTGCCAAACCTTTAGGTTGGTACTTCTGTTTTTTCTTGTAACTTCTGCTTCAGAACCGAAATTTTCTTCAAGTGAAACTTTAAGGTATATAACTGCAACTGCAAGGTGGAAATGAGTTTTAATAAATAATAGCTAATAAGGTTAGAAACAGTTGCCCAATCGAGAATTTGTGCTTCTTATTCTAAAGAATCGATCATTTCAAGTGGGCACCATCTTTACTGCTATAAAGGTCTATGAAATATTTCCGAGCACTATATTAATTCCTATAAAACGGCAATGAAATGTCCCAAAACTTAATTATGTTTTTGTGTCAAGAGCTAATGCAGTTTCCTACGGTTAAAACATATTTGAATCCTCGATTCACAGGGCAGGGTTATGGTTCCATAATTCCTGATGCACCTAACGCGGACTCTCATGGATTAACATTGGTTTTGGCTGAAAAAGTTGGTAAATACGTAGACCAATATGTGGAATCAATGGAGAAGGTACTTTAAAAAAAATTGATCTGTGTTTGATTAGCCTTTTTGTTATAGGAACAGGATAATTTGTGATATTAAAATATTGACCGCTTCCTCTTTGATTTTGTCGGTTATTGAAATGAAATTGTTCTATGGAATATTTTTTACAGGTTAAACTAAAACAAGGTCTAAAAGCTGCAATGGCTATTTCAAACGAGGGAAATACATATTTGCAAGTAAACATAGTCATTGGCTCATTTGAATCTTGTTTGTATCATGTTCATTATTGTTTTAAAATTTAAAATTTCTTTGGAATCTAGCTATTTATCATGTTTTCCATGCCAGACATCCCAGTTCTGGAATCTTTACAAGGCGGACAAACCTTCGTGCAATATTGTTATGAGAACTTCAACTGGACTTGTGCATCTTCTGGCATGTTTATTAGAACCTTTCATGCCTTCTTTCTCAGATGAGGTAAATATTCTGACGACACATTCTCCACATTTGTATTAGCAGTTGAGCGTTAATATATGGGCTGTGTTGATTTTCAGACCATTCTTTAAACAGTTGATTGATTATGGCGTCCATTATCAATCCTAATTCAAATAACTGTTTTACGAACAACTATTGTTAAAAAATCTCTACCTTTTGGAAGGAAACTTATTGTTTAATTATCACATCTCAGGTTTTTTCTTAGACAACAATAGCTTATAAATAGCTTATAATATATCATTAAGAATCACATAGATATCACATAGATATGATATTGTCCATTTTTAGCATCAACTTCATGACTTTGCTTTTAGTTTCTCCAAAAGATTTCATACGGATGGAGATATATTTCTTACCTATAGATTCATTATCATTTCCTAAATTAGTCAATGTGGGACTTAATCCACATATATGTTTGTAGGCATTTCGAAATGAATATCTCGTTTTTATTATATATATCACATTTTTAATCCATAATATGTCTATTTAGAAATAAGTATCTCGTTTTTAATCTATACATATATATATATATACACACACATTACATTTTATGTTTTTTTGCTTAGACAACGTAAACTTATGATGTATATCGATTGGGAAATGAATATCTCGTTCTTAATAGATATATATATGCCACATGTTATGTCTTTTTTTTAGACAACTTATGATATATGGGTAGGTATTTGACAATGAATATCTCGTTTTTAATCCTCTTTTTCTATATAATTTTGTGTGTATATACTTCCAGAAAATTATGCTTTTTAACCATTACCCATATACATTTGAAGGTGTTTAGGCAGCTGGATTTACCTCTGGAACGGCGTATTTCGCTTTGTGAAGAGAAAGGAGACATCGAGAGAGCAAAGCAACCTTGGAAGACTCTACCTTCTGGTCATAAGATTGGCACACCACAACCTTTATTCAAAGAATTGGTATGTATGCCTCGTTGTGTTTAATAATTTGTTGTTGGTGGTGTCGATATAAATTGAGGATCCAGGATTATTATGGTGATTGTGGGTAACGAACCACCTTGGTGACAATTACAACTCTCTTTCTCCAGAAAGACGAAGAAGTAGAACTATACAGAGACAAGTTTGCCGGAAGTCAGGCTCAACGCATTGTTAAAGCAGAAGCAGAAAAGCTTGCTGCTCACCTAAAAAAAACTAACGTTTCAGGTTGGTTGGTTAAAGTTTCGCCATTTTTCTTCTTTTACTTCCCGAATCCCGTTGTAGATTTTATGACTGACGTAAATTCTTCCCGGTCTTAAAAAGCTCCTTTTCAAGCTAATATTTTTATGTTTACTTCTACTTTGATTCCATTTTAGTCATTATTTGCTGCTAATTTTTTTTTTTAAATATTCAATAACGGGGATTCAAATATGTTCAAGTATATAGACCAGTTTAGACAGATGTTTTTCTAGCAAATGTTTTTTTTTTTCTAAATGGTTTGTTTGTTGTTGAAGGCAGTGAAAAAAAGCAACAGGCAAAATCCTCCACAGGCCGCAAACCGAAAGCTGCTGCTGGTGGTGGTGCGGTGGAAGCAGGAATTACGATAACAAGACTGGATATACGAGTAGGATTAATTACTAAAGCTCAGAAGCATCCTGATGCTGATTCCCTATATGTGGAAGAAATCGATGTGGGAGAAGCGCAGCCTCGAACCGTTGTCAGTGGACTGGTCAACTACATACCTCTTCAAGAGATGCAGGTTTCCCTTGTTCTCTTCTTTACTTACATTGTTGTAATGAATAATATAATTAATGATCATTTTCTGCTGGTATAGAACCGGAAGGTCTGTGTTCTTTGCAACTTGAAGCCGGCTTCCATGAGGGGAATTAAATCGCAAGCCATGGTTCTGGCTGCTTCCAATAGCGACCACACCAAGGTTAGTCCTTCTTTGCAAGCTTTTCCAACTAAAAATACTCCTAAACTATCACCTATTGTTTTAAACATACTCATATCCTTTAAAAAAAAAAAAAAAAAAAAAAGGAATGCACATTCATAAATATTTTAGTAGAAATTCATTAAAATCCTAAATGAAAATTGGAAATTTGAAAGTTGCCCACTAAAGTAGGAATTCATTAAAATCCTAAGTGAAAATTGGAAATTGGAAATTTGAAACTTGTACTCGTATCATTTCAAAAAAGTTGCAATATTCCTAGATCATTCATAAATACTTCAAAACTATTCATTAATGTAGAAATCAATTAAAATTTTGAATAAAAATTGGGGATTTGAAGTTATAATTTTTAGATGAAAAAAAAAAACATATTTCATCATTGAATATTTTCAATCGTGATTTTAACCAAACAGGAGTGTAAAAAGAACTTGTGATTATGATGGTGCACTTTTTTAGGTTGAATTAGTCGAGCCACCCAAAGACGCCAATGTCGGAGAAAGAATAAAATTCCCAGGATTCGAAGGCGAGCCCGAGGACGTACTAAACCCGAAGAAAAAGGTATGGGAGACGCTGCAAGTGGATTTGGCTATCAACACAGAGGGGGTGGCATGTTTTAAAGATATACCATTTAACACGTCGGCTGGCATTTGCAAAGTTCCTTCCATTACCAGTGGCTCTATCTGGTAGACGAGGAATCTTCAATCCACGGAAAACCTTTTTTCTTTAGTTATGGGATGTGGGTGTTTGCAAAGTTTCTTCCATTAATGTTTGTATTATATGTTAATAAAAAAATAAGCAAACATTTATATGTATGAAATCAATTATAAAAAACAATTAACTAAATTAATAATGAGAATATTTTCTTTTTAATGATATTTGACGTTTTATTATTCTTTAATACTATAAATCAACAGTAATGTGACTAAATAAAAATATATCAAAACTAGAAAATTTTCAGTAACTCATCCCTAGTTCATCTTTCCATTTATGACCTAATTCCAAAATTAAGTTAAGAGAAATCCAACAAATATTATGTTGATTACATTTTAAAAGACTTTATCAAGGCTTATAATAATATATTATTTTAAATTTTAAATTTCTTTTAAAATAGTATATTTATAAAAAAAAAATTAAAAAAAAAAAAAACTAGAGAGTACGTTTAATTTATGAAGGCCAAAAATGAAACCTAATAAAAACAGTATATTATCATCAGAAAAGTGGATTAAGCAAAGCAAAGAGATTTTGAGTTCAGACGATGCAGAAGGGGCAATACTTACTTACAGCAACATAATTATTGGATGCAACGATCCCCATCCAAACTCTCAACAATGGCAGCCAATTTGCAATGAGCAATGAGCAACTCTGCAATCATCAAAGCGTCCAAATAAAAACAAATAAATAAATAATCAAACCTATCCACTGGACCTACCTCTTAACCTTAAGAGGAAAATACCATGTACTCTGATTTTCGTTCTTTTGGGTATTGGATTTATTTAACACATAGCTCGACATTTAAGACGTCTCTACAGAGATTATAAATTCGGATGAAAAAAATGGCACTTTCTATGTAGAAAGCCCAAGGGTTTGAAGTCCAAAAGTTAAATCAATCCAAACAGGTTGAAATTATAAAAGGATCAGAAATTGTGGAAGGAATAATTTGTCATGAGAACTGTGGTCGAGTTTTAAGGTTACCAATATTTTGCTGTAACGACGACTATATGTATATATATATATATAGCTTATTTCACCTACACTGTATTTTTCTGGGTCAAATCCAAACCCCATGAAAGTTGGTATGAAAATTAAGTAGCATAAAAACTAAATGGAAACAAATCTTGTTAGTTGAGGTACAAGGATATATATAAATATAACAAGCAGGGGAATGGAAGTTTACCAGGATATATATATATATATATATATATATATATATATATATATATATATATATGAGAGAGAGAGAGAGAGAGAGAGAGACATCAAATGAATTGCTTTAGAAACTCTGTTGCTACAAGCCTTCCCCGAGTGTTCACGGACATTTTAAGTTCACTAATCTCTTTATCAATATCCTGCAAAAAAGGAAAGAAAAAAATATATTATTCAAAAATTAGTTAAGCTATTACGACGCCCGCAGAAATGGGAAGTTTGTTTGAAAGGGTAAATTAGAGGAAGTTGGGTAGTAAGAAGAGAAGCAAATCAAGGAGATATTTCGGCAGTGTTAAAATTCTTGCCTCCATAAACTGTACAATAAAATCAATGAGCTTTTGCTTCTGCAGCTCCTCACAATGATAGTTTGTTATGAGAAAGCTAATGTCGTATCCCTGTAAAATGAAGCCATGAGGAAACAGAAAGATCAATTCTGAAAGACACTACATATGTTTGGCAAACAAGAATGGCAATCTGAAATATTATCTAGAGTGCAGTTAAAAAACAAACGATTTGGTAAGAAGTAGTTCATATTGGAAAAAAGAAGAGAGAAGAAGAAAGTAAATAATTCATTCAGAATCTTTGAAGCTTCACGACAAGCAATGCAGGGCTATAAAGGTTTAATACCACAAGATATATATGGATAGATCATTTTCAAGTACAAAATTATTTCTTACAACCATTTGAGTACAAGTTTCAATTTCTTACATTTGAACAATCTAATGCTTGTTGAGAAAAAAAAATCTCCAGAGAAAGCATGAGGGAAATGTACAAGATCAAGTAATCAGGTTATTTTTAGGCACCCTGAAACCGCGGCAACTAAAGTTAAGCAGACAAATAGTTTCTTGACATTATAGGTTAAGTTTTTTTACTATTCACTCTGAAAGTTAACTTCATGATTAGACACTATCAGTACCTGTACAGGTTTTCTTCTCAGCACCTGGAAAGCTTCTGCCCTCATTGACAGAAATCGTAGGAACTTTTTAGTGAGGATGTTCTCCAGTTCATCTGTCTGTTTAACCTGTGCACAAGGAGTTCACATAAAATAATTGTGAACAAGTTTGTGGTAATTTGTGATGATAATTGCAAAAATCAGCAGTGTTTCTTCAGGTATAATGGAAAAGATCGAAGGATGTAGCCTAATGGGCAGAAAGGGACTTATGGCCATATAATGCCTCAAATGCATCAAATTAAAATAAAAGGAATAAAATCACCTTGAGACTGATCCGGAGAGAGTTTATAGATGTCTCAATCAAACACTTCTCTGACTCATTTCTACATATTAAGATCTGCACGAGCAATATATTGAAGCGAGATCATTGGTGTCCATCAACATATCACAGTTAACAAAAAAAATAATAATAAGAAACCATTCCCCGACTACTCCCAACTCCCAAGGATATTCTTTTGCATTGACATGATTTTCCAATTAAAAGCAACAAAGGAAGGACAAATGTTTAACTAGAATAAAATAAACTGGCTGGCATGTTGCAGATGCAGATGAAATGTGTTCCCATGGGGAACATTGAAAAATTCCATCGCAGGAAACAGTTCTCAATAATGAGGCATAACGAAGCACGAAATGCTACGTAGACATAGGTTCTAATCTGAAAATCAAAGATGAAAAATAAGTGCTTAATGTTTCCAAAATGCTCATCATAATCATCATTAATAGCTACGTAGACATAGGAGTTGATTCCCACCCCCCCAACCACAGGCGCATGTTAACAAGCACGAAATGCTAAACCAGCTAAATTGTAAAAGGTGGAATGCTGAAACTTACAGGATTGAGAATAAGTTCTGAGCTGGTCCTGGAATGGGTAAAGATCAAGAAAATAAGAGCCGACATAAATTAGCAAATTTTCATAGTTGCATTCCACATAAAATTTAATTAGCATGGTGTAACGAAAAACTAATAAGATTTGGAGAATGAGTGTTTCTGAGAAGTCATTATAATTTATCTGCCTGCCAATTAGCATGGCAGGTATTATTTATGCAAGTCAGCAAGACATGTTCAACTAACCAATACATGCTGAGACATGGCTAAAGCCAACCAACAAGAACATGCTATTAAAGTCGAGCGACGACTGACAACAAAACTATGCAGTAACCAAATATGAATCTATATAATAGAATTATAGTCACAATGTTATAACTATGAATGTTGAAAAGCAAATGGCTATCAGACATCCCCAAGACTAAAAGCTTTCATAAAGTGATCCCAAGAATGGTCGCAATAGGTTCATGAATGAATCCATTAACTAGGCAATTCAGGTCTCCAGTGACTCAAAAACAAGGATATATCTGTAATAAATGCAAAATAAGGTTTTAGGATGAACTAGAAGACTTAACCATACTTTAGTTCAACCTCTGGCTTGTTGTGTCTTTCAACTTCTTGACAAGGAAAATTCTGTAATCAGTTGAAAAAGAAAAAAGTATGATAAATCAAACATCATACGCATGTGAAAGTGAATCAGACAAGGAGAGAGTTATATTAGATAGAAAGCAAATATCCATAGTGAAACAAACATTTTCAAAAAATTCCAGCGAGAAACACTGTACACAAATATAACTGGTCATGTGCACACTTCATTCACTCCCAACTCAATGTACTAAAAGAAAATACTTAATATTCACTACTCTTAACGCAGATACTGGTGACTTCAAAGGATATCCAAGTTCAGCCACTCAAGTCACCCGGCTGTCTATGAGGTTTCTCAAAAGAAAACATGTAAGCCGGAAGAAGAAACAACACTGGAGTTCAACGAATTCATTCTACTTCAATGAGAACTATAAATTTAGAGACGTAATATTACTATAAGCCTGCACTCTCTTGATCTATTATCACACATCAAACAGTTATCCAGTGAATATTTTCTCACCAAGTGCATTTTTGGATGGAACGGAACACCTACATGCGTATAGAAGTATTTTCGTTCGGACTTGCAATGAAAATATATTCACTTACAAGAAGCAATTACAAGCAAGGAGTTCAGTTAAACATCGCATTCTTCAAGTTAGTAAGGCAAATAGTCCGTAGGAAGAAAACTTTACAGAACCTAACAAGTTCGATTCCAAAAATAATATATCAAATTCCAAAAAATCACAACTCGAACGAAATTTAACCCAAATAACAGCGACAGGACAACGATAGAAATACCTGAAGGCACATAGCGGCCTCGAGAGTGTTCCGAATGCACGACAAATACAAGCGTAAAGCATTTGCCTGAGTTTACACATACAGACGGAAGATTAGGTAGAGAAAACAAAAACAAAAGATCAATCTCATTCAACAATTAAGTACTTAAACTAATCACACAATCAAAGCGGAAAACGCAGAATCAGGAGTCATCAAAGCAAAGCTTGCTTCCTCCTTAAGCCATCTCGATATCAATTAGAAATCCGAAAGACATTTCGTATCCAAAAGCGTCCGTGTAAATCAACATCAACAATTTCATTAAGAAAATGAGTTAAATCGGACAATGCTAAGTAAAACAAATGAACTTCATTCGCATCGATCTTCTTATTATTGAAGGAGCAGATTATCACAACTCAGATAAATAACTTCAAACGAAGCAAAGATCAACAAGGACGAGACATGTTTGTTACTAACCATTTCTGAGTTCCAGAGAGTGCTTTTCGGAGATCAAAATTCGCGCGCTGAAGTGATAACTCTGATGGAGAAAAATGTTTGGATCGTGTAATGAGCTTGTGAGAGTACAGATTTATTGATACGATGCGACCGAAACTCCAAAACTCCGACGCGGGAGAAAGCAAAAGAAAGCGAAGGAAAGAAGGCGAAGGAAAGAAGGCGAGAGAAAGAAAGACGCGAGAATTGATCAGAAGAAATGAAGTAATAAGGTTATAAAAGAACGGATCAAAAGGGGGAAATAATGAAAATAAAAAAGAAAAAATAAGTAAAAATCCGACCTGCCGGATTCGAACCAGCGACCTAAGGATTAAGCTGCGATCTACTACAGTCCTCCGCTCTACCAACTGAGCTAAGGTCGGATGTTGTTCCAAAACGGCTCTTTAATAATTATATCATAAATTAACTATAATTTGAAATTTGAAAAGGAAGAATACCAATGATTTCTATGATAAATTAATTAAGCGTACAAATTTTTTTTAAAAAAAACTCACAAGTTTGAACGAAAAAAATCCAAGTTACCTATTACATTTATTATTTTACTGAAAACAATTAAAAGAATTTCGTTCTCGAATATATATATAACTCATTTGTAGTTTACTAATAAATATTTCAATTTGGTTCGATCTTAATAAAATTATATATTGAGGTCTTTATGGATAAGTTATTAATGTGCCTTACATCAGAGGCATGAGTGATGGCCTATTGAAATTAAAGACTATTTAAGTTTCCGAATGATTTTATTCACTTCATCATATACTTTTTAAAACAGTTAGAAGATCTCACATTGGTTAAAGAGGAATGAAGCCGGGTTCCACATCGGTTGGAGAGGGGAACGAAGCATTCCAAGGGTATATAAACCTCTCCGTAGACGCATAAAATAACAAGTCAAAGCGGACAAAATAAAAGAAGAAAACGTGAATAGAAGTTGAAGCGAGGAAAATTGAATAAACAATGAGCCAAAGTTGTGCAACTACAAAAGGATCAATACCACAAGAATAACTACTACAAGTCAACACCTAATGAACAATCCTTTTATATATCCTGCCTCTATAAGTCATTCTTTCAACCAACATTTACATCCAGTGATTGACCAACGCTATAATCTTTTAGAATCAAACAGGAAATCCAAGCGCAAGAGCAACTACAGCATAGAAAAAAAAGAGATCAGATCGAAGGTTGTTTACGCAACTTGTTCGCAACGTACAGCAAATGACTGATGTTTGCTGGGGGATAGTGTTGAAGCAGTTTGAGATTGGCTGTAAAATCGCCAGCAAGTAGGCGTCGTCTAATGAGAATCAACATCGAGCAGCATATTCGGAGAAGTGTTTCCTGCAAATTGATTGAATATCAGGTCTAGCTCGATTTGCTACAATTGAAATGTTATACTGAGTATAGTAAATTGTGAGATCTCACATCGGTTTAGAGAGGAGATCGAAACATTTTTTATAAAGATGTGGAAACATCTCCCTAACAGACGCGTTTTAAAAACCTTGCGGAGAAACCTAAAGAGAACAATATCTACTAGCAGTAGGCTTAGGTTGTTACAAGAATTCTCCTACAATTTCGTGCACGTGTTTGCAACACACTCGTGCATTTATAGGTGCAACCTCTTACATAATATATGCACAAGCATTGTGTTAGCAATGGCTATAGTTTTTTCGTAACTACCACAAGGAAATCATCAACCGAATGAAGATTATCTAAAGACAAATAGCTATCCTAAGCGGACACATAGTTCAATGTGCCAAAATTTCTCATCCTGTATCGATGTCAGGTCATTCTTATACCACAGTTCTTTACTAAATGGTTCGTATTTTATACATGGATCTTGAGGGGATAACTTAAATCTAAAAGAAGAAAAGCTTACCAGAGGACCCTCAGGATCACTCAAAATTGTATCCCATATATGAAGGCTGTCTGCAAAATTGAACTCCTGGGTCAAGAGGAGAGTGATCCACCTAAATGCATAAAACTGGGGATTTACCTGTCATTTGACGAAACAGAGAAATGCAACAATAAGTAAATGTACTAAATAAAAGTATCAGGTACTATAGTTTTGAGTACTAAAAAAAAAAAGAGCTATTATAGTTTTAAGCTTCCTGCAGGGGACTTTAGTAGTACACATGGAAACTAGAGCCTACAAAATAAATGAGCAAGAATTTAAAGAGGTGATAAAAATTTGGAGAAGTAAATAGAAAGTGAGTGAATGGCTCTAAGAAAGTTAAAAGAACCCAAATGTTCAACAATCAAGAAGCAAAGAATATTCAAAGCTGAGGAAAATGATTAGAAAACTTTAACTTTAACAATTATGAAAATCTTAGTGCATTTAAGTTTTATGAATTCAAATTTGAATGCACTCTCCTGCTGAATTGTAATCTGAGAAAGTAAGTGCTCTAAGAGTGGTTGCGATAATCTATAGTGGAGATCTAGAGGATTAATCACGAAAAGAAATAAGCATTGAAATAGCCATATATAAAATTAAAATAATGAATAATTGAAGGCTCAAAACTATATCAAAAATTAAATTTTACCTTGGTTGTGATCTCAAGGTGACGCCAGAGCTCTTCATCATGCTCCTTCAGAAGTTGAGACAACTTTGTGATTGTGGCGCGAATTCCCACAACACTATTATCCAATTGCTGGCAGAAATGATCCCTAAATCCACTCAACAACTCAACAAAGCAAAAGAACGTGTCTGCTTCAGCAGATGCCTGAAATTTGAACAGTAAAAATCAATAAAGAAAAACCTAACAAAAAAGTTCATGCGGTCAGAAGTAGATTTATTCAAAAAAATTTGATTCTCATATCAACATTGTTGGAACAAAATAATATTTAACAGTTAAATGGCCATAATTATTGTTCCTTTAGAAGGAACAGTAATTTGTGTTGGGAAAAGAACTTCATGGTAATCAAATTGATTCCTCATGATCTTCCCAAAACAATTTCTCATTTAACTTCTGATAACAACATTGTCATTAAGAAAACGAATCCATTTAATACACGCCATTTCTTTCAAGGCTTCTTTCTGTGATATATGCACAAGATGACATTTTTTTGGTCGAGGTTATAATGTATTACCAATTGAGCTATGATTAGGTTCACTACCGAAATTTTTAGCAATCAAAATGTGTCCCAATAGCTATTCGGCAAAAGGACCAACTTATATAGGAGCACATTTCCAGGAATACAGAGCTAAAATCAGGGGGTTGGGGGATGGGGGTGTAAAGAAAAGTTACCGCATTATCCTCATCAGGATCACTTCTAAATACATAGAATAGAGGAGCTAAAATTTCATTCATCCCTTGAACATATCTAATTCCTGGATTCAACTTTGCAAATACAATTAAGATGTTTCTCAGAGCCTCCTGAAAGTACAAAGCACAATTAACATAAGATAATCGTCTTAACCTCTATAAAACTAACAACCCATGCCAATTATTTATGCCATAATCAAAGACTGGCCTGATTAGATTTTGCAAGTGATGAGTCCCCAGAGAAGAAGTGCATATCTGGATGAGTGCGCATCACATCTCGGTCAATCTGTTCTATAATCTCAGAGTCCTAACATGTATGTGATAAATTAGACTAGAATAACGTAATAACACATGTTCATACTGTTTTATCAATGTAAAACAGCGCAAACAGAAAAAATACGAATGAAACACAGAGACAGGTTATGACTGATATATTATTGAAGTAAATATAGAAATTTGGTGAGAGCACGACGTTCGTAAAATCAAGTATAAGCATATTTTTCCATAACAAGAAGATGTTTGATGATTTGTATCATGGCCAAGGTTCAGAAAAAGCAGGTCATCAAATAAGTACTACAAACTTATCAACACCAAAACATGTTTTCCAAATTGAATTCTCTAGTCTTGAGTTCCTTCTTCAATTCCATGTAAACTTATAAGGGTCCAGTTGCATAAACAGTTGACCTCTTCATGAGCTTGATTTTTCCCAATTAATAATATTTCTCATGAAATAATCCCTAGAAGAAAACTCATAGATGATGATCATATAAATGAAATACTCAAGTTCATCTGAAGAATCAAAATTTTTCATTATGGCATGATTATTCTAAAATCAACAAACACCATTCCATCCTCTAAGAGAAGAAGAAAAGATTTAGTTATTTAGTTTAGGGTTGGAATCAACACAACTACTTCAGCCCAAAGTTCATCATACATGTGAATGAAAATTTCATCGTACACTTGAAGGATTCTGATTGACAGAAGGTTACAGTTTACAGAATTATTTAGATGAAGAGTTCAATACAGAGAGGCCCAGTAATTTTATATAAACACTTTTGCTACGAGTACATTATTATAATCGATTTCTTAAGATTAGAACTGGGGATAAAATTGTATCCACAAGTTTAATAATAAAGGATACCTGGAAGTACTGATTCCAAATGCTGGTTTTCCCAAGACTCAAAGGATGTTCCTCTTGACTTATTTCTGACCTTGAGAGTGGACCTCTGTTCGTTTCATCATGCTCGTAACTTTTCGCTTTCTCCAACCTCCTTGAAATTTCTGACTGACTAGCCACAAAAACAGTAAGAATACTATGTTTGTACATACAAACAGACAGTACTGGTTGCAGCATATCATTTTTTGCTTCGTTTACCATATGGTAACAAATTTGAAGAAGAATCATGTCGATTAATTAGAATATGAATAAACCAACTGATAATGTGTGTATTTTGTGAAAGGAAAAGAGAAATGCCATATGATGTACCACTATACAGAATTGAATACTTTCTAAATTGGTGAGGACCCACAATAAAGTAGATAAAAAGGAAAAAGAGGTCACAAAATTAAGACAACGAGAATAAATTCTTGATTAAGAAATTGTCACTATCAATCTAGAAATCCAATTTTGGGAGAGGAAATGAAGAAAATTGGATGCAATTCTTTCATTTTCATTTCCAATTGGTCGACAAGACCTTTCTGTCCTCAAAGCTAAGTGATCAGCCCCTAAACCACGGACAACTAAATGAATCCCTCTACAAAATGTTAGAGACCAAAATGGAGAGTAAAAGTTCCACAATATGACTTACGGGATTCATCAAAAGCTCTTCTTTGAAATGCTTGTATTGAGACCTCTTTTTAGCCAACTCAGACGTCCAGAGCGCACGATCTGGTGGCAGATAACCCAATAGGAGCTGTGATCAATCAAACGAACCGATCACAATTTATTTTAGACTCTTCACGAAAAAACTAGATAAATTTGCTTCAGCAGATAATTTTGACGCACAATAAAACTATTGAATACATACTTTCCAGACGGTTGAACGAATTCCTGGACCATCCGGTATGCCCTGAGACGCAATTTTACGCAATTCACGCAGATTTATGACCTTCTTTGACAACTGCCATCCAAAAGATATGAAACAATCAACAACTAAACGAAATGAGAATAATGAACAATCCTAAACATGCAGAAGATCACACTAAAAAGCAAACCTCAACGAGAAGCTGTGCCTGGCGAGATACGTCCTCAGCAGAAGGACCTGAAGAAGTGTCATTATCGTCGTTGCTCACATTGTTATTAACCCTGGAGTCTCTAGTATCCGACTTGGGAGACTCTGTTCTAACGACGGTGCTCGCAGACGGAGGAGGAACCGGAACCGGAGGTTCAACGACGGGTTCCGGCGACGACGTGGTGGTGGCCGGCTCCGAAGTGTAGCGGTGGAGGCGATCGTCGTCAACAGGAGTGGAGGACCAGAGAGAGCTATTGAGCCAATCCGGCACACGTTTCTTCACCATATTTTGCTCCGTTGCGAACGAATTCACAACAAAATTACTGCAATAATTTGCGATGAATCGAATTCGACCGATTGAGATTGTCTTCAACCTCTCGCTTCGATTGCTAGGGCTCCGAGCTCAGATTTTTCCATTTTTCCTCTCCGATTTAATTATTCGTTAAACATCTTTTCTTGAGTTTGCCGTTGCCTCTCTGAAAAAAAGGGGACTCTGTGGACGAAAGTGGGAGAAGGTTCGGAAAAACTTGGGTAACCGAGGAACACAAGAAATTTCGCGACCGACAAATAATATAACGCCGCGTCATTATAATGAAAATTAAGGTTTTAAAATTATTCAACAAGGGTAACAAATAATTCACTCCTTTTAAAGGGTTTTCTTTTTTTTTTTTGTTGACAAAAATCTAATCCTAATGAATTATTAAACTTTTCAATTTTATATAATAAATTTATGTTTTATACCATTTCATTAAGGTTCAAAGATCTATGAATCTATTAAATACAAACTACCACTAGTAGATATTGTTCGTTTTCGTATTGTAAGTCTCACGGTTTTAAAACGTGTTTATTAGGGAGAGGTTTTCGATGTGGGATCTCCCAATTCACCTTCCATTGGGCCTAATGTCTTTGCTGGCATACCGCCCGACGTATTGCTCTGATACCATTTGTAACAGCATAAGCTCATTACTAGTAGATATTGTCCGCTTTGTCCTATTAAGTATCGCTATTAGTCTTAAGGTTTTAAAACGCACCTACTAAGGAGAGGTTTCAACACTTTTATAAGTAATGTTTCATTTCCCTCTTCAATCGATGTGAGATCTCAGATAAACAATTGGTAACTCAAGCAATCCAAATAAACGGCATAACCAAGTTGATCTGACAAAAAAAAAATGTCAACTTAACTCAATTCAACCCAACCTAACCTAACTCGATTTTTTTTTTTTTAACATAACCCAACTTTTTTTATGGTTTAGTTGGGATAGTCTGGATTGGTCATGTTATCGAGTTATATGAACACCTAGTGTTACAAAGATATTAAAATTGAGGATCTTTCATCCCGAGATCATATAAAATAATGGTTAATTTGGGGCCAAATGACTGTAAAATTTATGGGTCGTGAGAACCTCATTGGCTAAAACTATGAGAAGGTCTATTCGAACCACAAAGAATATTGAAGAACGATCGAGAATTGAGAACTAATAACGATTTGAGATGATTTGATCCAATTTTTTATTTTTTTTATTATATATTATTTTATTGTTCTAAAAATATATTGCTCTATATGATATTTAATTATTCAAGATTATTTCCAAATTTTGTTACCATAAATCACGTAATCAATCACCAAAAATATAGGATAATTAATGCAAAATTTGGAAATAATTTGTTTATTATTATTATTTTATTTTCATTTTCATTTTCATTTTCTAACACCAATGAACTAAAAGACTAATTTACCACAATAAATAGCTGACTCACTTTATTTTTACTTATATTAATTACCGAAAGTAAATAAAATAAAATTATTAAATCACAAAAATTTCATACCATTTTTTACCAATCAAATTATTACATTCCTTTTGGGGCTTCGAAATAAACTTCCCAAAATTAAAACATAATTTCAGCTCCTTTATAAGGGACCAGAAGCTTGGTTTTGGTCTTCAATGGAGGAACCAAAATTACAGAGAAAATCCATTCCGATGAAGAAAACTCTCGGCCGTCAAAAGATCGAAATCAAGAAGCTAGAGAAGAAGAGCAGCAAACAAGTGACGTTTTCGAAGCGCCGTGCCGGACTTTTCAAGAAGGCCGGCGAGCTTTCTGTGCTCTGCGGAGCAGAGGTTGCCATCATCGTCTTCTCTCCGAACGATAAGGTTTTTTGTTTCGGTCATCCGGATGTTGACGTGCTTTTGGATCGGTATTTGACCGGGAATTTGTCGCCGCCGAAGCCGGCGGAGAGTTACGTTCCTGTAGCGGAGTTTAATCGCGATTTCGCCGATTTAGTATTGGAGTTCGAAGCGGAGAAGAAGCGAGCGGAGGAATTGATTCAGGCGTCGGAGGAGTCGAGAAATAGCGGCGGATTTTGGTGGGAGGAGGCGGTGGAAGGGATGAGGTTGGAAGAATTGAAGGAGTTCCGATCGTCATTGATGGATTTGAGAGCTAAAGTGGCGGAGAAAGTCGAGAAATTGACGGCGGTTAGAATCGGAGGGCCTCTGTTGCCGGCGCTACCGCCACCGCCACCGACGCAGCCGATGACGCCGCCGTCGTTTCACCTCGCCGGGAACCACCATGTCGCGACGGGATTAGGATTTTTCTAGATTTTTTGAGTTATTTTTCTCTACATTTTATTTTCCTATAAACTGTTTATAGAGTGATCTATTTCGGAAAGTAAATCGCTGATGAATTTATTCACCGGAGCGACCGTAACTCCAAAACTCCGACGCCGGAGAAAGCAAAAGAATGGCGGAAATAATGAAAATAAAAACAAGAAAAAATCCGACCTGCCGGATTCGAACCAGCGACCTAAGGATTAATCTGTGCAATACTACAGTCCTCCGCTCTACCAACTGAGCTAAGGTCGGATGTTGACATTAAATGGCTCTTAAAAATATATTATTAACTAATTTAAATTTGAAAAGATATAAGACCTCAAAATTTACCGATGATTTTCATGATTATTTTTTGAAAAAATTATTAGTAAGCCTTGTTGTCATACATAACGTGCTAAAGCAAATAATATTTGTAGGTGGTAAGTTTGAACTGTTACAAATGGTATCAGAATCAGGCACCGAGCGGTATTGCCAGTGAGGACGTTGACCTCCAAAAAAGGTGGATTGTGAGATCCCCCGACCCCAAAAATTTGTTTGGACCAATTTACGATACCATATAAGATAAATGGTTGATTTTATTCATTCAAAAAAGTCAAAATAAAATAAGGACTAAAATACCCCTTTATTTGGTCGCATATTACAAAAGTAATGATGAGAAAATTCATAGCTTCCTTACACTGAGAACAACTCCATTTTCAGGCTCCATAACAAATGTGTAGACAGGGGAATGCTTGTAAGAAGGTGAAAGAGAAAACTCAAACCTTGACAAAACAAGGCTCAGTATCACTTTCACTTCGACCAATGCAAAATGTTGCCCGGCGCACACGTGCGGGCCGATCCCGAACGGCATGTAAGCATAAGGATTCTTGCAAGCGTTAAGGATGCCATTGCTGAACCTATTTGGATTGAATAAGTGTGCATCAGGTCCCCAAAGACGAGTGTCTTGGTGCATGATTGCAATCGGGATTTGAATGTTTATGCCTTTTGGAACCGTAATGTTTTTTAACTTTATGTCTTCTAATGTTTGTCTTGTGACAAGAGTTCCGGGTGGACAGAGCCTCAGTGTCTCATGTATCACCATTGTCAGCTGCAAACAACCATAAATTAGAATTGTAATTCAGAATTTTGACGTTAGTAGACAATCATAAGAGGAATACCGTCTTCATGTTCTTAACAGTATCTGCATCGACAGGTTGATCTCGACAATATTGAAGCACCTCCGAACGAACACGAGCTTGCCAATCCGGATGTGCTGCTAGTAACATCAAGCACCATGATGCTGTTATTGCCGTTGTCTCTTGACCAGCAAAGTATATATTTTTGCAGTTATCGACAATGAACTTGTCCTGAGTTATATTCAACGACTTGTCATCTTCGTTGAGATTTTTCGCACCCTCGAGAATCTTTTGCAACAAGTCTTGCTCGTGTGAATGGCTCTCGATTCTTTCATTCACCACTTTTAAAATTAATGACTCGATTTCCTTCTCTAACTTCCAAACTTCTCTATTTTTGTTTGTGGGGAGGTACCTATAAGATAAAAAGTTAATCGAACATCCGACCTTTCGATCGAGTATATATGTCTTAGCTAGTTGAGTTTCGATTTGACAAACATTCACAGTTCTTAAAATAAGAAGTCGTGATGCATATTACAAACTTGTACCTGTAACCTGGGATACCGATGCTCTCTTTGGCCATGATAACTTGAAGAGCTCTAATTTTTTGGAATATCTCTTTCCCTTTGGAATAATCGCTTCCAAAACAGGCCTTCGAGATAATATCGGAAGACATGGTTCGAAAATATCCATCGACGTTCATTTCTGATTGTCCTCCATCGTTCTCAACCTTTGCTTCCCATAATCTTAGCATGGAGTTCATGCATTCCACCATCAGACTTGTCATGCCCTGAAAATGCAAGATTTTCCCAAATTGAAAAAAAAATTTCCTTGTAGATGCGTTTAAAAGCTGATACATAACGAGCCAGAACGGACAATATTTACTAGCGATCGACTTAAACTATTACAAATGGTATCAGAGTTAGATACCGAGCAGTGTGCCCCCTCCTACCCCCTCCCACGTGCGCGCTCCTGCTTACCCCATCCTATGCTTAATACATGTCTTACCAACGCTCCATGCACCCTTACACACTCATCATTCCCACCAACATCTCCCAATACAAACACACCTATAAGTCAATGTTCATGCCCTCCAAAGCATGCGTGGCTAGCCAGAGGACATTGGGCCTCTAAGGGATGGAGTGTGAGATCCCACATTAGTTGAAGAAAGGAACGAACATAGATGCCTCTTCCATAGCATGAGTGGCTAGCCAGCAGCCTCTAAGGGATGGAGTGTGAGATCCCACGTTAGTTGAAGAAAGGAACGAACATAGATGCCTCTTCCATAGCATGAGTGGCTAGCCAGCAAGAACACTGGGCCTCTAAAGAGTGGGCTGTGAGATACCATATTGGTTGGAGAGGGGAACGAACATACATGCCCCTCCAAGACATGCATGGCTAGCCAACAAGGACGTCAGACCCCTAAGAGGTGGATTGTGAGATCCTACGTTAACTGGAGAGTGGAACAACATACTTGCCCCTCCAAGGCAGGTATGGCTAGCTAACGAGAACGCTGGCTCCAAATGGTGGATTGTGAGATCCTACATTGACGGGAGAGGGGAACAAACATACATGCCCCCTCCAAGGTATGTATGGTTAGCCAACGGGGACATTGGGTCCCTAAGAAATGGATTGTGAGATCCCACATTGGCTAAGGAGTGGAACGAACATACGTGGCCCTCCAAGACACTGAGGACGCTAGGCCCGTAACGAGCGGATGGCAAATTATACCTAAGTTGAAGCCAAGCTATTTTTTTTTTTTTTTTGTTGAATGGAAGATTTATAAGAATTCCCATCTTACCTCGACTTTATCATGGTAGAGTTGAGGAGCAATGATCTTCCTTTGGAGAACCCAAGTTGGGCCACTAGCTGACAAAATACCCAAGCCGAATAACGGCCCAAGATCCTTCCACAAGTAATCAGGCTTCCCCAAACTCAACGACGTCGACATACTGATTTCCTTCACCGTCTCTATCTCCGTCACACACAGCGTCTGAACCGTCCCGCTCGAAAACGCGAAATTCAGCCCTAAAATCCCCAAACACAATCAATCAACAAACAAATCAAACAAAAACCTTCCAAATTCAAAATCGATTACCGTATCGATTCCGCCACACCTCCAAATGCGGGAACGGGTTCGAAGCCCAACCATGCGTAACCGAATTAGCTTCCGTGCTCTTCTTCGCCGCCGAAGTTAGGGCTCCGATTTTCTTGATCTCAGAGACGTTTCCGATGAGGAATGACGGCGTAGGACCGCCGATTCCTTGTTTACGGAGCTTCGCTCTTAGTCTCTCCGGCTTCCATAAGAACGATTCGAGAAGGTGAAGAAAAATGAAGAAGAAAAGAAGCACCGCCAGAGAGAGTACCATCGCCGCCGCCGCCGCCATTGTTGGTCCTGGTTCGAGCTCTGATTTTGGGTTTTTAATTTCGATTTAGGTTCGAATTTGGCAAGCGCATGCATGTGTTACACTTAGAAATTGTTGAAACAGAATTTTTGGCTCTTTATTTTTATTATGTTTTGTCTTTTGTCCAGAATACGTTGTCACCATGATTATATGGAGAGTGAATAGATAAGAATGTTAATTCTGTTAATAAAATGGGATAAATTAATTAAAATATTCACAAAAAAAAAATATTTAAAAAACTTTCATAAATATTTAATTTAAAAAATATCTTTTAAATTTTTTTTTATTTAAAATTATCCATAAAATTTTTAAAATAGTGTTAGGGTAAGAAAAAATGACCTTTGTACACGGAAAAAAAAAATATTTAAGAGTAAAATACAAAATTAAATGATATTTTTATTAATTTAACCTACAAAAAAAAATGCTAATAATTTAATCTAAATTTTTTTTTAAAATTAAATTAGGTTGAATTGAACCCATTTAAATTTTTTAAAAAAAATATATATATGCGTATTTATTTTATTTTTTAATTATTTATTCTTCAATCTCGCCTTATTTTTCATTTTTTATTCGGATTATTTTGTTGGGAGATCGGATTTTTTTAAATCATGTTTTTATTTTTTTTAAAATGGTTCTTCCCAAAAACTTCTATACATTTTAAAATATAATTTTTATTATAAAAATGTAAACAAAAAAAAATTCAATTTAGTTTTATATATTTGTAAGAAACTGTAAATAAATTAGTGCAAATAAATTATAATTAGCTGAAATAAAATGAGGGATAATTTGTAAAAACTTAAAAATGTAATTGTAAAACGAAGTATATTAATTGTTTCTATTATCGTATATTTTTTAAAAATTAAAATTGGATGATTTTTTTTTTTTTTTATGGGTTAAACTAGGTCTGATATTTAAGTCAAATACGAAATAATAAATTGTAGTAAATTAGGGTCGACCAAAATAGGTTAAACTAGGTCCCCTAAAATCATCTTGGATTGGAAGCGCATTTAGAACATACCCAAAGGAAAAACAGGTCGCTTAAGGCTCGATCTTTCGATAGGTGGCCATTTGGGCTTCAAACCCTTGGTTTGGTCTTCCCACGACCTAATAAGACCGTGGATTAAGTAGGTTGCCCTAATTGGCCTCGGGTCCACTCAAGCTCGAGACTACTTCACTCCCAAACCTCTCTCTCTAGCTTAATCCGACAAAAAAAAATGAACTCACGAACCAAACCAAATTTTCAATTTTCTAAATCTCAACCCAACCCAATTTAGAAAAAAAAATCTAACTAAACCCAGGCTTGTAAGGTCATTGAAATTGAGGATTTTTCATCTCCATATCGTGATATCATACAAGATAATGGTTGATTTTTTTCATTTAGAAAAGTCAACAATAAACTAAGCTTACTTTTCAAAAGACTAAAATACCCCTACATAGAAATAAATTAATTTTTACCTCCGAACTAAACCTACTATAAGGACTAAAATATCCTAAATAAAAACAAATTAATTTTTACCTTTACGAGAATTAAGCTTACCATTTGAAAATATAAAGACTAAAATACCCCTACATCGAAATAAACTAAGCTTTTACTTACCATTTGAAAATATAAAGACTAAAATATCCGGAGAACTACATATTTGAAAATATAAGGACTAAAATACACTTACATACAAATAAACTAATTTTTACGTACATGAGAACTATATTCGAAAATATAAAGACTAAAATACCCCTTTATTTCATCCCATATTCCAAAAGTAACGAAGAGAAAGTTCATAGCTTCCTTACATTGAGAAGGACTCCATTTTCAGGCTCCATAACCAATGTGAAGGCAGGGGAATGCTTGTAAGAAGGTGAAAGAGTAAACTCAAACCTTGATAGAACAAGGCTCACTATCACTTTCAGTTCGACCATTGCAAAGTGTTGCCCGGCACACACGTGCGGGCCGATCCCGAACGGCAGGTAAGCATAAGGATTCTTGCAAGCGTTAAGGATGCCATTGCTGAACCTATTTGGATTGAATAAGTGCGCATCAGGTCCCCAGAGATGAGCGTCTTGGTGTAGGATTAAGATTGGGATTTGAACGTTTACGCCTTTCGGAACCGTAACGTTTTTGAATCTTATGTCTTCTAATGTTTGTCTTGTGACAAGAAGTACGGGTGGAAAGAGCCTTAGTGTCTCATGTATCACCATTGTCAGCTGCAAACAACCGTAAATTAGAATTGTAATTTAGAGTTTTGACGTTAGTAGACAATCATAGGAGGAATACCGTCTTCATGTTCTTAACAGTATCTGCATCGATAGGCCGATCTCGACAACATTGAAGCACCTCCGAACGAACACGAGCTTGCCAATCCGGATGTGCTGCTAGTAACATCAAGCACCATGATGCTGTTATGGCCGTCGTCTCTTGACCAGCAAAGTATATATTTTTGCAGTTATCGACAATGAACTTGTCTCGAGTTATTTTCAACGACTTGTCATCTTCGTTGAGACTTTTCGCACTCTCGAGAATCTTTTGCAACAAGTCTTGCTCGTGTGAACGGCTCTCGATTCGTTCATTTACCACTTTTAAAATTGATGACTTGATTTCCTTCTCTAACTTCCGAACTTCTCTATTTTTTTTGGTGGGGAAGTACCTGTAAGAAGAAAAGTTAATCGAACAGTTGACCTTTCAATCGAGTATATATGTCTTAACTAGTTGAGCTCCGATTTGACACATTCACAGTTCTTAAAACAAATGCATATTACGAACTAGTACCTCAAACCTGGGATACCGACGCTTTCTTTGGACATGATAACTTGAAGAGCTCTAATTTTTTGGAATATCTCTTTCCCTTTGGAATAATCGCTTCCAAAACAGGCCTTCGAGATAATATCGGAAGACATGGTTCGAAAATATCCATCAACGTTTATTTCGGATTGTCCTCCATCATTCTCAACCTTTGCTTCCCATAGTCTTACCATGGAGTTCGTGCATTCCACCATCAGACTTGTCATGCCCTGGAAATTCAAGATTTTCCCAAATTGAGTAAAACATTCCCATTAACAGCCCCCAACACAAACACACCTATAAGTTCATGTACACGCCATTGAATACACCATTGAATACATGCCCCCTAAAAAAAGCATGCATAGCTAACCAAGGACATCAGGTCTTTAAGGGGGATTGTGAGATCCCACATCGATTGGAGATGGGAATGAACATACATGCCCTCTCCAAGGCATCCATGGCTAGCCAACGAGGACGCTAGGCCCCTAAGAGATGGATTATGAGATCCCACGTTGGTTGGAGAGGGGAACGAACATACATGCCCCCTCTAAGGCATGTATGGCTAGCCAACGAGAACGCTGGGTCTCTAAGAGATGGATTGTGAGATCCATATCGGTTGGAGAGGGGAACGAACATACATGAACGCTGGGTCTCTAAGAGATGGATTGTGAGATCCATATCGGTTGGAGAGGGGAACGAACATACATGCCCCCTGGGTCTCTAAGAGATGGATTGTGAGATCCATATCGGTTGGAGAGGGGAACGAACATACATGCCCCCTCTAAGGCATGTATGGCTAGCCAACGAGAACGCTGGGTCTCTAAGAGATGGATTGTGAGATCCATATCGGTTGGAGAGGGGAACGAACATACATGAACGCTGGGTCTCTAAGAGATGGATTGTGAGATCCATATCGGTTGGAGAGGGGAACGAACATACATGCCCCCTGGGTCTCTAAGAGATGGATTGTGAGATCCATATCGGTTGGAGAGGGGAACGAACATACATGCCCCTCCAAGGCATGCATGGCTAGCCAATGAAGACGCTGACCCAAGGGGTAGATCGTGAGATCCCACCTGAGCTGAGGAGGGGAACGAACATACATGCCCCTCCAAGGCATGCATGACTAGCCAATGAGGACGCTGGTTCCAAGGGGTAGATTGTGAGATCCCACCTTGGCTGAGAAGGGGAACGAACATACATGCCCCCTCCAAGGCATACATGGCTAGCCAACGAGGACGCTGGGTCCCTAAGAGATGGATTGTGAGATCTCATATCGGTTGGAGAAGGAAACAAACTTAGATGCCCCTCCAAGGCATGCATGGCTAGCCAATGAGAACGCTGGCCTCAAGGAGTAGATGGTGTGATTCCACCTTAGCTGAGAAGGGGAACGAACATACATGCCGCTCCAAGTCATGCGTAGCTGGAGAAGACTAGGCCCTAAGGAGTGGATGGCAAATTATACCAAGTTGAAGCCAAGTTATTTTTGTTGAATGGAAGATTTATTAGAATTCCCATTATACCTTGACTTTATCATGGTAGAGTTGAGGAGCAATGATCTTCCTTTGAAAAACCCAAGTTGGGCCACTAGCTGACAAAATACCCAAGCCCAATAACGGCCCAAGATCCTTCCGCAAGTGATCAGGCTTCCCCAAACTCAACGACGTCGACGTACTGATTTCCTTCACCATCTCCATCTCCGTTACGCACAGTGTCTGAATCGTCCCGCTCGAGAACGCGAAGTTCAGCCCTAAAATCTCCAAACAGAATCAAACAACAAACAAATCAAACAAAAACCTTCCAGATTCTAAATCGATTACCGTATCGATTCCGCCACTGCTCCAAATGCGGGAACAGGTTCGAAGCCCAACCATGCGTAATCGAATTAGCTTCCGTGTTCTTCGCCGCCGAAGTTAGCGCTCGGATTTTCTTGATTTCAGGGACGTTTCCGATGAGGAATGACGGCGAAGGACCGCCGATTCCTTGCTTACGGAGCTTCGCTCTTAGCCTTTCCGGCTTCCATAATAAGGATTCGAGAAGGTGAAAAAAAATGAAGAAGAAAAGAAGCACCGCCAGAGAGAGTACCATCGCCGCCGCCGCCGCCATTAGAGAGAGACCTGGTTCGAGCTCTGATTTTGGATCTTTAAATGTCCAATGAACTCCGAATTTGGCAAGCCGGCGCATGGGTTACACTTCGAAATTGTTAAAACAGAATTTTGGCTCTTTGTTTTAATTGTGTTTTGTCTTTTTTGTCAAGAATACGTCGTCGTAGTAATTATATAGAGATTGAATGGATAAGAATGTTAATTCTTTTAATAAAATTGAATAAATTCATACAAAATATATTTACAAATTTTTTATAAATATTTTATTTAAAAAATAACCATAAAATAAAAAAAATAAAAATAAAAAGTGTTAGTGCTCTTTACTTAAAATAAAATTTAAAAAAATTACTGACAAAATACAAAGTTTAAGAGTATTTTTAAATAAAATGTAAAATTAAATGATATTTTAGCGTTTATAAATTTTAATTGACTAAAGTTTTCTACTTAATTTAAGATTGCTATTGTATAAATATAATAAACATTTAATTTTTATTATACAATGTAAACACAAAATATATATATATATATATATAATTTAATGTAATACCAAAGTAATTTCTTAAAGAAAAAACAAATTTGATTACTATATATATATATATATATATATAATTTAATGTAGTACCAAATTTCTTAAAAAAAAACAAATTTTATTACTGTCGATTAATTTAGTTTGATATATAAATAATAATATTTATAAGAAACTGTAAAGTTTATTGTTTTGGACTCCAACTTCATGAATTTTGGGCCTGTGGGCTTAGTAGTCCAAACATCATGAATTGTGGGCCTGTGGGCTTATTAGTCCAAATAAATTACTTAGAGGGATAATTTGTAAAAAGTTAAAAATGTAATTTTAAAACAGTATATTAATTGTTTCTATTATCAATATATTTTTTAAAAATTAAAATTGGATGATTTTACTTCTTTATGTAACTTTTATAGGTTTATGGAATATCTCATCTGACCTTTCCCATAAATAATTAAAACTAATTGTGGATGACGAAAGTTTTTAGACGAATCATTAACGCTCACTATTGTTGTTTGTCACCTAAACTTTGATACTTAAGTCAAATACGGAACAATAAATTGCAGCAAACTAGGGTTGATCAAAATAGGTTAAACTAGGTCCTCTAAGATTATCTTCGATGGGAAGCGGATTTAGAACATACCCAATGGAAAAACATGTCGCTTAAGGCTTGACCTTTCGATAGGTGACCGTTTGGGCTTCAAGCCCTTAGTTTGGTCTTCCCACAACCTAATTAGACCGTAGATTAAGTGGGTTGTCCTAATTGGTCTTGGGTGCATTTAAACTCGAGACTGCTTCACTCTCAAGCCTCTCTCTATAGCTTCCTTTTTCAAATTCATCTCTAACAATTTTATTAGATATAAGTTTAATAAAATTTGTGGCCTGGCTCCCAAAATTTGTCTAGACCAATCAAAAATTTCGTGTTGGTTAAACCAACCTAACATAATACTCTATTTCGGAGTTGGGTTAGGTTGTCCGTGGTCTTTTTTTAATTATTTAAAAAGTTTTATTTATCCAATTATCGCTAATTATTATAAATGTTAAATATTCTTAATATTTTTAAAAGTAGGTTAAGTTAGATTGTAACCCTATTTTTAAGGTTAACCCGACCAAAAAATGTCAACTCACGAACCAACCAAACCAAGTTTTCGATTTTCTAAATCTCAACACAAACCAACTTAGAAAAAAAAAATCTAACTCAACTCAGGCCGATAAAGACATTGAAATTGAGGATCTTTCATCCCGATATGATATAAAATAATGATTGATTTTATTCATTTAGAGAAGTCAACAATAAATTAAGCTTACATATTTGACTTTTTATTTGGTCACATATTCCAAAAGTAATGAAGAGAAAATTCATAGCTTCCTTACATTGAGAAGGACTCCATTTTCAGGCTCCATAACCAATGTGTAGGCAGGGGAATGCTTGTAAGAAGGCGAAAGAGTAAACTCAAACCTTGATAGAACAAGGCTCACTATCACTTTCACTTCGACCATTGCAAAATGTTGCCCGGCACACACATGCGGGCCGATCCCGAATGGCAGGTAAGCATAAGGATTCTTGCAAGCGTTAAGGATGCCATTGTTGAACCTATTTGGATTGAATAAGTGCGCATCAGGTCCCCAGAGAAGAGCGTCTTGATGCAGGATTGAGATCGGGATTTGAATGTTTATGCCTTTCGGAACCGTAATGTTGCTTGTCTTGTGACAAGAGGTCCCGCTGGAAAGAGCCTCAGTGTCTCATGTATCACCATTGTCAGCTACAAACAACCATAAATTAGAATTGTAATTTAGAGTTTTGACGTTAGTAGGCCATCATAGGAGGAATACCGTCTTCATGTTCTTAACGGTATCTGCATCGATTGGCCGATCTTGACAACATTGAAGCACCTCCGAACGAACACGAGCTTGCCAATTTGGATGTGTTGCTAGTAACATCAAGCACCATGATGTTGTTATTGTCGTTGTCTCTTGACCAGCAAAGTATATATTTTTGCAGTTATCGACAATGAACTTGTCCCGAGTTATATTCAACGAGTTGTCATCTTCGTTGAGACTTTTCGCACCCTCGAGAATCTTCTGCAACAAGACTTGCTCGTGCGAACAACTCTCGATTCGTTCATTTACCACTTTTAAAACTAATGACTCGATTTCCTTTACTTACTTACGTCTCTATTGTTTTTGGTGGGGACGTACCTGTAAGATGAAAAGTTAGTTAAACATCTGATCTTTCGATCGAGTATATATGTCTTAGCTAGTTGAGCTTCAATTTGACAAACATCCATAGAAGCTGTGATGCATATTAAGAACTTGTATCTCAAACCTGGGATACCAATGTTTTCTTTGGACATAATAACTTGAAGAGCTCTAATTCTTTGGAATATCTCTTTCCCTTTGGAATAATTGCTTCCGAAATAGGCCTTCGAGATAACATCAAACGACAAGCTCTAAAATATTCATCGACGTTGATTTCCGATTGTCCTCCATCATTTTCAACCTTTGCTTCCCATAATCTTAGCATGGAGTTCGTGCATTTCACCATCAGACTTGACACCAAGCCTCTAAGGGTGGATTTTGAGAACCTACATCGGTTAGAGAGGGGAACGAACATACATGCCCCTCCAAGAGGGGCGTGGCTAGCCAGCGAGAACACTAGGCCCCTAAGGAGTGGATCGCAAATTAACCAGCCAAGCAATTTTTGTCGAATGGAAGATTTATAAGAATTCCCATTATACCTTAGACTTTATCATGGTAGAGTTGAGGAGCAATGATCTTCCTTTGAAAGACCCAAGTTGGGCCACTTGCTGACAAAATACCCAAGCCCAATAACGGCCCACGATCCTTCCACAAGTGATCAGGCTTCCCCAAACTCAACGACGTCGACGTACTGATTTCCTTCACCATCTCTATTTCCGTTACGCACAGCGTCTGAATCGTCCCACTCGAAAACACGAAATTCAGCCCTAAAATCCTAAACAGAATCAGTCAACAAACAAATCAAACAAAAACCTTCGAAATTCAAAATCGATTACCGTATCGATTCCGTCACTGCTCCAAATGCGGGAACGGATTCGAAGCCCAACCATGCGCAATCGAATGAGCTTCCGTGTTCTTCGCCGCCGAAGTTAGGGCTCCGATTTTCTTGATTTCAGAGACGTTTCCGATGAGGAAAGACGGCGAAGGACCGCCGATTCCTTGTCTACGGAGCTTCGCTCTTAGTCTCTCCGGCTTCCATAAGAACGATTCGAGAAGGTGAAGAAAAATGAAGAAGAAAAGAAGCGCCACCAGAGAGAGTAGCATCGTCGCCGCCATTGTTGGACCTGGTTCGAGCTCTGATTTTGGCTCTTTAAATTTCGAATGAGCTCCGAATTTGGCAAGCGGGCGCAATAATTATATGGAGAGTGAATGACTTTACTAATAAATAGATATAATAAACTTACCAAATGTTTTGTTTTAATTTTTATTTTATTTTAGGTAACTTTCTCTAACATTTCCCATAAATAATTATAACTAATTTTCGATGAACAATAATGAAAGAGTTTTAAGACGAATATTAACGCGCAGTATTATTGTTTGCCACATAAACTCTGCTTCAAATACGAAACAATCTAACCTAGCAAGCTAGGGTTGGCCAAAATAGGTCAAACCAAGTTCCCTAAGATCATCTTGGATTGGAAGTGCATTTAGAACATGCCCAATAGAAAAACAGGTCGACTTAGGCTCGACCTCTTTGATAGGTGGCCATTTGGGCTTCAAGCCCTTGGTTTGATCTTACAAACCAGACTGTGGATAATTAGAATGTGACCAATGAAAAAACAGGCCGCCTCAAGCTCGACCTCTTTGGGCTTCAAGCACTTGTTTGATCTTACCGATCTAACCAAACAGTGGATAATTAGAATGTGTCCAATGGCATTTAGAACGTGCCCAATGGAAAAACAGATCGCCTCAGGCTCAACCTCTTCGATGGGTGGCCATTTGGGCTTCAAGCCCTTGGTTTGATCTTATCAATCTAACCAGACCATGGATAATTAAAATGTGCCCAATGGAAAAACAGGTCGCCTCAGGCTTGATCTCTTACGTGGTCATTTAGGCTTCAAGCCCTTGGTTTAATCTTACCAATCTAATCAGACCGTGGATTACGTAGGTTGACTAAAAGATATTGATTGCCCTAGTTGGCCTTGGGGGGTCCACTCGAGCTCGAGACTGCTTCACTCTCAAGCCTTCGTGTGACTTATTTTTTTCAAATTCATCCTTAACAAAATTGTTAGATATAAAATTAAAATTTTAAATGGGTATAAAAATATTTAAAATATAAATAATAATAATAATTTTTTAAAAAAATATAATTAAAAAGAACACCACCGACCTAACCTATTTTTTATTTAAAGAAAAGATATTTCATTTAAAACTTTATTCCTCGCTCATTTAAAACTAAAAACTAAATAATAATAATAATAATAATAGTAAATAATAATGAATAATACAATAATTTTTGGTCTGAAATTCTGGTGTTTTTTTAATGAAGCAACCATTTTACCATACTATTTGTTTTTCATTCATTTTTTCTCTCAGAAAGAGAGGAGAAGAGAGAGAAAGTGAAGGGCAAGCAAACTGTTCTCTTCCACTTCTTGAAACCCTAGACCTCTCTTTCGATCTTCTCCATCAAACCCTACTGTTCTTCATTTCTTCCCCCTTTCTCCTCCATTTTTTCACCTTCATTTCTTCTCCGTTTCCTTCGCTATTCCCTAATCCAAATCACTTCCTCTGATTTCCGCGCCTAAATCAAACCCCTAATCTCCCTGTCTTCTTGCTCCCCAATCCAGGATTCGCCTCCACCGCCGAGTTCTTCTTTTGGTTGAATTTGAATTTACGAGCTTTGATTCGTTGAAGACATGTATAGGGATCGAGGAGGAGGAGGAGGAGGAGGAGGAGGGATTGGTGGTTCTTCGAAATCGGAGATCGTAGGTGGTACCTTGGATCGGAAGCGTATCAACGATGCTCTCGATAAGCACCTGGAGAAAACCTCTCCATCTACTTCAAGAGGTCTTCATAGTAAGGAGAAGGAGAGGGTCTCTGTGCCCTCGACTTCGGCTGGTAAACCGCAGCTTGATCATCGTTCTTCGTCTCTATCCAAGAATAAATGTTCCGATGGTTAGTGTTGTTTTCTTCTTTTCTTGTTAGTTTTGTATTGTTTTTGAGTTGTTAATTCGTGTGTTCTTCAGATGAATTTTGGCTATACGCTTGGAAATTTTGGAAAGCTTTAAGCTCTAATTTTGTTTTAGTCTTGATCTGAGTCGTTTAATGTCTCTGTTCTGTGTTTTGAAAACTGCACATTGAAATGAAATGAACCGGGAGTTGCATTTTGCTATATGAACGTTCTTACTTTTGATTTTTGCCATCGAGTGTTGTCCAATGATAGAGTGGTACTCGGCTTCTATGGCCGCATTTTTTCCTCCAGTGATATTATTGCTTCAGTTTGTCTTCTTCTTCTTCTTCTTCTTCGTCATTTTGTTTCTTTAGTTTTTTTGTATCTAACAAATTTTCATTAATGGCAGAGGAATCTGAAACAGACAGCGAAGAATCAGATGTCAGTGGTTCAGACGGAGATGATACATCATGGATTTCGTGGTTTTGCAATTTGAGGGGAAATGAATTCTTTTGTGAAGTTGACGACGAGTACATACAAGATGATTTCAATCTTTGTGGCTTGAGTAGTCAAGTTCCATACTACGACTATGCACTTGATCTCATTTTGGATGTTGAATCTTCTCACGGTGAGATTTTCTTGTCCCACGCTGAATTTTGTTTTCTTTTTTTGTTCTTCCTTTTGTGTTGTAAGAATGTATATCGCTGCCTCGTAGATCGGATGTCTTGGCTGAGTTTTCCATTGATCGATTTTTGGAAGACATTACAATCCATTTTTAGGAAGCCTAGTTCCTTTGAATGTATTTTCTTTACTAATTGGTTGATTTTTGAATCGTTAGTGAATTTCTTACTTATTTTTTCCTTGTTTCCTGCGTAGTTCAATAATCGTTAGCTAATTAGTCTTCCATTATAAACAGTGAGAAACTTTTTTTTAGTATACCCTTTTTTAACAGTATAAAGGGGGCCTAAGGACATATACCTTTCGACATATTAGCAAGCCGCCTCTTCCTTCTTTAGAAGAACAGTACTACTTCATAGTTCATACTTCCCATTTTTGTTCTTCTTTGTGCACGTCTTTTTTTCATTGACGTGCATTTTGCTGTTTCCCGTGATGTATTTGACCTATTTTCTGTGTATGGCTCTGCACAGGTGACATGTTCACCGAAGAACAGAATGAACTAGTTGAGTCGGCTGCTGAGATGCTGTATGGTCTTATTCATGTTAGATACATTCTAACTGGCAAAGGAATATCTGCAATGGTAATTTCTTATAAGGAAATCCTTAATTACTTATTTTCCCCCAATGTTTAAATTGCTAACTAGAAAAAATACAGCTGGAGAAGTATAAAAACTATGACTTTGGAAGGTGCCCAAGAGTGTACTGCTGTGGACAACCATGCCTTCCAGTGGGTCAGTCGGATATTCCTCGTTCGAGCACTGTAAAGATATACTGCCCAAAATGTGAAGACATATATTACCCTCGTTCAAAGTATCAAGGCAGTATCCTTTTTACAATCTATGATGTCTTGTCCTTCTGCCTACTTTTTCCCTTTCTGTTGTAACTTTATTCTCATATATAATTATTTTGATTCTTTGCTGCACGTCTGCATGCTTGTTATTGAATTCAAAGTGAAGCTTGACCTAACTTGTTTTTTTTTTTTTAACGAGATTGATTTTTGCCGTGCTTAATTTTGTTTTTTTTTTTTTTTTTCATAAAGCGTTTGTTAACTTCAATAATTTTGGTGTAATGCTAATGTTTTTCTTATTGCAAATTAAGATAATATTTGGTTATACTATTCTTCTAGTGTTTTTTTTTTTTTTTTCACAAGGATTCTTTTCTGTGATTAGAAGCCGAGTTCATGTTTTGAAAAGAAAATAATTGAGTCTCAATTTGATATATTGTTATGATCGACCGTTCAAGCAGTTTTAAAAGTTGGTTCATGGCTTGATAGTCTTTAGTTGGTGATGTGTAGACCATTAGTTAATAGTTAATATTTGTCTCTGTTCACATAAGCTGTCTAAAGGTTCAGATGATTCGTAAGTAGTACAGTAGAACCATTGCAAAGGATGTCCTACCTTGCTGCATGATTATAGTCGTTGCATTCTCAATTGATTCATACACGAAAGATGCTCGATCATGTTTGGTTCTACAATCTCATGAAGGGCATGCTTTTATTATTAATAGATAAACGATGGCCATTTGCCATGTTTCTTGGTTTATCGAGTGTGACGGTAATTCTGCAGTCAGTCTAAGATTCTCTGCAAGTTTTGCTTTTCTTGATATTTAGAGAATAAGGGTGGGTTTGGAATCATTTTGGGTGGGTGTCCAGTGCCTTCGGAAATTCTGTAATCACCGAAAATGCGTTTAGGAAGAGCACACAAGTAATGAATCTATCAAAAGTGCAGATGGAGTAGTGCCTTTCACTTGAATGTTGTTTTCTTCTAAAGTTGTCCCGATCCTTGATATGTGCTGTTTAGTTAGAGTTGTCATCTTGGATATTCAATTGGCTGTAGATATAAATGGATCATATTTATAAGTCCCCTTACGAAGGGGCTGGGTATGGACGTGTTTCCATTTTTTACTACATGCTAGTCTTTGGCTTCTCTATTTCAGTAATGGTTGTGGAATCAAGTGGTGGTTGATGCTCTGAATCAAGTTCTCTTATTCTTATTACCTTTGCATTTGAATGCTTGCTACATCAATCCTTTTATGAAACATTCATGCAATTGTTATTGCTTTGCTTGATGAAGTGTTAGTGCACACCTCTAGTTTCCTTCACTTGATCTAAGATATCGATGGAGCGTATTTTGGAACGACATTCCCGCACTTGTTTTTGATGACATACGGACACCTGAAGCCACAAAAAGCCACACAGGGCTATGTTCCCAGAGTTTTCGGGTTCAAGCTTCACAAAAAGCATGATTGAGTTGGAAAGCTAAGCTGCACGTTGGGTCGAGATCTTCGATATTCATCCATCTTCAGATTCTGCGCTGACTGGCGCAATACTCTTCTAATACCTTCGCAACGCGGTTGATATGTGCTTATTACTCCTCATGGTCCTCCTAACTATCAAGGTAAAAAGCAGTTGTTCAAAGTCTCAAAAAAGCATCATTAAAGAAAAAATGTTCACAAATGCAAAGTCGTCATAGTAGCTGAACATGTCTTCTTTTCTTCTTATTGTCGTTTCATGAATTAAAATGGCGTTTGTAAGTTTATTTCTCTTTATGGGTTGATAATCAAATTATTTGCTGTTAAGTCCTTGTACTTCGTTTTTTTTTTTTTTTTTTTTTTTTACTCCNGTTAGTCTTGTGCCCCTTACCCCACCATTTCTGAGTTGTAATAAGAATGCCATCTCTTCCTTGTAGACTGCTTAACAGATGTTTGGTTCATGGTTTTAGCAAAGTTTGAGCTTCTCAAATTCTGGTTTTTACTTTTATTTTTTTTAAAATAGGGTTTTTTTTTTCTTTGCACTTAATATTTGAATATTCCGAGTTATTTACATGTGTTCCATAGCCTTCCCTTTTGGTTTGATTTGATTATGATTTTTTTAATGTGATTAGTTTCTAGGTATTCTTTGATTATGAAGTTGAATTGCTTATGTATTGTCCATATATTATTTCTTTGGAGCTTTTTAGGATTATAATTATGAATGTAATCTCCTGTTCGATGGTTCTTTTGTTCAGTTTTGAAATAATTAAAATTGTTATTTATTTTTCAAGAACGTTTCGGGTCTAAATTGGTATCGGTTTGGTTTTTGAAAATTAAGCTTAAAAATATTACAAATGTTTAATATTAGGTATTAGAAAATAAATACAAATTCTGGGTCTTCTAATAGAAATTTGTGCATACTGGATTTGTCTTTGCAGAGACCATTTTTCAAAAGATGCAAATAATAAAACATTTCAAATAACAGAAATTATTTCTGTAAAAAAAAAAATAATAATAAATAAATAAATTCTCAATTTTGAGTAGTTTACTAAATTTGTTTCAATTTTATAAAAGTTTATTTCTATAAATAATTGGATTTATTTGATTTGTATATGTTAATCTTTTTAATTTCTTTTTGGAGAATTGATTCTTTTGATTATATTAAAATTGAATGGAAATAATTTTGGGAACCGACTGAATAAATAATTAAAAAAAAAAAAAAACTAATTATACGTATTTGATTTATTTGAATCTTGAATGTTCTAAAGTAGCTGTATTTTAGAATGCTCTTTGACTTTTTATTATTTCTGCATAAAGAAAATTTCATTATATTCTTCGCTGTAAAAAAAAAAAAAAAAAAAAAATCAAAGATAAATTTATTAATTAAAAAGAAAATTGACAGAAAACTGAAAATTGTAAAACATAAAAATTATTCTTTTTTAAGTTCGGGTTATAATAAAAACCAACTTTATAGTTCATAAATATTTGTATTAATTCGATAAATTTAAGATGGGTTTCATTCTCAAACATATCAAAGTCATTAAAATTAAGTGGTTGGTTCATTTACATCATTTAAATGGTTTGAAGATTTCAAAGGGTTGAAATTTTTTAGTCAAAATTGTGAGCTTAGTCATATATTGCATCAATTTCCCCATTTTATTAATTTATTAATTTAATATCATTTAAACAATTTAAAAAATGCCACCAATATACTCGTTAAATAATAATATATAAATTTCTCGTTAACAAAATTTGACTATGTTTTTAGTACATTAAGCAAACGATCAAATTGATTGAAACATTGGCGTTAAATTATGTATAGTTTAATAGTATGAGACCACCACTAAAACATATTGTCCATTTTAGCTCGTTACGTATCGTTGTCAGTCTGTGTTTACTAGGGAGAGATTTCCACATCCTTGGTGGGACCGCACATACTCACCCTCTTTCGGTTGCTGGCACACCACCCTATGTCTAACCATGATACCATTTGTAATAGCCTGTGCCCACCGCTAGTAGATATTGTCCCGTTACGTATCGTCGTTAGTCTCACGGTTTTAAAACGTATATGTTAGGGAGAAGTTTCCACGCACTCATAACGAAGGCTTTGTTTCCCTCTCCAACTACTAAGATTGCCGAAACCTCTTTCTAGTAGACGTGTTTCAAACCTTTGAGCCATATAACTATAAGTAACGAGACAGAGTCGATAATATCTGCTAGTAGTAGACTTGAGCAGTACTTCAAATAAATAAATAAATAAAATTATTGGTCCAATACGGGTCAATAATTACGAAGTATGTGTAATTTAATACGTACAAAAATTTAATTTCTTGAAAATATAATCTCGAGGAATATTCCATTAATTAATTAATAAGCTAAGAGACACCAAGACAATTAATTATTATATTTTTAATTAAAAAGATTGTAAAAATTAATTATTTAAATTTAAATATTAGATTTTATCATATAATAATAATTTTTGTGGTTAAAATTATATTAATAAAAATTAATTTTACCCGTATGAAAGAAATGATTCCATTCGAGGGCATAGACCCGTGCAGATAATTAATAACAAGGCATAGAAACAGGGGTATTATAGTAATTTAAAAGAAAGTAGGGGGTATTATAGTAATTTAAAAGAAAGTAGGGGGGTATTTTGGTAAAAGAGCAGGTTGCCTTCCTTAGCAGAATTGCTTTTTTGGGGTTTCGAATTGATCAAAATTGAATTGTACCATAAATTGTAAGCGAACACCGCTCCTTCTTTATTCCCTCTCGTTTCTCTCTCTATCTGGGTGCTTGGAGAACCGCACCATCGAGTTTTCTCCGCTGAATTCGAAGATTTTAACGCCAAACCATAAGCTTCTCGCAAGAACAAGAACAAGAGCAACAAGGATTTGAGTCTTGGATTTGAAGTTCAAGAGACTGAAGGTTTCGTCAGGGGAGAATTTGATTTTTTCTGATTTTGGTTTTTTTGATTTTCGATTTTGATTCTTGTTCTTGTTTTTGTTCGTTTGTTTCTTCCGATTGAGTTTACTTCTTATGTAATGCATCAGAAGAAATCGGAAGTTCAGATCGGAAAAGAAAGCAGCGGCGTCTCTTCCGATTTCAATCCGTCCCCTCCTCTTCTTTTCCCATCTTCAATCACAATTCATCAAAAACATCCGCCGCCGTCGTCGTCGTCGTCGCATAATCAATCCCACCGATCTTTTCTTTCTTTCACCACTCCTCAGATTCTAATCGAAACTCCTTCTCATCATGACCCAATTGCGCCATCGCCGTCGTCTTCTTCTTCGAATGCGCCTTATAAGAGACCTCTCTTGACCCATAATCACTCGTCTCTCACTAAATCCCCAACTCTCTACCGTCTTCCTTCCACTCCTCAATTCAATTCCCTCAACCCTTCCTTCTTCTCCGTCTCTTTGGCTGTTCGGAGTGCCGCTTTCCGTTTGCTCCGCCGCCTCAAGCAGCTTCGTCGGCTTCGTGTTCATTTACGGTTGATTCTTTTGTTTTCTCTTCCGTTTTTCTATTTCTTAGTTTCTCATCCAACTCATTTGTTTTTCCTTGATTTCCTCTCGGCTTTTGCGTTCTCTGCTGCTCTTTTGTTTTCTCTTAATCTCGCTCTTCCTCGGCTTCCCTCGATACGCTTGTTCCTCGCCCGCTCTTTCCCTGTTAAGCTCATTTCCTCGTCTTCAAATTCTAGAGCGCATCTTCCGGTTTTGTGGTCAATTGGGTCTCGATCAAAATCAGAGAAGAGATTGAATTCAGGCTGTTGGGTTCAGGTCTACAGCGATGGCGATGTTTATGAGGGGGAGTTTCATAAGGGGAAGTGTTCAGGCAGTGGAGTTTATTACTATTATATGAGTGGTAGATATGAAGGAGATTGGGTTGATGGGAAATACGATGGATATGGAGTTGAGACATGGGCTAGAGGAAGCCGGTACCGTGGGCAGTACCTGCTGGGGCTACGCCATGGTTTTGGGATGTATAGGTTTTACACTGGAGATGTTTATGCGGGAGAATGGTCCAATGGGCAGAGCCATGGACGTGGAGTTCATACTTGTGACGATGGAAGCCGATTCGTCGGGGAATTCAAATGGGGTGTCAAACATGGGCTTGGTCATTACCATTTCAGGTAGCTAAATGTGTTTTTATGAAGATTTCTAGCTAAAACTGCTGTTTTTCTTTTTGTTCTGTCATAACTGTTTATGAAATTATGCATTGCTGGTTAGGAATCACGACGCTCTACAATGTTATGATATTGTCCACTTTGAGCATAAGCTCTCATGGTTTTGTTTTTGATTTTCCCAAAATGCCTCGGGTCAATGGAGATGTATTCCCTACTTATAAACCCACGATCATTCCCTTAATTAGCCAATGTGGGACTCCCTCGAGGGGTTTGCTGTGGCTTTGATTTGCTAAAATCTATGCATTTGTTCTTTTAGATAGTTTGTCCAAAGATTGGTCATTGGCTGAATTACATTGACTCATTTGGTTTATTCTGTAAATCCTAGTTCTTTTAATAGTATTGAAGATTTTACTCGTTGAGCATAATCTTCCTGATGTTGTTGGATTGGATACCATTTCTTTTTCGCATCGGTATTATCTTTTTCGTAAAATTTCCCTTTTCATTTCGAATTGTTTTTGTAAAATTTCTAGAAACGGGGACACGTATGCTGGAGAATATTTTGCGGACAAAATGCACGGATTTGGGGTATATCAATTTGCTAATAATGGACACCGATATGAGGGAGCATGGCACGAAGGCAGACGTCAAGGACTCGGAATGTATACGTATAGAAATGGCGAAACTCAATCCGGTCACTGGCAGAATGGAGTTCTTGACATTCCTAGCACTCAAAACTCTACTTATCCTGTATCTGCTGTTGCAGTCTATCATTCCAAAGTACTGAATGCAGTGCAGGTAAAGTCCCTCTTATAGCTACATGAACGGTTTTGAGTCGTTGTGCGTCGTTCAGCTTTCTTCCATCGTTCTTTCAATGGAGATGGTTTTCTGATTGTTTGCTATTTGCATTGTCTACAGGAAGCAAGACGAGCAGCTCAGAAAGCCTACGATGTCGGTAAAGTGGACGAAAGGGTGAACCGGGCAGTAGCAGCGGCAAATAGAGCAGCCAATGCAGCTAGAGTAGCTGCAGTCAAAGCAGTACAAAAGCAAATGCAACGCGGCAGAAACAACGACAATACTTCAGTTGTTTGAGTCTCTGCAACAGCAGTTCATCAGGCGATAACTTCGTAGGAAGGTTCGTTCGATTTCTGCTCGGTTTCATTTTTTCTCACGCCGTACTATTTAGCTCATGCGTTAAGAGGAAGGATTTGATACGGGAAACCGAATAGGGGCCGAAATAGCTAGGATTTCTCTGCATTAACATTATCTAATGGGGAGAGAAAGAGAAGATAAAGTATTGATATGTAAACTAATTTTGCATTTTGTTCCATTTTTGTAAAGATGGAAGAAAGGAAGGTAAGATTATGTGAATGAAATTACTGATGGAAGTGTGGATGAAATTCTCATCCCCAAAGCCATGTTGTATTTGAATTTATTGGTCTTGTTCTTCTTCACTTCCATAAAATTGTCTATACGTAGCCAATAAAGTATATATATCTGCCACTTTGCTCGCAACTCGACCCATTATCTGTGCTGTCTGTGCTGTCGTATAATAATGGTTGGATAAATGTAGTGACTCAAACCTACGGCTATATACTGTCCTTTTTCGACTTTTCTTTTCGAGTTTCCTCTTAAAGTTTTTAAAACATGTCTGCTAGGGAGAGGTTTCTGCACCCTTGTAAAGAATGTTTCGTTCTCCTCCCCAATCAATGTGAGATCTCATAATCCACCCCCCTTCGAGTTGTTGGCACATCACTTAGTTTTCAGTTCTGGTATCATTTGTAATGGCCCAAGTCCACCGCTAGTAGATGTTGTCCTCTTAGAGGTTTCCCTTTTGGGCTTCCTCTAAGGTTTTAAAAATGACATGCTAGGGAGAGGTTTCTAATGTTTTGTTTTCCTCTCCAACCGATGTGGTCACCATAAATTTGCATTCTCCCTAATAACCGTTGATATAAACTTGAGGCGTTTTCTCCTATGTATCCATCGGTGCATAACTGTCAGCCGCATTATAGCAGTCTCCTTGGATAACCTCTCCAATCTAAGCCCGTGAACTTAGTCTTGATTTGATGTCCACTTGATTGGATTTCTTTTTTCATTTCGCCCTATTTATATTTGCTTAGGACAAGTCCAAACTGAAAAAACTAACCAAGCTGAATCGAATCAGGTTCATCGGTTTGAACTATGTTCATCAATTAGGTTTGTTCATCGGTTTGAACTATGTTCATCAATTAGGTTTTTTGGCCCGAACAATGGTCATCGGTTAGTTTTTTTCTGGGTTTGGATGGTTTAGCTTGTAAAAGCTTGGTTTTGGAATCTGTTTTTTTCTTTTCTTGAAAAAAAAAAGGTTGTTGGGCAGGACACTCTGTTGCTGTCAACTAATAACTGTTTTATATATGGTAAAGATAATGTGACTTGTGAAGGATGAAGTAATTAACCGTTAGTAGTTGAGAATTTATTCACGGATCTTCTACTGCATTAAATTAAAAATGGGTAAATTTAACGTAATTAATAATTTATATAAAAATGCCAATTTTGTAAGCTAATGATAATAATTTATATAAAATTTGTTCGATATAATAAATTAGTTGTTGTTTTTTAAATTAATATTTATAAAATCATGGGTTTAAATTAATAAGATCAGTTTAAGAAATTTGTAATATTTGTAATTATGAATAATAAAATCTATTTACAAACATTATTAATTTAGAAGTTTAATTAAATTATGAATTTTATGTTATTGTAGAAAAGGATTTAAAAAAAAAAAAAAAGCATGATTTTTCTTGTTGCTTTGCCTTCAAACTTAACTTCCAAGTAATCTCTAAATCATTTTGAAAGTATTGTCTTAATTCTATCATTTAAATTAAACTAATCTAAAAAATAAATGACATTCGTAAATTAATTAATAATTAATTAAGGAATGTCTTATATTAAATTATGTTTATGTTGTAATTAATTTTTGTTATTACTAATTTTAAGTTTTTTTTGTATATTAATTATTAAATCATAAAACGCAAAACTCGTGAAATTTATTTTCAAAAATGATAAAAATAACAAAAAAAATGAAAATTATACAATTTAGAGAAATAACTCGATCTTTATGAATCTCTAGAATAAATTCATAAAAGATTTAGGGATAAAAATATAATATTCTGAAAGATAAGGACCAAATGAAAATTATACAATTTAATGAGATAAAATAAATATGGGCCTATTGGGCCTATTGGGCTTTCATTTCTAGGTTCCATTTTGCCACACGTATAAAAGCAGCAAACCACCATAACCTTTGTTCAGCCGCGCAGGGAAGTGTTGAACATTTATAGGGTTTCTGCTCTCTCCTGCTAATTCGACAAAATGGTAATCCCATTGCCTGCTTCTCATATTTTGGTTTATATGTTTTTATTCATGTTTGTAATTCGAGAATCCCTTGAGATTGTTTTCGTATATTCGTAAGTCGAAATTGATTAGGTATTTCGTAATGACATCTTTTTGACATTTAACGATGTATTTTTGTTGAGCGATCGAGTTATTGTCTCTCTGTTAATTTACCGGGGAATTTGAAGAGATTAGGTTAATGTAAGATTTCATGAACGTGGTTAATGATTTCGATACTTTTCGTGTTTTATCGGTGTTCTGAATAAGAATGCAGTATCGTTGTTTAGATGTTTGTGTCCGGCATTATTGTGATATTCAGGATATGAGATATGAAGCTTCGGCGAGTAGAATATTGTTATTTTTAATGCATACGAACTTAGCTATTTGATATAGAATAGCATTCTTTTGCAAGTTCTGTTTGGAAATCCAACAAGATCAACTCCGTCCTACATTTTGAATTTTTTTTTGGTATAGTTTTACTTTGTAATAAAATTTAAACTAATTGCAATAATCTTTTCAATTCATTTAGTTATTGCTGGTTGTTAGGTAGGGAAGATGAATGAGATAATTATGCTGAGTTTAGAATCTATCTGTAAGACAATTGCTTATTCTCCTTTCGAACCAGATGCCAAAGATTGATTGTTAACTTTGTATAGCTACGCTAAATGCCATAACAAGCATAGCTTAATTGACACAAAGTATGTATTTTTTTACCGAAAGGTCTGAGGTTTAAATTTTCCGCTCACGTTGTACTAAAAAAACATTGGCTAGTTAATCAGGGTGTTGGCCGATGTTTTGAATTTTTTCATTTTGATGTCTTTAACTCTTAATTTGGTACATAAAAGTCTCGCCTTAAAATTCTTTCCATCTTTTTTATCAATTCTTCTTTTTGTTCATGATGGTTGGATGCATGACTCTCCCATCTTTTTATGATGTTGTAGACAAAGAGAACCAAGAAGGCTGGGATCGTTGGCAAGTATGGTATGTGCTACTGTCGTTCTTTGTTCCCAAGATATGATTGAATGGAAAAATTTAGGAAGTGGGAATATGTATAGGATTTAATGACTTAGATAAAAATCTTTATGGAGGAGAATATTCTGATGTTTGCTCTGATAGATATATACTTCTTAACTGGTCTGGAATTTATGTCATTGTTCATCAAGCATTTTTGTTGTCTGCTAGCTGAGAACTTCCCCCATCCCCACTCTCACACCAAAAAAAATGCGAAACTATAAAAAACAACTTTACCCATTGTCTTAAAAACACCTTTAGTTTTTCAAAAGTTTATATGTCACTAAACCTTTCATAACTACCCTTAGAGTAGATTTTAGATGGATATTGGGACCTGGAACAATGTAGCATGACCCTAGAATTGTGTAGCGATTCAAATTTTCTTATTACACCATTTCAGGTTTCAATTTTCGTACTGAAATGCTGAAGGATTTTTACTACTTTCTTGATTGCAGGTACTCGTTATGGTGCTAGTTTGAGGAAGCAAATTAAGAAGATGGAAGTAAGTCAGCACAGCAAGTACTTCTGCGAGTTTTGCGGAAAGGTACAACAGCGTTAAAACCTTCTCTATATGACTCTGAGTCCCCTGCTGTTATGATAACTAAAAGCTTATATGAAGCTATGGATATGAAATACTTGAGCAATATTCGTGTATCCTTTCAGTATGCTGTGAAGAGAAAGGCTGTCGGAATATGGGGTTGCAAAGATTGTGGTAAAGTGAAAGCAGGAGGCGCTTACACGTTGAAGTAAGCATATCTGAATCGCTCTCTCAATATTTTTCCCATCATATTCTTCAATGTTTTAATTATGTTTGTGAATGACAGTACTGCTAGTGCCGTCACTGTGAGGAGTACCATTAGAAGGTTGAGGGAGCAGACGGAGAGCTAAATCCAATCCTAAATATATCATTCTATCTATCTATGAGATCGCACGGAGTAATGTTGTTGAGGTTCTCGAGTTGTTTTTAATTTCCATATATTTTTGCCGAATTTGTATCTTCTATCTTCAAACAGAAGTTGAGAAATGAATCAGTTTGTGGAATCTTGATTTGATGATAATGAATGTGGGATATTTGTTTTAAAATTTGAATTTTAGTTTATTAGTATTATAAGCTAGAAATTCTCCATATAATATTGAAACTGAAATGGTTGTTATTCATGTAGTGTTATGATCATTTAGTCCTTGTTGCAGAATCCTCCGGTCGTCAATTCTGGGGGCCTATTAATTGGTTTAAAATTATACTTTCTGAAGACTTGTCTAGCAGGTACAATTTCTCAATTTGATTCAATTTTGAATTGATTTTGTTGTATTTTCTTTTGAATTTGATGAGATTTTAGTTTTGATCTAAAAAAAATGAACAAACTTGATGAATGGGTCGAGTGAAGTTGGGTTTGTGAACCAAAGAACCTTTCTAGACTCGATTCAATTCAACCTGTGTACACTTCTTACGTCTCCTCTTATTATATTATTATTATTCCTTTCCCATATCTGTCTCATCTCCCCCTCAATTTATTTTATTACCGTACCCTCTCCCATTTTTTCGTCTATATAATTTCAATTTTTTTTTTAATAATTTTATTTAGATTATGTGTTTTTCTTGTTATTTAATTTATTAGGCTTGGTAAAAAAAAACCTAAATTCTATTGAAATTTGTAAATTTATTGACGTTTTTATGTTCTTTTATGTTTAAATTTGTACGTCAAGGTAAAAATTTGAAATATTTGCCTATTGGAGTCCGAATTTTAGTATTAAGTTTAGAGGGTAAATTGATAGAATGTAATAATTTTGAGGGTAAATATTAAGATTTTGGTAAAATTTAAATGTATTTATTTATATTATTAGGAAAGAGAAAAAAAGGGGGTGGGAAAGGGTAACAAAACAGTTGCATTTTGGTAATGGGTTAGTTTGGATTGGCTGATTGCATGGACTAACCCATTGTGGGCCCCACTTAATGATTTCTTTTTTTAAATAAAATTAAAAAAAAAAAAAACTATTTGTTATTTTCTACCAGCAACTGCACCGCCCCCACCTTTGCTCGTACTTCCTTTTTCATATTTCCACATTTACCCCTTACCACCTCAATTAATCCCTTCGGTGTTTTTACAATATCTAATCTTTTCATTAATACATTCTTAAACTAGTTAAATTGTGTTAAGGTTTATTTTGTTGATAAAACAAAAAAAAAAAAAAAAATCACTTGGAAGCAGCCTTATTAAGTTCACGTTAGAGGGTACAATAGTAATTTTACATATTGTCTTCAAAAAATATTTAGCTCAATTGAACTGACGGAAGATTCTTATGTATCTATGGTTTACTTCCTCGTTTGAAGTTGTTTTAAAAGTGAACTATCACACAAACAAGTACAAGTAATTCTAGTATGTTTTAGAAGATCAAGCAACATAGAATTGGTCAAATAAACACATTGAAATTTTAATGATTGAGCCACCAAAAAGCAAATACATTTTGTTGGTATAGATAGTAATTATAAATTTCTTTAAGTATTTCTTAATTATTTAGAACGAGTCATTTATTAAGAAAAAAAATATATTATTCTTAAAAAAAAAAAAAAAAGAGTGAATGGCATAATGGTAATTAAAGTGGAAAAAGCGAGGGAAAAGAGAAAGAAAAGGGAAGGGGTAGAGTAACAGTACAGATCACGCAGCTATGTATCAGAAAAAATACGGAGATTATGAGTGGGCCCCACACCTACTGGAATCTCTCTCTCTCTAACAAACTCTCTCTCTCTTTCTAACGACACTCAGTTTTCCTTACAAAACAAGCAACCATTCCCACTTCCTTCTTCTTCTTCTTCTTCTTCTTCTTCTTCTTCTTCTTCTTCTTGATCTTTCAAACTCTCTCTCATGATCTTTACAGTCAGCTTCCATGGAGGAAACAACGCTGAGTGAACCTTCTTCAAGCTTCTTCTTCTTCTTCTTCTTCTTCTTCTTCTTCAGATTTGTGATCGGCTGATGTGAATCGAAGACCTCCATTCCATAGCTTTCTTTTCTGTTTTGCTTCAGAGAAAATAGGTTATGGTTTTTCTTTCTTTTCTGGTTTCGTCTTTTTTAGAGGCCTTTTCTTTTCTCTGACATCTTTGTTTCTTTCCTTTTTCTAACATTTGCTTTAATGCCGGAATCACAGTTTTCGTACGACAAAAATGTATGAAGAAACTGCCTGTTCCGATCCCAATTCCATGTCAGCTGAACCTACACCACCTGTTGTACCAGATGCTTCTCAAAATGGCTTTCCTCAAACAATGGCGCATATTCCCGCTTTGCCTTCGTTTCCTCCTCCTCCTCCACTCATAGTCGCCGGTGGTCAAGACACCCATGCCAATTTTGATGACAATAATCTCAATCTTTCCATGGAGGAGATTTCTTACCACCACCACCACCGCAGCGGCGGCGGCGGCGACGCCATGGAACTCGAGTTTCAGCAGCAGGGGGTGGGGTTTGATAACTGTAACATGAACCCTAGTTTTGGTCAAGAAGTAAGTTCTGATTCGAATCGGATGGTTTGTCTTGATCAATCCGCTTGGGTTGGGTCGCAAATTCAAGAAATGGGGTTTAATCACCATCTGATTCAATCTCAAGATCATCAGTTTTCAGATTCCGCCATGGCGGCTGCCTATACTCAAGCTCCGGACCTCTTAAACTTCTTCAACATGCCAGCTGCTAGATGCTCCAACAACTCTTCCATCTCCTTCTCCAACAACACCATCTCCAACCTCCACTCCTCCGCCATGGGGGGGTTTCTTGCAGACCTTCCCGCCGGCGACGGTAGCAACCCATCATCGACTTCGCTTTCAATACTCTACGACCCTCTGTTCCACCTGAATCTGCCACCACAGCCGCCGCTGTTCAGGGAGCTGTTTCACTCTCTTCCTCATGGATACGGTCTGCCGGCGGCTAGCTCCAGAGGTCGGGGAGGGAGTCTGTTCCCGGAGGGGGAGATAATGGAGAGAGAAGGAACTGCCGGAGTTTATGAAGACGGCGATGGAAGTGGAGTTTTGGAGTTCAGTAGGGATATGGCGGATTGCATTGGAAAAGGGAGAGATGGGAAAATGACCAAACATTTTGCCACTGAACGCCAAAGAAGAGTTCAATTGAATGACAAATATAAAGCTCTCAGGAGTTTGGTTCCAAGCCCTACTAAGGTTTTTCCATCTCCCATTAACTTCGATTTCCTTTCTGGGTATGGCTGAATCAAGCTGTTTTAATTCTTGAACTGCCATTATTATGATTATGATTATGATTATCCTTCTTTGATCTTGAACTAAAAACTTGTAGACTGTTCTTGAGTATACTATTTTTGGACTTTAATTTGATTTCTGGGTGTGGCTTAATCAAGCTTTATCTCTCTAATCCGCCATTAATGTTCCTTCCTTGAATCTTAAACAACAATCTAGACTGAAGATTCACTGTTTTATTGAAAATTCCTTTCTGGGTATTGATAAAATCGAGCTCTCTCTTCCTCTCTCTCTCTTTAACCTACCATTTTTGTTGTTGTTGGATCTTAAACCAAACACCAGACTGATAGGGCATCAATTGTGGGAGACGCCATAAATTACATAAAAGAGCTTCTGAGAGAAGTGAAGGAGCTGAAACTACTGGTGGAGAAGAAGAGATGCAGCAGAGAGAGGAGCAAGAGGCACCGGACGGCGGAGGAAGACGGCGGCGCATGGGATGTGGAGAGCTCAAATGCAAAGACAGGTGCTGTGGGAGATGGCGGTGAGGATCAAAGCTACAACTTGAGGAGCTCATGGCTGCAGAGAAAGACCAAAGACACTGAAGTTGATGTGAGAATTGTTGACGATGAAGTCACCATAAAGCTTGTGCAGCGCAAACTCAACTGCTTGTTGCTTGTCTCTAAATTGCTTGACGATCTTCAGCTTGATCTTCACCATGTCGCCGGCGGCCACATTGGCGATTACTACAGCTTCTTGTTCAATACCAAGGTTCGTCCCAAACCAAAACTTTTTCCTTTTCTTCCGGTTCATTTTTTGAATGACATTTCATAAACGTCTTAAAATTGACTTTAAAGTAGAAATTGACTTCAAAGTAGAAATCCGTTAGATGTTGGACGATAAATTGGGTCATGAAGTGGTCTACTGATGAACAATGCCACCCGATTTCGATTTCAAATTATCTGATTTTAATATTCATCTAACATTCTATTAGATTTGTTCCTGGGTATTAGTTTTTGAGATTTTTGTGAAGATTATTACTTATGAATATTTTTAAAACAACCCTGATTTATTTTAGTTATTCCTAATTGAGGGAGTAAATAATAATAATAATAATAATGTAAAAGTGTTTGGAATTGATCAGATATATGAAGGTTCATCAGTGTATGCAAGTGCCATAGCCAACAAGGTTATGGAGGCAGTGGACAGACAGTACAACAACACCAACAACACCGCCAACACATCCATCACTCCACACACCAATACCTATTAATTAGTGTTCTTCTTCTTCTCATCAAACCCTAAACCCTAAACCCTAATTGTTTTCTAATTTCTAATCTTAATTAGTTTCTATTACTTAATACAGTTGGTCCCACTACCACTTATCTCTAATAAAGCTTCTCTTTATTTCAACAGTTCTGGTTTTTTTTAGTTCATCATCTATACACTATACACATGAGGTGAGAGAATTGAATCTAATTTATGCAATAATAAAGTCTTTGTTCTGTTTTTGTTTGTCAATAAGCTTATTAAGCTTCTAGATAACTTATGATTTGTAAATAGATTACTTAAAATCATTATACGACTAATGCTTTGTTATTTAGATATAGATAACGAGAATATTTTTTCAAAGAAAAACAGACGTAATTACATGTTCCCGCTGAAGAATGGTATGTGCCTCAAGACTTTGCAAGTCTTGATCAAAGCAAACATGCTCTGGTAACATCTAATACCCGAATATATTACTCAATATGTTTTGGAGCGATTAAACTTCAGTTAGATTGAGACATTTTTTAGATCAAATCTACGCTATAAAATATTGGGTTGGGCTCGGTTCTCTCTTCCTTTACCCTTTGTTACGTCTGTTTGATTGCATCAACCAAAATTTTCACAAGACACAGTTATGCTTCAATACTTCAGCCTTAACAGAGAGATTCTCGACCAAGTCTCAAATTCATGTCCCAATCAGACTGAATGGGTCAAAAGAACATGTCTACAATTGTATCATCCATCTAGAAAGCGAATAATTCTTTTAACTAAAAAACTTGCTCGAATAGCCCAACGTACCCGGATTCCTCGTGGTAGAATACGTACACATATCACAGTAATTCTTTTATACCTGAAACACAAGAGTCCAATGCTCATTTCAAAGGTTCATACCTGAACTCATTCATTTTTCATACAAAATATATAATAACAGCAAATACATAGTTCTTAGTTTTCCTCATTTTCCAACATTCCCATGTCATATTCTCCAAATAACAACAATTGTGTTCATTCATTCCATCGCAGTAGCTTTCTGAATTCAACCGGTGGGATTAGAGGATTCAAACTTCTGACCTCTTGGTCGAGAGGATATAACTAAACCAATTAAACTATCCTCATATAGGCACTCCACTGTGATAACAAAATCAAACAAAAAAAATAGTCTCTCATGTTTTTACATCCATGTCTCTCCTCTCTCCCCCAAAAAAGGAAAAAAAAAAAAAAAAAAAAAAAAA
>NW_019268539.1:3584854-3589833 GCF_002738365.1 Cucurbita moschata
AAAAAAAAAAAAAAAAAAAAAAAACTGTTTAGAATGAACTAATACAGAAATTATTCATCATATAAACAAGATGGAGAAACTCTAACAAGAAAATGAAAGGAAACAGGAAACAATATTGTTACTTCATTTCCTTGCTAATAAATTGTTGACGACAGAATCATTCAAAAACAAGACAAACAGGAAACAAGAGTTAAAGTCAGTTGTCTCTTTTCCCCTAAGTTCCTTCTTTTTCTTATAATGGCTTTCATATGTGCCCCAATGCAGTGTAAGAAGCTTACCACAAACACAAAGGAAGGCAAAGATAGGTACCCATATATGATAGCGAATAGCAGAGATATCAGATATTACCTATTTTGAGTGGAAAACCACTGAGTTTGCTGTTGCTTTTGCCATTAATGTGAGCAGCCCAGCCCCTCTTCTGTAAGTTTGCTGCTGTTCCCACGCCCCTATCCACCATGATAATGGAAAAAAAACTCTTCTACTAGCATAATTAAAATGCAATACTTCCCATAAAATTTCAGAGCCACAGAGTTCCAAATATAGGAAAACAAAATCCCCATAACAACACTGAGAGTGGTTTAATGGTTTTCAACTAAAATAATTTGGTTTGCATGGGTTTTAAACTTTTTTAACCAAATACTTAAAAGAACATTTGAAAGGGCCAACATATATATAGAGACACAACTCCAAGGATCAAAATAGAATCTAAACCTTAATGTTTGCATAGGTTAACATCAAGTGGATGAATTTCCTTTGCATAGCATTCAATACAAAACATTATAGCAGAACCCAAATGTTAACTATAAGAAATTTAGGGCAAGGGCAAGCACAAGTATCACTCACTGATGCAGGTGAAGAGGCATCTAACATAAAATTGCCATAAGAGAATCAAGTGTTACTCATTGAATGTATTTGGGAATTTCTCCCTTCCTTAATAGAGAGAGTGAGTACTCAGCAGTGTCAATGAGGTCTTCAATATTGTGAAGAGATCGCTCTTCAGAAGCAAGCAAGAAAATGCCACGAACCTCTGCCTTCTTTGCTAATCTAGCTGCGAAGCTGAGAGGCAAATTTGGGGAGTTGAGGCTCCGCAATATCTGGCGATAAAGAGATATAACACGCCCTCTGTTCCTCGCTAAATCCTCTGCTGTTGCCCATATGATACCTTTCGCCATTCCTCGAACTGAAAAGAAAATTGAAGACATAAGAATGAAAATAAAGAGATGGCGTGACCCCCTAACAGAGAACGGTTCTCAATCACAGGTCAATTTCTCTGCCGCATTTCTTCAAACAGTTGGTGCCCTTGTCCCTGATCGAACTCAACTTATCAGGTAACCATAACTAGTTTCATCCATACAACTGGGCAATGGTGAAACATTAGAGGCATATTGATTCTTCAGATTTTGGGGGGTTTCCGACCATGACTCAATCATCAGTACACAAACCCAACAACCATTTTACGCCCATTCACCAGATTCTCGGCGCCGATTAGGAGTAAAAAAAATTATAGAATATGAACATTTGTTTACCTGGATCAATCTGGAGCTTAGAGCGTGCGGAAGAACCACTGGACGACCGGATGCAGGATTGAAGAACGATGGCGATGGAGTTCGGAGAGAGGGAGAGATAGAGCCTCGTTTAATTCAGCAATAGAAGTTAACCCGCCGGCGGGCTTTTGCATAACCATACTATATTTCAAGGGTAAAATTACTAGTTACATATACAAATATTATATATATATATATATATATATATATATACATATATATCTCTATTAGAACCAGGTTGGCGATGTGCCAACGAGGAGGCTAGGCCCCAAAAGGAGGTGGACACAAAGGGGGTGGATCGTGAGGTCCCACGTTGATTGGAGAAGACAACGAGTGTCGGAGAACGCTGGGCAGAAGGAGGGTGGATAGAATATAATTTCAAAGAAACAAAGTGTATAAAACAGTAAAAAAAAAAGTGCTTAAATCGAAACCCTAATTTGGAAGCCATAATCTGAGACGTTTGAAGCACGTTCTAAAAAAACCAATTAAAGGTCGATGTTTTACCGCTCAAACCCACCGCTAGTAATATGTATGTATGTGTGTATATATATATATATATATTTGTGAATTTCCTCTTATAAGTTCAAAAACTTGAAAGTTAACCTATTTAATTTTAGGGTTCGGGATTTAGTCGACTTGATTTTATTTTATTTTTCGAGTCAACCGATCACATTTATGCTTCACATTCTATGAAAAAAAAAATGAGTACTTTCATGAGAATTTTCAAAGTTTAATAATAAAAACGAAACCTTTTTAAGTCTCGGGACAGAATTTAAAGCTACCTACAAATTTTGTAGAATTCTGCTTCATTGAGATTAGCAGTTTTGAACCACTGGATGCATGAGGGAGAAACGACAAAAATAGTTAGAACCTCTGATCGTTACGAGACGACTAATCGTGATAGCCTTAATAAATAATTTTAGTCTCAACAGCTATAGAAAAGTGGCAAAATTTTAGTTACAGTGTGTATTACTATTTCTTTTGGTATTAAGGTTACCAATCACAACACAGTGCACATAATCATCTCGGCAACCGACGAAAATGCGTCCACCTATCATAACGGGTGAAGAAAATATGTCTCCTTCAAGATCCATCCTTGCAAATTCTTCCACATTTGTGTTCTGGGAATTTCCCTCCTGTGTTGTATTCAACTTTACTCCAAGCAAATGTATGGCTCCAGAACTGGAGCAAACACAAATCAGCCTGAAAGACGCATTAGTTTTTCCTCAGCTTCAATCATATCTGATCGCCATGATGATATATATACACACACTTGATATCAGTGAGTATTCAAACCAGCTTGTCGCGATTATTCTAATAGAAGAATCACCCAACCTTACTACAATTGGTTGACAAATAATGTATCAGCCCAAGTCCACCGCTAGCAGAATATTGTCTGCTTTGGTATGTTACGTATCACTGTCAGCCTTACGGTTTTAAAATGTGTCTGCTAGGGAGAGGTTTTCACACCCTTATTAGGAATGCTCCGTTCTCTTCTCCAATCGATGTGGGATCTCACAATCCACCCCCTCTTGGGAGCCAGTGTCCTCGTTGGCACTCCGCCCAAAACCTAGCTTTGATACCATTCGTAACAGCTCAAGCTCACTGGTAGCATATATTGTCCTCTTTAGACTTTCCCACACGGCCAAACACCAGCTATTGTGACAGCGAGTACGCTGGCCCCCAGGGGGTGGATTGTGAGATCTCACGTCGGTGGGAGAGGGGAACAAAACATTCTTTATAAGGGTGTGGAAACCCCTCTCTAATAGACACATTTTAGAATCTTAAGGAGAAGCCCAAAAGGAAAAGTCCAAAGAGGACAATATCTACTAGCGGTGGATTTGGACTGTTACAAAGAAACTCGTAAGACATTAAAATCCATCCTAGATGGATGGCTACCATGACTTAGAACCAATTTCACCTAAATCCTTTATTATGTTTATAGTCCTAGACTAACCCATTATAGTTAATGAGTTAACAGATAGATATTATCAATCAATTCAGTTTTATTTCCTTTCTTAATTGTTTTTCATACCTGTCTGAGGAGTTGGAAGTTTCAGGCACAAGTTGCAGCTGTTCATCAACACAAGCAGATGCAGTTATCGGATTACCAATGTTGTACTCCCACACTAAATCTCCACTTTTCTGAGTAAATCCCAACAGAGAATACAAGATTTCAAGATTTGTTACTTCTCATAGTGATTTAGCAGCATAAGTGTGGATTTTGCCAGTAAGAAGTACTAAAAAATTAAGAAGGAAATAAGATTTAAAAAATAATTACAATGGCGTTTACCAGTTCAAAAGAATAAATGCTTCCATTTCTGGAACATATGAGCACCTGAAACAAATATTTATAAGCAAACTTCTTACTAGAACTTGTGAGGATACTGCAAAAATGTACCTGTGAAGGGACAACGGAGGATATACAGGCTCCAGCAAATATCGGACCACCAGTTTTACACTGAAGGAGATAATTTTTTATGAACACACAATGAAGAATTTTACATAGAATTTTCAATAAAGAAAAAAAAAACGAATGTGAATGTAACAACAAAGAATGTCACCTTCCATGAAACAGATCCGTTTGAATCCAGTGCAACAACGTGACCATTCACCAGGCAACAAATAACTGCGGATACAGAAATCAAGAAATTAAACATGATGATATGAGCAAGGTTGTATTCCAATATCATAAATCCATAGAATCAATTTTTGGAAGCTTCTTTTCTGGCTGTCAAATTATGTATATGGAAACCTGTTGAGGCCCTAGAAGTTTCTAAATTTTCAAACCTCTGATTGAGTACAAGGGACTCGAACACTCACAGATTTGGCAAAGATTTGGCAAATGCATCTCGGGTTTCATTCCTTACTAGAGAAACTTCAGGAAAAGCTAAGAATTAATTACGTCGCCCACTACCAGCAAATATTGTCCTCTTTGGGTTTTCCCTTTTGGGCTTCCCCTCAAGGTTTTTAGAATGCATCTACTAAGGAGAGGTTTCCACACCCTCCTCCCCAACCAATTTGGGATCTTACAATTCAACCCCCTTCGGAGCTCAGCGTTCTCGCTGGCACCCATTCCCTTCTCCAATCGATCTGGGACCCTCCAATCCACCCCTTCAGGGCCTAGCGTCCTTGTTGGCACACCGACTCGTGTCCACCCCCCTTCGGGGTCAGCCTCTTCTCTGGCACATTGCCCAGTGTCTGGCTTTGATACCATTTGTAACGGCTCAAGCCCTCCGCCAGCAGATATTGCCCTCTTTGGATTTTCCCTTTTAGGCTTCCCCTCAAGATTTTAAAAATGCGTCTGCTAGGAAGAGGTTTCCACACCCTTATAAAGAATGCTTCGTTCTTCTCCCCAACCGATGTGAGATCTCACATTATCTTTGAGAATTGCAAAAGGAAAAAGAAAAAAAAGGGGGGGGGGGGGGGGGGGGG
>NW_019268539.1:3590521-3613198 GCF_002738365.1 Cucurbita moschata
GGGGGGGGGGGGGGGGGGGGGGGGGAACTTTGCAACCAGATGGAAGAAATGTGGATTTTCTTCAAATCTAATGAATATCTGGAACAGATTCATGAAATACAAGAGGACAAAATAACGTAGCAAAGTTTCTTCATGAAAGTCAAACTAATGCCTTAAAAAGTATAGGAAGATAGTTGGATACTTTAGAGAAATAGAAAACAAGAACGAGAAAACCATCATTTAAGAAAGCATGAGATCCAATATACAAAATTGCAGTAAAACTGTCAAAACTAAAGAACATTAATTAATTTGGTTTGCAAGCCAAACATTTGTTCCGAACTTGAAGGAATTAAAAGAGAATAATTTCAGTATCCTGTCTCAAACCGACTCAAACTTTTTCATTCAGGATTTCTAACGTTTTCCCAAATTCATCCTACTATAGATCTTCTGTCTACACAAATTTACACGCAAAACGTCCAGAGAGAGACCACTCAGAAGACATGAAACAACAACAAAATAAGATCATAAAGACATACCATTTCTAGAAAGTGGATCAATTGCAAGGGACCCAAAGACTGGCGCTTCTAGATCATAGTGCCACAAAGTACTGAAAGGAAAAGCCTGCAGTAATTAAGACGAGGAACTATTCAACCAAAAGCTATATGGCTTTGGAATCGTTACATAGTATATTGGAGACAGCTTAGGCTTCTCTAACTTCCATAACATTTTGGAGAGGGAAGGAGATGAAATATATAAAAAATGGAACTAAGCACTCAATTGAAAGTCCCTCGGCGTGGAGAAGGAAAGAGAGGAATTTATCGTAACCCATCAAGTAATGTCATTTCCTTCTCAATTTATATCGTTCTCATGTAATCTTAACTTTCAAAGGTTTAAGAGTTGTGGTGGGAAAGGTGTTAGGAACATAGAAAGTAACTAGAGAGATTAGTTCCTGAAGATATAGATATGCAATGGTAGTTGTCTCATTGTCTCCCAGTCTGTGTATTAAGAAACTGGATCTGCAGAAGATAGTTTCTCCTCACTGTCCCAAGTATCAAAAAGTCCCAACTAAAATAATATAGACTCAAAACTGCAATGGGTATAGAAATATCTTATAACACCCAAGCTCACCACTGGTACATATTGTCCGCTTTGGCTCGTTATGTATTGCCGTCAACCTCACAGTTTTAAAACGCGTCTGTTAGGGATAGGTTTCCACACCCTTATAAGGAATGCTTCGTTCCCATCTCCAACCGATGTGGGATCTCACAATCCACCCCCCTTGGAGGCCCAGCGTTCTCACTGGCACATCGCCCGGTGTCTGGCTCTGATACCATTTGTAACAGCCCAATGTCACCACTAGCAAATATTGTCCGCTTTGTCCTGTTACATAACGCCGTCAGCCTCACAATTTTAAAACGCGTCTGTTAAGGAGAGGTTTCCACACTCTTATAAGATATGCATCGTTCCCCTCTCCAACCAATGTGGGATCTCACATATCTAGTAGTTATTTCTCATCTGCCGAATTCCCAAGCCAAATTCATGATTAGAAGGATTCATTTTTTTCCTGGTTAAAAGAAATCAACAAATACTAGTAGTTTCCATTGCCTTTATCAATAGAGCACTCGTCCGTCCACTTGTTGAAGCCACATAAAGTCTATGTTGCACCTACAGAAAGGGAAAAGTTGCATTTAAATTTTTACAATGTATTGCAGCTTTATTTTACGGTGTGCAAATGCCTTCAAATGACATCCAGTGTAAAAATATAAGCAGATACCAGAATAGAGGGAATTCAGAAATGAGTATTTTCATGACTCAAAATCAAGCCAACTCAATGAAACCGTACAAGTCAACAATCTTAAAAAATCTATGTTTTTCCAGGCACCTGTTTATCGTACAATTATCGTACTGCTATCTCTAGATTACTGTTTTCAGCTGCTCATACACCCTCTTCTCTTCTTATATAGGTACAAACTCATGCACATCGAAACGAACCAAACATGCACCAAAAATAAAAAGAACGGAATGGAAGAGAAGAAAAAAAGAATCCAAAAATGATAAATTATTTGCTTCCTTGGATCTCTTCTAATGATCCTCCTCCACAAACTTGATTCCTCGTGAATAAATATCCACAACCGTTTACTAATGCTCTCATTTGAAAATAAACAGCAGTATAACCTTTTTTTAAGAGAGAAAAAAAAGGTAACTTGAAACAATCTTGAATGAACTATTGACCATCATTTGGGAAAGTACTGGAAAAAATTGAGTGAGTTTACCCCATCAATTGCAGGTGATCCATATATACTTCCTCCACATGGAAGTTTATAAACACAAGAATGCCTCACGTAGTCAAGTGCATATAAGTTATGGTCATATGATCCACACCTACATGAAAATTTATAAAATCTTAAGCTAATAAACTTTGTGTACCATGATGATGTACTTAATACTATATTTCTTTTTAGTCTGTGAATTAGGGGAAGTTTCTCTACAAACCAAACATGATCACTAAGAGACCAATATAAACAAAAAGAAAAAAGAAAAAAAAAAAAGAGAGAGAGAGAAAGAAAAGAACAGAAAAAACAACATAATAGAGGAGAATGAACGACCTGTTGGCCAAAATACCGAAGTAATAAAACCATACCAGATTAAATTTCTCTCTGGATCAACCACTGGCTGCGATTTTACCTTCATTTTAAAAGATGATATTTATTAATTAGGAGAAGCTGATGAGTAAAACATGATTTAAACACTGGCACTCGGCAGATGAATAATTTGTATCAAATATGAGATCATATGCAATTCATTCCCCTTTTAATGAGTTCAACAGAACTGTCATGCTTGATCATTGACCAGTTTGTTAATATAAACAAATCCCCTTACCTCACCACACGTTTGGAACGTCCATTGGATATTACCAGTGGAAAACTCGAGAAAATATATCTTCCCTTTGTAGCATCCTACTACAACCTAAAAAGTTCCCAAGAAAAATAAATCTTCCTTCTCTAAGATAAAAACTTAATTAGACGTTATGCCTAATGACCGCATCACAATAACGAGATAACCTGAGAAAAGTCCCCAACAATTGCCGTGGAACATTCAATTCGACCTTCTAGCCTTATCTCCCATTGAAGAGAAGCACTGTAGAAAGTTGTGCAATAAAAGTATAACTTCAGTAAATCAAATAAAAATGAATAAGTAATTAGTGATTAGTGTACACTTCTTCATTAAAAGAAAATAGGAACTCTTATCAAAAAAAAAAATTAAAAGAAAATAGGAACTGTTAATGAAGATTTATGTGAAGTACACGGAAAATAGGAACGAGACAAGTCAAACACACACCACACATTCACAAGAGAGAGCGAGGGACAGAAGAAAAGGAAGATGAAGAAGTTGAACTATAGCAATCTTCTTGCTTGGCTCCTTCTTCTAAGATTTTTAGTAACTGCCCAATTTATCTTAATTCTAGCCACTTGGAGCTTTCTTCTTCTACATTTTTTTTCTTTCTCTCTTTCTTTATTATTATTATTATTTGTGGTAATGTTCGTGGCTTTTGTCTGGGAGGATACATCATCATCACTTCCTCAACATTGTCTACAACAAGTTGGTTTGCTTTTTGATCAAGAAAGAGAACAGTAAATCACATTCCTAAGATATTTTAAAGCTTTACTCCTTACCAAATTATAAGGAACGCATAACACATATTTCCATCCTAAAACTAAAAACATATAATCAGTGAAAAAGGGGCAAGAATAGAAGTTCATCGAGGAAAAAAGCATCTGTATTTGTAACATAAAAGATGGAAAAGTTAAAAGACAACGTAGAAGGAATACTCTGGCTTACTACATTAAAGTAAATACATGTTCCAATTCTTTATTACTGCTTACTTTTTTGCATCCACGCAGACAAACTTCTGTGAGTGAGAACCAATAAACAAGTAGATTTTGGGGTGTTTAAACACAACAAGTGGTGAAGCATCCACGCAAGACTCCATATGAACTTGCCATAGTTTTTTCATAGAACCATTTTCACGTCTTGGGGACTTGACTGACAAAGTTTCTACACATTCACTGTTACCAATGTACTTGTGTTCATACACAACCTTGTTGTATCGACTGAATGCACATGACACAGACGTCAAAAGAGAATCCCACAGGTGCCCACCAACTTGACCTATATCTTCCAAATTGATTGAAAAATCAGAAACCTCCTTATTGTGTTTCGAGATTGAAGAATTGTTATTCCTTGGTATGGCTGCCCTCGAAAAACCATCATTTGGATGAACTTGTTTCCTTTTTCCAGAGTTCTGACCCTCATTAATATCAAAATGGGTCAGAAACTCAGAATCATCGAAAGAAAACTTGTTCCACCTGTCAATTTTCAGGTTCTTTCTTGAGTCAGCATCCTTATTGATATCTATATCTGACTCCTTCTTCTCTAGAAGGGCCGTAAGAAGCTTAGCTGGACTTGGATAGTGATACAGCCATCTCATATCAACCCCTAATCTATATGAAACATGCGCTGCAGTTATAGAGTTACCACCCATCGTAAAGAAGTCATCATCACTAGAGATCTCTTTAATCATTAAAGCATCAGAGAAAGCCTGCAATGCAAGAGAACAGATGTTGAAGAAAGTGTGGATTATATAGAGAACACACTCCATCGTCCATTTCACAAACTGCTATAAATGAAGCAACAAGACTGGAAATATCAAGAAGATGGGGGCCACACCTTTTTTATGACTTGCATGTAGTCATTTGCCCATGCTCCATCAATAGTTTCATGTTCGTGCTCCCAAAGAGGTCTTGAATGCGTCAAGATCTCATAATCAACTTTTCCACTGGATGACATAGGGATTGAGTCAATGAAGAAAAAGCTGTTTGGAATCATAGCCAATAAAACTTTTTCCACCATCCAACTTCTAACAGTGGACCTGAATACATCACTCTTCTTGTTATCTTTCAAAACTAGAAATGCCACTAGACATTCAAGTTCCCTATCACTTCTCCTGGAAACTACAGCTGCATCTACTACATCTGGATGTTCCCTTAAAGCATCCTCAATCTCTTCTAAAGCAATACGTTGCCCATTAACTTTGATACTGCGATCTTTTCTCCCCAAGAACACCAAATCACCACTTTGAAGCTGTCGGACAAAATCACCCATCCTGATATAAATTTGATCACAATTTGCATTGAGTGAACCTCCATGAACAAAGTCCTGAGAAAAAATTTTACCATCCAAAGGGTGAAAAGTAGAATCTGAATAATATCCACTACATACACAGGGGCCACCAACCCACAGTTCTCCCTGGTTCAGTGCATCATTGTCACCAACAACCACAACATCACAGTGAGAAATCGGCACACCAATTGGAACAGTACTGATTTCTTCTGTCCCCAAAATCATTGGCATTCTCGTGCAATCAAAATATGTACAATCACCAGATACCTTTTTGTTCAGAAAATCGAGATATTAAATCATTAGCCAATTGATATGAGTGACAGGGGAAAAGGTAGCTCAATATGTTCCATGCTACTGAATTAAAGTGCAAAGAACAAGTGAATAGTGGCACCTTTAATTACCATCTTGATATAAATCTAAATTACAAAATTCATACGGTGCATAAAAAAGGAGTTGCAACTTTAATTTTAGAAAATATAAATAATTTCAAGATCTTCACGAGTTGGTATCCAAGAAAAAAAAAATCATTGTTGAACAAAGTGAAGGATTGTAAGATATACACCACGATCAAGTTTCTTTATATTCAATAGCAATCCTGACATATCAAGATACAATCTATTTAACACTTGCCATGAACATGGTTGCTTGTATGCTTGCCACCATTCACTACTCTAAAGCATGAAGGCAGCACCATGTCCAACAAAAATTAAGGAGGAGGAGTTACTGAAGAGAGGAGCTAAAAGAGAAACAAGTCCCATGCATCTTTCCCTATAGTATTCAGTCACAGATTAGCATTGTAAGCAGAACCGGAAGTTGCCTAAATTGAGTGCATAATGCAGGAATGATTTAAATCCTAACCTCTGTACTGCCATACAAATTCAAAACAGTGGTCTCTGGTAATAACTTGACAAGCGCATTCCATAACTGTATTGGCAGAATTTCACCACTCAGAATTAACAATCTTAGGGAACATCTGTTCTGCATCACACACAGTCTTTGCAATGCAGGAAGGAGCGCCCTCATTAGTGATGGAACAGCAGTAAGCTTACTGATGGAATATGCCTTCACAGAAAGAGATTAAATTCAGTCATCCATGAAATAAGAATGTAGCACGAATTATGAGCTGATATCGACTATACAAAGTAGCAACGGCAACTAATCTCAGTTCATATATTTAATTTCAATGAACATAATAAAAAGCTCGATGGACTTTTATCTGATTAAAAAATCTATACGAGTCTACCTGAATAAAATTGACAACAGAATATAGTTTTTCTTTCAACTCTTTCATCGGAGGTATAATCAAGGCAGAAGATGTTAATATGGCACTAAGAAATTCTTGAATGTGATCAATAAAGCTAATAGATGTCTTGAACAATAAAAGTTCCTCTCCACTAGAAGGAAATAATTCTTGCATCCATTGAAAGCGATTTAGAAGACCTACAAAAGTTAAAACCATTTTGTTAATGAAACATCACTCTGGAAGGTCGATCAAAATAACACCTTGATTATGAAGAGCACTGTGAAAAAACACTTATCTTTGAATTGAAATAATTTTTATAAATTCATTGGTTTTTCAGGAATCTCTATCGATATTGACATTTTATTTATATATCCACCAACATTTCCATTTGGCATCAATCCTTGGTAATAGCATACCTTGTTCGGTGCCACATATTCCTTTCGGCTTTCCAGTAGATCCAGATGTATGCATAATGTAACAAAACAACCTCCCTTTCTCACGCTCACAGGGAAAAACTAAATCAACCGCACTATTATGCTCTCGAATAGAATTTTCTTCCATAGTAAAACTAAAAGTCGAACAGCCTCTGATTTGCTCGAGCCAACGAAACCCATCAGTCAAGTGATAGCCATCTTCACAAAATGAAGATCCAGAGTAGATAATAAGATCGATTTTCGACGTAGAAACAACTGACAGAATCCTCTTTTTAGGCCAGGCAGGATCTAACGGCATGAAAGCCCCTCCGCATCTTAGTACAGAAAGAACAGCAATTATATATTCAACTGAAGGTGGCATATATATTCCAATTATTTTCGGTATATTACTGCTGTCAAGCTCAACTGATGCTTCAGATAATTCATTAGCCACTGGACCAGTCTTTACCAGCTGATCATTAGCTGAAAAATTGTAGAGATTCATTGCCATGTTAATAAGATCGCCCCATTGAACGGGAAAACACTACACTGTTTTACAGAATTACAGGCATATTTAAGGTTCAAAAGCGATGCCTAGATTCTCATTCGTCTTCGAATTGTTTTTCAAGTAATATTGCAGTCAACTTTAAACCTTCCTCGCTAAACATATAACCATTGAGATAGGCAGCATCTCGTCAATATGGATGAGAAATACCAGATTATCAAAATTTTAGTCGAATGAAGTGTATTATGCGAGTCATAAACTCGTAAAGTAGAAGACGATTGCGAGAGAATTAAAAACAAAATTCAGTAGAATTGAGGAAATGACCTAGGTGGGGAGCAGTGGGCGCGATTAATCGAGGATCGCGAAGGATTGCAAGAAGGCGGGAACTGAGAGAATCAACGGAGGCCAACAGCTGCGAGTAAGTGAAGCACTGGTCGCCGTCGTACATGGAAGGGAAAGCAGATATAGCCCGCTCCGTGAAGAAGTTCTCATCTCCTCCGCCGCCGTGTAACTGGCGGCAAAGCTGGACTCCACCGGAGGCATGAATTACTGCGATTTTTTCAGGATGAGACAATGCAACTCTCTGAAACTCGTGAGATATGCAGCAAGGAAGCTGCCTCATAGTCACTCTCGCGGAACTTCAACCATTAGCGTACTGGAAACTTTAGCTCACCTCGGCCATTGCTGCTTCTGTATTGCTTCGATTGTTTTGTGCTTGGAGAATAGACAACATTTTACTGATTAATCTGTTTTTAGATTATACAATTAAATTAATAAAAATTATCTTTAAATTTTTTATTTTCTCTTACAAATATTTCTAAAAATATATTTTAAACTATAAAAAAAAAATTTAAAAACCCTATAAATCAAAAAGCATATTTTTAAGTTAGAAAAAAATTTTTTTTTTTTTTTAAACTTAAAAAATGTCTTTAATTTTTTTAAAAAAAATAAAATAATATATTTAGTGTTAGTACACGTTTCAAAATTACTCGTGAACTTTTGAAAATAGATAGATAATCTATGAGGTGTCAATAGACAGCTTTCCTTCCGACCATAAGGGTTTTTTTTTATGAAAAAAAAATCCTAATGTCATTATTATTTAATTGAATGGTAATAGTTCAAGCTGGCCGCTAGTATATATTGTCAATTTTAGCCCACTACATATGTTGTCAGACTCACGGTTTTACAATGCGTCTACTAAGAAGAGGTTTCCACACCATTATAAGGAATGTTTTGTTTCTCTATCCAACCGATGTGGGATCTCACAATCCCACCCCCCTTGGGAGTCTATGTCCTCGCTGGTACCATTTGTAACGACTCACACCGCTAGAAGATATTATTCGTTTTGGTTTGTTACGTATCGTCGTCAGCTCCATTATTTTAAATTCTTTCCTAGTCATTAAAGTTCCACGATCACTCTCGTTCAGAGAGTGGTATCAATTCTTTTGTATACTCATCTTTTACTAAGGAGTGAGATGAACATGTAGCACGTTATTATAAACAAAATCACAGCATAAAATACTTTTAACCCTATACTTTCTCTAATAACTATTGTATACTCAAATCCTTCAACTCTACCGGAGATTAAAATTTTTTTAAAATCTTAAAATTAAAAAATTCATAATTTTTGAACGCTAAATTATAAATATCTAGTCTATAATATAAATATAAAAATAAATTTAGGTAGAACAATGTAAATTATAAAAATAGAAAGTTGATAAGGTATATGATTCTTCTAAATTTATTATTTAAGAAGCAAAGCCAATGAGTAAAGCTGACATAAAGTCACGCATACCAACCAACTAAAATCAAGTGATCTACCAACTATTTGGAGTAATTATTTGTTCTCAAGGGCCCAATTTATAAATATTCAATTTTAATTATATTAAGCTAAGTCGTAATTTAAGCATAGATTAAAATTAACTTAGTCGCACATCAAATTACAACAAATTATTCATACCAATAAAAAAATATTTATTATCAGTCTTTAAATATTAGTTAAATACCCGAATATAAAAAGTTAAATTATTTCAACTATCAAATCAAACACAATTTAATAGTTTAATAGGAGCTGGAGAGAGCAATTTTCAAAATACATAGAATTGAAGGACTTAATTGCAAAAACCTTAAATTTTAGGACTCGAATATCATTAAGATTTAACAATAAGGTTTGGAAATTGCCAGAAAGGCCAAATCAGAACCGTTCAAACCGACAATCTGGACTTTGGAAAAATAGAAAAAGAAAAAAGAAAACCGATGGAGCCTTCCAAGAACAGCACACTCCAGTACCGGAGCTCTACTGTGTATTTTCCAGAAATTTTACTGCAGTTTTTGCAGTCGATCAAAACAGAATTGATTCAATAGCGTTTCTCTTCGAAGATCTTCGCTGGATGATCTTTGTTTTGATTTTTTTGTTTTTAGTTCTGAAAATTTTGATGTAAATTCGAACATTTCCCTTTTACATACCTTTGGAACGAAAAAATTCCAGATGGAATCGACATTCTCATGGCGGAATTCAAAACGCTGTTTCTGTTTCTGGATTTTTCTGTTTCTTTGCCGTCGTTGTTTGACGGACCAGAACCGGCCGCCATGGATGAATTCATAGCTTCAACTTCTTCGTCTTCTTCCTCGTTGATGCTCAATATATCTGCAACAGAGAGAATGCGGACTGGACATGGAGAAGACTGATGATCCTCTGAAACTGACCGAATCGAACGGATGGATTCTTCTCTGTTTCTCTCTGTTCTTCCGTCTCCTCGATCGACACTCGGCGGATTTGGATTCGGATTCGGATTCGGACTTCCTTGATCTCGATTGGTTGAATCGGTTACGATTTCGACCACGACGACCTCCTGGCTTACGTTTTCGGACAAATCTTGGACGACGACGACGGCAGCGTCGCTGCTGTGGCGGTAACCTAGAACCGTCACGGATGGCGGCGGAGTTTCCGGAGGCGGAGGATTCGTCGGCGTTATATTGGAACGACAGAAAGGACAACTCGAATTGGATTTCAGCCAAGTATCAATACACGCGAGATGAAAAGCGTGACTACATTTAGGCAACAATCGCAAACTCTCGTTCTCTTGAAATTCACTCAAACATATAGCGCAATCGCTTTCTTCGATCAATCCTTCGCCCTTCTTGAACTTGAAAACTGAGATCGATTTTAACAGCGCCTCATTCAATCCCGGTCCCGCACTCGACTGCCGAGTATCGTTAACCACTCGATCCGCCTCGAAGTTCTCCACCGGTTCGGCTCCACCGCCATCGTCGACTCTCCGCCGGCAATATTTCGACACGATCGCGTAGTAAGTAACCAGAACAAACGCGCTAGCTAAGATCCCGATCACCGCGACTATTAGAGGCGAGAAGAATGTATCGGAATCGTCACTGTCGTCGAGACCGAAGAGCGGCGGCGGTGGGAACGGTAAGGCGCACCACTGCGGACAGAAGGCTGTGCAAAGTTCTTGAGAACAGTCGTTAAAGTTGAACGGATTGAACGGCGGGGAGGGATCGGGGATTCCGACGGAGTCCATGTGATGCGTAAGTTGAAGAGGAAGGAGATCTTTCGAAGTCTTGAGTCGCAGGAGAAGGCGAACAAGGTTCAGTCACACGGCGGCGGTGGAAACCGGGACGGTGGAGGAAAAGTCTGTGGAGAGCTTATATTTTAGTGAGGAAAAAAAAAAAAAAAGGCAGCGGCTGAGGCTCGGGATCAGACAAGTCTCTTGCCTTATCCTAACTTTTTTTATATTTTATATTTTATTTTTATATTATATATATATAATAAACATGTGTTCTACTTTAAGTTTTTTATTTTTTATATTGATTTTGTTTTTTTTTCCTTTGCCTATTTTGAAAATATTATTTAAAAATGGATAATAAAATAAATGACTTTCACAGTTTAATTTTCATAAATAAAAAATAGCTATAAAATAAATTCTCTTATATAAATTTTAAAGATTTTATTTTGATCATTATTTGGTGTAAATAGGTTTTAATGTTTCCAATTATTTTAATTTTCAAAGTTTGTTGAGTAACTTTTAAAATATTTATTTTTGTTTTTTTTAATTATTTAATTTTGACATATTAAGGACGTAGTTTAATTTACTATTTAATTTTTCACAATTGAATTTATGTCATTTTCTAAAATTAAAATGATATTAATAATCATTTGAAATTTTAATTTCTATTAATTAAATTTAAAAACAATAATTTCATTTGTGATTTTCGTTATTTTGTTTAACTACTATTTAAAATATTTTCAAAATTCAAGTAGAATTTTAAAAGTTTAAAAATTATAAATACCAAATTGAAAATTACAAAGACACAAAAGAACCTGAATTATAGCAACTAATTAAAAAAATTTAAAGCTAACAAATTGAAATTACCATTGGAATAAAAATTATAATTTAAACTTATACTTTTGTTTTTTTTAATATAAAAATAAATTTGATATTTTAAAGAAGACTAAATTAACAAAAATGTCTTTTTAACTTTACACTTTCTCTGAAAATACCCTATACTTCAAGAAAATATAGAAAAATCTAAAATTGAAGTTAAAAATAAATAAATAAATATTAACAATCGTTTAAAAAAATATCACTTTAAAAGGGTTTAAAAATAATGTTAAATTTAAAAGTATTACAAAAATATTTTAACCTCAAAAGTTTCATTAATACTCTTAATTTTTTTTTAAAGAAACTTCAAAATATCTTTAAGAAAAAATTCAAAATACCATTATCGTTAGTGCCGCTTAAAAAAAAAAAAAAATATATATATATATATATATATATTAAATAACCTTAAAAAGTTTAGAGACAATTTATGAGAGGGTTTTGTCCATCTATGACCATCTTTGTCCATCTATGGACCATAACATTTTTTAACTTACTGTACGGAGATAAATGATGTTAATGTTAATTAAAAAATTTCATGGGTATTTTAAAATATAGTCTTAATGTACGGGCATTTTTTAAATTTTTAAAAAAGTTAAATGGTATTAATGAAATTGGGTATTTTTGAAATATTTAAAAAAAATATTAATACTTTCCTAAAAAATTGAGTATCTTTTAGATATTTATTTTGAAAATTTAAGGTATTCCATTTTTTTTTCCTTAAAAGGTTAGATTTTTTTTTTTGAAAGGTTAGAAATTTTTTAAAATAAAATACAAAAGTTTTAAGTGTATTTTTATTAATTTAACGTAAAAAAATGAAAAAAAAAGTGCAAATTATGGATTTTTGTATTATTATTTTGAGTTCAACCCCACATAAGATAAACCGGGAAGATAAACCGGGAGGCGGGAAGGGAACTTATTCTGCCACCGGTCATTCCGGTTTCCGGTGAATGCCTCAGTACTCCGAATCCGAAAACTCCAATAACCCGGAATTCGCCGGGTTGAAGTCCTCCGATCAGTCCCTCCATCAACTCTGAACATCGCCGCCGGAGGCACAGCTCTAAATCACGTAACTTCTCATCCCTCACAGACTTATCGTTTTTGCTTGTGAACTAACCGAAAATTTTCAGGTGGAACTGTATAGCGAAACTCCGAGCTCAGCGAAGATGTCGCAGCTGGGAAATCCGGCCAATAGCAGCAGCAGCAGCAGCAGCATTCCAGTGAGTGAAGCGTACTGGTCTCTTGTTGACAAAGCTGACCGGAAGTTTTCCAAGATCAGGGACCTGCCTTATTACGAACGCAATAGGTTTTTCCGCTCTTCAATTGGTCGATTATTTGGTTTATAGGAGGAAGTATGTGAGAAATCGATCAAATCTGATGGAGGAAATGATAACTCTTATCTGGATGTTGATTACTTCTACCTGTTGATGTAATTTTCTTAAAATATGTTAGGAATTAGTTGTAATTTGAAAGGAGTTTCATTCGGTGGTCCGTTTTTCATCAATTGAAGAATCAAATATTCTCTTTCTGAATCTCTGATCTATATTTATTTCCGTTCTACCGTATAGGATTGAGAATTTTGAGCATTTTGGCTCTCAACGGTTTCAGGTACGATGCGTATTTTCATAAGGCGTTCAAATTGTACTCACAGTTATGGAAACTTCAGCAAGAGAATCGTCAGAAGTTGGTAGAGGCAGGGCTAAAGAGATGGGAGATTGGTGAGATTGCTTCACGAATTGCTCAGCTTTACTTTGGGCAATACATGAGGACCAGTGAAGCGAACTATTTATCCGAGTCTTACGTATTTTATGAAGCAATATTTACTCGAGAGTACTTCAAGGAGGGATTGCTTCAAGATGCCAGTCTTGCAAACAGGCAGCTGAGATTTCTGTCCAGATTTCTGATGGTGTGCCTGCTTTTGAATCGAAGAGAAATGGTCCATCAGTTAGCCAATCAGCTTAAAATGTTACTTGATGATTGTAAGAGAACATTCCAGGTGCTTTTCTTATCTCACTCTATGTTCTTTGATTATGAGTATAAATTGTGAGCAAGATGATAGTGCTGGACGAATGGATTAGAATTGAGTTGATTGATAATTGTTTTAGCTTCACCAATTGACCTTTAAGGTATGAATTTGCTAATTTCGTCTTTGTAGTACAAATGCCCCAAAAGTAAGAAACTCAAGTAATATTACATGGAACTGTATCTTCTATATGAGCGTATGATAGAAGAGATGTCAAGATGAATCGTTTGTAGTCATTGCGGGCAATACTCCTCCCTGAATTTTCTTTGAATGTTTGAAATTCGTCACAATTTTTACACTCTGGACATAGTTAATCCATCTCTATGAGATTGTCAACTTTTATCTGTGGAGTCAATTGTCTGAAGTGATAATATATTGTAAATGCATTCTACAATTTGTAGTTATTGACTAGGTCTTATTTCTCTTGACTAGAGCCATTTTTTGTAGTTTAGATCCTTTTTTGTGGGCTTTTCCTTTTTGTATACCGTGTATTCTTTTGTTTTTTTTCAATAAAATTCCATTGTTTTTCATTAAAAAAGCCGACGATTGTTTTGTTCTTGTAGATTCACTTTTTACATGTTTCTGGTGTGCTTTCTTCTGCCTGTTTTTACATCTTTTCACACCTCTGGTGTTTGTTTTTTTTCCGGGCAGACACATTTTCCATGTTCCTGGTGTTTGCTTTCTTAACCTGGTGCATATGCATATATTTCGTTCACGGTGAAGAAAAGATGTCATTTAGATGTGGTTGGGAAGGCTTATCTTTCTGTTGTTTTGTAAATTCATTTGGCACAATTTCATCAATGGCTGTTGATTTATCATTTGGATCTTGGTATAAGCCAATAATGTATCTGGGCTGCTGTTCTAGGAGAAAGATGTTAGAGAATCGAAGCTGGTAGTTCAGGAAATAATGAAATTTCTGAAAGCAGATACAGCCTTTATGAATATCAGGCCTTTCAGATATAGTGTTGTGTTAGAGCCTCATCCAGATTCTCTAACACCCGTTCCTCCATCACGAACAAAGAGATACTTGAGGTTACAGGATGCTATTCTGAGTAGCTACCACCAAAACGAGGTTAGATATTGAGACCTTCCCATGACTTGGCTTTAAGGAGAATTTAGTACTTCGACGTGTCTTAATGATGTCATTTCAGAAAAATTCAACATAATCGATATATTCTTTTGTGTTGATTCATCTTTCCTTCCCTGGTTCACGATCAGGTCAAGTTTTCTGAGCTTACGCTAGACACGTTCAGGATGATCCAGTGCCTGGAATGGGAACCTAGTGGTTCGTTCTATCGGCCAAATAATAGAAGTGGGCAGAATGGAGGATCTGGGCCAAGTCGCAGTAACTTCTCACAGCATATAGTTGATCCTACTCTCCCATCTAATCCTCGGAAGTCAATTTTATACCGTCCTTCAGTGACACATTTTTTAGCAGTTAGTATGATAAGCATACTTCCTATACACCTGATACCCATTGTTCCATTTGTTATATTGACTTATTAAGAAGATTTATTTTGCAGGTTCTAGCTACAATTTGTGAGGAGATGCCAAATGATGGGGTTCTCTTGATATATTTGTCAGCTTCAGGTTAAGTGACTTGTTCTTCTTAATTTTTTACTCTTCTCACTGAGAACTGCAATACTTTCCTCATTATCAAACTACTTCAGGCATTGCAAAGAATATTTTATCTTCCCCAGCTGGCAGTGAGTCTATCAACGGTGCAGAGGATATTGATAAAACCAAGTCTCCTTGTGGTCAAGTTGGAGGAGGCGTCAAAGGTCCCTCGACTGGTTGCTTATCATTTGGTGTTCGTGGCAAAGGAGGTAACTACTGTCTTATCTGACCAAATGTGTTTCATTTTGGTTTTCTATCATCTGGATCTGAAGCTTGTTTCTGCTAATTGGAGGGAAATACTCTATTTATAACTGCGTCAAAATGAAGATGCAATAGAAAATTTATTTTGTTTAGAAGTGGCCAAGTAAGTCTTTTTGGATTTTACTCTCCTCTAAGGAAAAAAGGTCATCTAGTTTAGTTGATGTCCGTAACTCAGTTGAAAATATTTCCATTGGTTCATTGATTGAATTTTGAATCAGTAAGGTTAAAGTAATTTGGCAGTGATTATATTTTGCTCTTGTGAAGCATGCTATGCGTTTGTGAGTAACAAGGTGGTTGCCTGATATGGTGATGTGGATTTCATTTTTAGCTTTTTTGGGTAGTTACTACCATTATTTATAGCTACCGTTATTTATAGCTAAACACAAAATCTTCAATTTTTTTTCTTTTAGCTTATGTTTTCACTTGATACTATATTATATGACCACTGTATGGATTGCTTGCTATGGTCACTTATGATTCATTAACAGGATTAAGCTGCATAAATCTCATTGACTTGATTTTGTTAAGCGGAAGGCTATTTTCTTTCAGATTTTGACTGTGAATCTGAATACATGTTTAGTAAAAGGATTCTAAGCTTTTTCTTCCATATAATAACTCCACTTTCACATTATATACTCAAATTGGTGAAGAGTAGCTTTCGCTGATCACTTATAATCCTCTCCAGGATTAAGCTGCATATATCCAAGCGACATACTTCCATTTACAAGAAGGCCATTTCTTTTAGTTATTGATAGTGACGTCAGTGAAGAATTTGAGGTCAGTTTATCGATCTCGAGGTTATTCTTTTTAGATTTTACTGTTTTATGCCTTGGCTTTAGAATGAAGTTCCTGTTTGGATGTCTCTATATGACTTGGAGGAAAAGATCATCTTCAATTTTATTCACTAGTCCCATTATCCAATGATGTACATACTGCTCTTGTCTTATACTGGAGGAAATTACTTTTAAAAAATTTGCAGACTATCCATGGATCAGAAAAGGGAGAGCCAGCTGCAATGCTGTTATCTCCCAGCGCTACAAGTCATACTGTTACTACCGATTATCGTCATGGAAGCCTTTTCACCTTTTTTCTCACAGCCCCATTGCATGCTTTCTGTCTATTGTTTGGTATCTCAGGCTCTGATGTTGAAATGGTATGGTTAAATCTCGTCATGTTATGCTTGATAATTGACTCTTTTCTTTCAAAAAATTTACAAAAACAAAAATGGTTTAGGATACATATAATAAAGCCGAGAACGTGCTATCCTCGTCCTTAAGTGAGTGGGGGCAGCTTTTGGTGACATCAGAGAACCTCAATCAAGTTTGGGCTCAAATTTTGAATGATCCGTTCATAAGGCGACTTCTCTTGAGGTAATATCTACCATTTTGGTTTTTTCCTAGAAGATATAAATTCTCAGCATACCCTGTGAGCTTTAGCCATGTTGCTCAAATGGTGGTAGAGACTTATAATAATGAACTGCTTGACTGAATAAGATAAATTGCTTGATTTCCAACAACTTGTTTATCTATCCTAACTGAAGTTTTGGTTGGGTTTGGAGGATTTTGATTTCTTTTTGTCCTTTGTTTTCCTTCTTCTTCTTGCCTATCAATAATTCATAGCTCACAAGTTTCAAACAGTTTGCCCCATTATCTCCACCAGAAAAATATATCGACAGTTCTATGCCTGCCCATCTTGGATTTTAGAAATTTCAATTGGGGTTAAAAACCCAATGAGCATTGGGGGTTAAAGGTGCATGCAATTTACAATATTTTGGAAGACATTATTTTGACTTTAGATTTAGAAGAGTAATAAGAAGAGCCAAGAAGATGTTCGAAAGCGAAAGGTGGCTTGGTTCGTATAGGCCATGGCCAATGAGAACTTATAATCGGGCTGAAAAATCCGTACCTTTCCCCTTTTAGTTCTTTCAAATAAGTTGACTGAAAAGATATTCAATAACTGTGCATGGTCCTAGGAGATTAGAATTGTTTACGTCATGCTAGAATTCGAGAATCCATGTGCAGGACGGACCTTTGAGATGAAACAGTCTGCAAGTTAACTTTTGATAGTTTGATGTCTTACTGATCTTGATATTTAGATGTGTGATTCTTGATCGACTTTAGACACCTTTCGAATTATTCTCTATTGATACTTTCTCTTTCCAGATTTATATTCTGTCGTACCGTGCTAGCACTTTACGCGCCAACCATCGGTAAGAACGAATATGTTCCAAGGTGCGTGCCATCTCTGCCCTCCGTCGTCGATCCAACAACCGCAACATTGCAATCTGCAGTCATGCAGATAGCAAATATCTTCGGTGTAAGCCACAGTTTCGTCTTCTCAGAAAACCTGGTATTTCCAGAAAACAAGCAATGAAATGTGTACTCAAAATTAGTAAGTCTATACTATCGCTTGCTGTTTTTTGCAGTCTGCTTTTGTGTGAATGGATCTGGACTTTCTTTGGCTGTGATTGAACTGCACAGAATGCTACTGAAAGCGCTTTGAATGCTTCTTAATTTTTCCCAGGTGGGAAAAAATTAGGACCCAAATGAACCATTTCAATCATTGGTGGCGATGTAGCTAGAATGTTAAAGAATCCTTACCAGGTACCAATTATTTGTAGCTAAATTCAAAAGTTCTGTTGGTTGACTGCTATATTTTGAAAATAGTATTACGACCGGTTTGGAGTGAGTTTTTAAGTGCTTAAAATATACAGCTAAAATAGTATTAGAATCCGTTTGGAGTGAGTTTTTAAGTGCTTAAAATATTTAGCAACACTTTTTAAAGCATTTGAAAAGTCATTTCAAATCGACTCTTAATCTTATTTCTTTCTTGATTTCGACTAAAATTATGCCTCAAAATGCTAAATCTAAAGTCATGTTTTTTTTTAACTTGATCTATTAGCCGTGTTTACGTACTAGAAAGTTTTTGTATCATAAACTTGAATTTTAAGAACCAAAAATAAAAAACAAAATCAAATCAACCCGATTGATAGTTCAAGGATAGAAAAAAAAAAAAAAATCATGGATCTATTTGATTAGAGCTACAAACTTGCCGAGACGTGTCCGAAACGTCTTTAGAAATATTTTTAGGGCAAATAGTTGGCTGAACAAAGGATAAAGCCTAACCAAAACATAAGTATTAACATGTTCACGAGAGAATTGAGAAAGAAAAAGTGAGGAAGCCACAGTTTGAAGTGTTTTCTGTTTGAGAATTAATTTGAAGTGCTTTAATCTTTAACTTTAGATGGTCAGCCATTATGATTATATGTTGTCCCTTGATTAATTACTTCCTTTTGCTTTCTTCTAACAAAATATCATAATTTATTTGTAAATGTCCCCCTCAAACATAAATTACGTTTAAAAGTATATGAACCAAATAACAAAATTCTATCGTGCATATATCATTGATTGTACTTTAGAACAAGTTTAAAGTTTAATCGCAAGAGAATCTTCTTTCGTTTCAGAAAAAGAAAAGAAAAGAAAAAAAGAATCCTAACATTTATCCGCATATTGATATTGCACATTTTGAATTATTTGTAGGGTACGAGACCAATCAAATTTGATGCGATGATATCCCGTCTCTAGTGCTATCTTCTCAAGTGTATGGTTCAAAAATCTCTTTTTTTGTACTTTATTCCTAGGTTACGTTTTTTTTCTAGCTCTCGATTTTCACAAGAATCCATAATATTACTAATATGGACGTGGGTGAGATGGGTACTGACGAGATTTCACAAGACATAATTGGTCTTTTAAAACCCTTTTGTTGTTTTGATGTTGACTTTGACTTTGACTTTTTTAGGTTGGTTGTTACACAATTATAGAGCGTGTTTACTATTATGTTGAATGGTGGATTATTTAATGCCTTGCTTGATATAAAACTTATTTTTATGTATAATAAATGTGAAGTAAAACTAGGAGCTCAATAACCTATTTACGACCGTTTTAAAGTTCTACTTATTAGTCACAAAATGGTAATAATGCATCATAAATTTTTTAAAGTTCAAAATCGAAAATGTCACGTGTTAAATCTATAATTTAACAAAAAAAATAAAGTAACATAATTAAATGTGTCACGCTCACTATGATGACGATGATTAAGAAAAATATAATAATTATTTTTGAAGTCTATGAACATCATGATACAATGTTCTACAATTTTTTTAAAAGAATGTAAATATTATTTTAACGGTTTAGTTACTTTTATAATTTAGCAAAAATAAAAATGTCGAAAATGAAATAAAATCTCCAATGGTGGCTGTCGTCTTTAATCATTTCATTTCTGCTTTTGAAGTATATTTTAGAGATGTTCTTCGAGAGCTATGGCGTTGCACATGTCCCTCTCTCTGTAAATCGACCTTAAATTTCTGTCAGCGACTTCAGAGCTTGAAAACGAAACCAAACCCCATTCATGGAGGTTCGAAAACCAGTAAAGGACCATCTAGTCCTCACCATCGACCCGCCGGAGAAGGAACAAATCTCACCGTCTCCGACCAGAACCAAAACCTTCCGCCGTCTCAACTTCTCTAAACCTAAATCCCGTTTTGAGGAACCTGATTTCCCGCGTTCCATTCCCAGAACCATTCCGGAATCCACAGATCTTCTTCAACCTCCAGTAGAAGAAGACTCCAGTTCTTCATCTTCATCTTATTCCTCTTCCTCGGAGTACGAAGATGAAGAAATCGGGCCGGAAAATGAAGACGGAGGCAAGGGCGGACGAAGACGGAAAAGGAAGGCGAAGAGGAAGAAGATCAATAAACGAGCATTAATCGAATGGATATTGTTCCTTACAATAACCACTTGCTTAATTTGTGCACTAACACTTAAATCGCTTCAAGAGAAGCAGATTTGGAGCTTACAGGTCTGGAAATGGTGCTTGATCGTAATGGTGATTTTCTGTGGGCGTTTGGTGTCGGAATGGCTCGTCGGACTCCTCGTCTTCATAATCGAACGAAACTTCATGCTCCGCGAACGAGTCCTGTATTTCGTCTACGGCCTCCGCAACAGCTTTCAGAACTGCACTTGGTTAGGGCTAGTTCTAATCGCCTGGATGATAATGTTCCCCGACGTTCACCACAACAACAAAGCCCTCCTAAAGGTCTTCCGATTCTTGATCGCCGTCCTAATCGGCGCCACCATCTGGCTTCTCAAAATCCTTTTCGTGAAAGTACTTGCATCCTCGTTCCACGTCGCGACATTCTTCGATCGGATGAAGGAGAATGTGTTCAACCACTACATCCTCGAGACGCTGTCCGGACCGCCGCTAGACGAGGAGGAGAGGGATAAGGTGATGGATTTCCAACGCCGGTTGCTGCAGCAGTCGAAGTCGATGCCGGTCCGGTGGCGGGAGGGCGGCGGAGGAGGTCAGAATTTGTCAAGATCTAAGCGGCAGGGTTCGTGTAAGAAGATCGATATTGAGAGGTTGAGGAAGCTAAGCTTGCAGAGGAGACCGTCGGCTTGGAGTGTGAAGAGATTGGTAAGCTATGTGAGATCATCAGGACTGTCGACGATATCGAGGACGGTGGATGATTTTGCAAACGCCGAATCCGAGATTACCAGTGAATCGGAGGCCGGACGCTGCGCTCAGAGAGTGTTCAAGAACGTCGCTATGCCTGGTGCCAGGTTTCTCTCTCTAAAACTTAAATCTTCTTTCTCTCTCTAGAATTAAAATTATATTTTATTTACGAATTAATATCCATTTTTTTCTCTCTCACTTTATTTTTATTAGTATTAATGGATTAAAATACATTCTCAATCTGTGAAATAATTATTTAATAATCATTTTTAACATAAAAAATTATTTTTAAAAACATATAATTTTAATAAAACAAAATACCTTTAAAAAAATTTATTATAATAATCTTATTTTAAATGACTTAAAAATAAATATTTATAATATCTCTCATTAAAATTTGGTATAATTATTTACAAAATTGTTATGAAACAATATCTTAAATAATTTACAATTAATCTCATGGGTTTCTCTCTGATTCTCAATCAAACAGTTAATTTACCTTTAGATGTAACGGGTCATTAAAATTGTTGTATAAAATCATGAGTTTTCGGCAACTCTTTTTTCTTTCCTTTTTAGGGTATAGGTTGATTGAAGAGTTGGATTACTTTTTTTTTTTTTTTTTAAGAAACCAATAATTTCATGCCCCACCAAAATATGCCAGGTCTCTGTGATTGAAAACATAATCTGGCAAGTATTTTTCGTTCAAATTTCTATTTCAAAGAATTAAAACCCAAATATATATATATATATATATTATTTATAAATAAAAATAAATAAAAAAAAGTGATTTTTATGCAAGCATTAATTAAGTATTTGAAAATTCTTCTGTTCGGATGTACACGTAGCACACAACTGTTCTTGTCCGTAAGGGAAGTCACTTCTTCAAATGTCCTATAGGTCCTCCATTCATTGATTTTCTTGTTAATATTGACTAAAATAATGATTTTATTATATTTTTGTGTTGAAAAAAATATGTGGTTGGTTCTTTAGATTCTTTCTATTTCAATTATATGGTTTTAAATGTTCACAATTAATAAAAAAAGTCATTTTAAAGTTTATTTTTATTGAAGAAAAAAAAAAGGAGCATTTTTCTATAGATGTTTTTTAGAAAGTTAATAATAAACATTACATAAACTAACATAAGTCCTTAATTATAGTCTAAAAATAGTATCCTAATCAAAATCTTTTAATCTTTAGTTTAATGTTTTACATAAAAAAATGATCGTTCCATTTTTTTTTTTTTATAATATTTGAAATACCAGGTGATAATAAATATTGTTTTTGGCATTTAATAAGGTTTAAAAGTAGAAAAACATTTTCAAAAACTATTATGCTGTTAGGAGTGTTAGATAAATTAAATTCAGTTTCTATTAAAAACATATATCAAAAGACCCACAAAACTTGTGGATCCAAATTCTCTTCTTGTCCTTTGATGTTGATAAGAAAAAGACAGGTTAGCTGCTTCAAAATAGCTATCCATGTGTATGTCCCTGTCCTCCACCACCTTTTTCTGTCTTCTTTCTGCCCCCCCCCCCCCCCCCCCCCCCCCC
>NW_019268539.1:3613596-3625003 GCF_002738365.1 Cucurbita moschata
CCCCCCCCCCCCCCCCCCCAAGAAATAAATGCTTTTACAGAAAGTTTAGTGTTTGTGCTGTTGTCCACTGGTTCATAGATTAATGATGGAATTCAAAAGCTCAGATTCTTGAAGCCAGACAGATTAGTAAACTCTTACTTATCTAATTCTTTTAAGAAATCTATTAAGCACGGAATTAAGAGCTTAGAGATTTGTTAAATATTTTTCAAGTTAAATTAGGCACTTAAGTAGAAGTTTAGCAAAATAAACATTTAATTTAGATTATGGAGACTAGCTTTAGTTGAAGATTGATGGAGACGGAGACCACGCCATCAAAATATCCCATGGCAACTTTTTAACAATTGAGTCAACTTTTCTTTCTCCTTATCAATTCTTTGTTCTTTTTCTCATTGTGATACTCATGAGATGATATGCATGTTGTTTTTTTTTTTTTTTTAATTCTCTATAGAAAATTGATTTTCATATTTTAAAAGTAACGTAATTATGGACTACCATTGAAATAATGAAGTAACATTGTGGTAGGAATCACGACTCTCCACAATAGTATAATATTATTCACTTTGAGTATAAGCTTTCGTGACTTTACTTTAGACTCTCCCAAATGGCATCATACCAATGGAGATAGTATTCCTCACCTATACACCCATGATCTTCCACTAAATTAACCCACGTGGAACTCACTCCCAATAATCCTCAATACATTAATGATGTTCGTTTTGTTTTGATGTGGCTACAGATACATTGAGGAGGAAGATCTATTGAGATTCCTGAAGGTAGAAGAAGTGAACACCATTTTCCCCCTCTTTGAAGGCGCCATTGAAACAGGAAAAATCTCCAAATCCGCTTTCAGAAACTGGGTGGTTCGTATAATATCCTCAACACGCCTTAAATTCTATCAATCCCTTAATGCTTCTAAAATTTCAACATGTCATTATGCAGCTTCATGCCTACATCGAGCGGAAGGCATTGGCACATTCTTTGAACGACACCAAAACCGCTGTCCACCAGCTCCATAAGCTGGCCAGCGCCGTCGTGTCTGTGATTATCATAGTCATTTCTCTTCTGGTCCTCGGCGTCGCCACCATTAAGGTCCTCTTGGTTGTCACCTCTCAGCTTCTCCTCGTTGGATTCATGTTTCAAAACACTTGCAAAACCATATTCGAATCGATCATTTTCGTCTTCGTCATGCATCCTTTCGACGTCGGCGATCGGTGTGTCATCGACAGCGTCCATGTAAGTAACCATGGTTAAAAATATGAATATTTGAGCTTGACTGTGGTATGTTAGCTTAAGTTTTTAGAATGATAATGATTTGCCGTATCTCAAATTTGAAGTAAAAGAGGAGTGTTGATTCTGTTGAATATTATATGTATAGTAACCTATAGGATTTGGGTCATTTTTGGTTTTCAGATGTTTGTGGAAGAGATGAACATATTGTCGACGGTGTTCTTGAGATTCGACAATGAGAAGATTTACTATCCCAATTCTGTTCTGCTGACGAAGCCGATCAGCAATTTTAGAAGAAGTCCGGACATGTCGGATACGGTGAATTTCACCATTGACGCCTCCACTTCTTTTGACAATATCACAGCCCTCAAGAAGGCAATGCAAATGTAAGCATTTCTACTACCATCCTTCCTCATTGCTCATTCATTCTTCATCAAAATACACAAAATTTCATTAAAATCTCATTACTCTTTCAAGTTTTATAATGTCACCAATTTTAGTATAGGTTAATTGTTAAATCAACTACTTCCCTTTGAGGTTGGAGTTTCAAATCACCTTCATATTGGTTCTACTATCAAAAGTACTATAATTTTATTTCTCGGTTAAATTCTAAGTCTAGTCAGCCCAAAAATTTGAGATGTGTATCAATCTAGTATTTGAACTTTAAAAGTGTCTTATAAGTATTCGAACATTTAAATTTAGGTCTATTATGTTCGTAGAATGCTGAATTAGAAGTTTAGAGGCCTAGTAGACATTTTTAACGTTTAGAGATCTTTTACACGAAATTAAAAGTTAGAAATATGTTCGATACTTTTTTCGAATTTAGAGACCTTTCAAGCGCGTTCTTCAAAGATTAAACTTGTAGTTTGACTTATTTCTACTTATTTCTCTGTATTATTAAATCTCGCTAACGTTCTAAGTTTAAGCTTCTTCAAATTGTGCAGGAATATGTATGAAATTAGTTGGAGAACTAGAATTGTTACTTACCAACATGTTGATGACAAAGTTGTGTTTTTATTTTTATTTTTATTTTTTTTATTTGCAGATACATAGAGAGCAAACCAAAGCATTGGAGCCCAAAACACACATTGGTGGTGAAAGAGATTGAGAATATGGACAAGATGAAGATGAGTCTGTGTGTGCAGCACACCATGAACCATCAAAACTTCACTGAAAGGAACAGCAGAAGATCAGACCTCATTTTAGAACTCAAAAGGGTTTTTGAGAATCTGGGCATAAAATACCATCTCCTTCCTCAACAAGTTCTTCTCACTCACTTCAATTTACCTAATGCCCAAACGTTGCTCCCCTCCTCCTGAGATTACTTCTCTGCCAAATTTTTCATCCCCAGAAAAACCTATATATATAATGCATCCATCTAATGTAAGGTACGCGACTAGATTGTTCTTTTTCATAGATTGTTCTTTTTCCATGAGCTTGATTGATCGAAAAGAAGACCATATAATGAAATGGGAGGTGTTTAGAGGTTCCATATTAGGAAGCCAAATTAGATAATAAAAATCGAAAGAGAGGAGCAAAATTGGGGCACCAATGTATGGAATAAATAAATCGTGAGTCACGCCTTTTATTAAGTTTGCTATACATGATGAAGAAAAAAGAAAGAAAAGGACTACACGAACAGAACACTCCACAACATTGAGAAAAGCAGAAAGGAAGCATATGAAGAAGGAAGAACTGAAAAGGGTTTTCTGGGTGCTCTCAGCTGCTGAACCTATTCTATAAAAATAATCTCTGGAAAACATGTTTTACTTAATTACGTTAAAGATGATGATGATGGATAAACCAACCCTTCAATTATATGAAACTTCCCACCCAACCCTCAAAAGGAAAAACATATATAAATTTCTTTTTCCTGCAAATTAATTTAAGTACCCTAAAAAAAGCATTGGGGGGAAAAGATGAGATGAGATGAGATGATCACGATTCCAACTAACAAAATTACAGCAGCAGCAATTTGGATTGACTACTCCTAAATAAATTCCTCTAACACTTTCGATTTCATAGGGTCGGGAGGCCGAAATGTCTCCAACCGCAAATTCGAGTTCGTGCGCACGTCCGTTAGGAACCCTTCTCCTTTCTCTGACCTGATTGCTTTCAAGACGTTGCCAAGAACATCAGCTGCAAGCCCAGCTTCACGAAGGGCTCCAGGTTCCTCTCCACCTTGATAGATTAGATCTCCAACTTCTTTCAAGGTAACCATGCTTTCTGTGATGACTTTGGCAAGAATCCGACCCAAATATTCTGGAGCCCTTGGGGCATCGTTTACAGCATCTTCTAAAGTGGCAAGAACTGCTTCAAACCTGCCCAATGGAAGGAACAATTTCACAAATGGGTTCTCTCACAACAAATGCTTACTTAAATGCTTCTTTTTCTTTTATATCATTACCCTTTAACAAGATGAGCTTGGTTCAAGGTGCCATCATTAGCCCTGGAGAGGTTCACGACAAGTTTGCCCAAAAGATCCCTTTCCAAATCCGTCCTCTCGAACGCATCGGTTACCCAGAGACTAATCATGGTTGGATGGAAGTCTGGGGAATTCAAGTCTTTAATGCACAGAGCTACTTCCTTCTCATCTCTGGCACTGAAAAGCAGACAGATAAAAAGTTAAAGCAAAGCAAGTCATTATATCCCATTCCAATAATCCAAGCATGTCGAACTCATATGGTTTGAACTAGTCTAAAATGTAGCACGAAGTTTGAACTAGTCCAGTAAAATCAATCTAGAGCACTAGTAAAGGTAAGCCCATAAAAAGAGATTACAAAAAAAATTATCCCGCTCGAGCATGCAGACACGAGAAAAGTCATTAAGCACTAGAAAAGTTGTTCTAGGAAGAGAATGAGCTTCAACATTTTCACTTCAACCACAAAACACAAGTTCGAACTCGTGCAAATAAAATCCAGTGCACTACTAAAAATTCAGTCATGGACTCGTGTTCAACGATAAAGCGCTATGAAGTGTGAGCTTTAAAATTTTTTACGAGTATCTATCTCAAGAAACTCCAACCAACCCAAGTTTTTGAGTTCATTCTAAGATTCTCAACACCATTTGGAAGGAAGACAGAATATAACAAAGGGCTTTTAAACAGATGAACTCAGCATAAACCAGTCCATAATTTGATATCTCACCAAACAATAACTATCTGTACCCATGTTCTCAGGTTATATATGCTATTTGGGTCCCCAAAACCAAATAAACAATGACGTTCTCATATATATAAATAAAAACCCAATCGGGGAAAACCAGCTGTTTCGTGTTCCCCCAATCTCGAGAGTTTCATCTAGAAAACTACTGAATGTAAGATAAGCACTAATGCCCTTAGATAGGGACATAAAGAACCCTCAGATCTCTCTAAATAAGTGGAAAGGTCATTATCTCACAACATACCACGTTACAACCACATCATTCCCTTATGCATAGAAGCTTACTAAATGGATTAGGAGTATATAAACTAAAATAAAGTGATCATTATACACAATTAATGGCATTGTCAGATAAACAAAGTATATATGATTTTGAAAAAAAATTGTGACTTGAAAGGAAGTTTGGTCATAGAACTAACATTCGTAGCAAAAACCCAGTAAACATTAATACAATAGTACCATCTATACCCAGTAACCTATTATGCAAGCACAAATAATGTATACAAGAAACTGCATACCTGTAGAACTCCTTGATTGCCGTCAGTGATAATTCTCGCAACCGATCTTCAGACAATACCTTGTCAGATGGAAGACTTGAGGTCAAAGTTGGGGACGGTGTGGCAGGTGAAATCGGACGAGATCTATCAAAATGACCTGAATGTCTCAAATCCTTATTCCCATAATTTGAATAACGGTCTTGACCACTTGTATGGTCCAATAAAGTTGGACCAGAATATCTCTCTGGCATTTGTCTTGAAATTGGATCCTCTTTGGAAGTTAAGGTTGCACGCTCTGATACAGAGCTATATCCGTTCAAAAAAGCTGTTGGTGCGCCTCTCAATTCTCCTGGAAGAGGGGATATTTCGGCAGGAGCAGCAGAACTTGGTTGAGGTCCTCTAATGGACATTCCTCGAGCCAGACCACCCTGTGGTCCAAGAGTAATAGAATCATCTCCACCAGCTCTGTGAGGCAATGTAACAGACAGTGTCCTAGCTTCGTAAGACTGTCTTTCATCTTGACGAGCATCCTGACTAGCAGCATATCCACGAGCCTGATGTGGATATCCGCGAAAACCTCCCATGTGATTACCCGGGGATGACGCAGCTGATCCCCTAGGGCCATAATCCATAGGTGGGCCCCCTCTCCTTGCGGAAGGATTCATGCCTGGACCACGACCAAACCTACCAGTTTGAGCCTGCCGCTCTTGAGCAGCATCTCTGTGTACTTCCTCAATCTTTTTCGGGCCTTCAACTTTTCTCCTCTGCTGCCATTTGTTCTTCCTCAGATCAATTGCATCTTTAAGCATGAAGCGGACCCTGGATGATAATTTCATGTTGTTTGATAACATTGTCATGATCTCAAAATAAGAATCCATATAGCCTTTTGCTTTGGGATGATCTATCATCTCTCCAATTGTGCTCATCAATTTGCACAAAGCTTCAACATCTTCCTCATCTGGATTCTGATATTCCCCCAGTAACTTCTTGATGCATTCATGCATTATTCTTTCAGTCAACATTTTCTTCTTGTACAATTCGCCTATTAATCTAATGTTACCCAGCATTCTTCTCCTAGCCTTTATGCGTTTTTCTTCCCTTTCCTCTTCAGATTGCTTTACCTCACCTTCCTCTTCAACTTTGTTTGCTTCTTCCTGTTCTCTTTCACCTCTCTCAAATTCCTCCTGACACTTATTGAGTAACAATCTCTTAAAAGTCATCTTCTCGTTGTCTTCGCTTAAATCAGGCAGTTCTCCAGCAAGATGGAAACAGAAGTTGGCATACATTTCACAGAAAGTAGGCTCCATTAAAGCTTTGTCAAAAATCTGTGATATTACTCCAGTTAGAGTTCTGCCATTATCGACGTTTACTGCTTTTACTTGCTCAAAGAGCTTTTCAAAATTCTGGGGTGTTAACTTGTTTAGTATGGCCTTCAATTGCCTTTGCTTGGCTTCTTCTTCATCTGACACCTTACCCACCTCATACTTCTTCTTAGCTTTGTGCATAGTCTGCAATGGAGTTTGCGGCGAAGGAATTAAACCCTTCTGAAAATTGGGAGCTCGTTGCCACCTATCTGCATCAGAATTATTTCTTTGTAACCCTCCCTGTGGTCCCATAGACTGCAAAGGCCCAGCAAGTATCCCTCCAGCATACTGAACAGGAGCCTGTGCTCGGGGGTTCCTTAGAACACCAAAATTGGCTCCTTGACCAGGTCGAAAACCCGCATTAGCACCATAAGCTAGATCCAAACGAGGATCCTGTCCTGGAGCAAAAGGTCCAGGCAATTTGCTCCATCGGTCATCATCAACCAAATTACTGCCACGGCGATCCAAACGTGATCCTCCACTTGATGGTCTATCTACTCTTCCTGTATTTGGATATGAATCACGATCAGGATGATGAGATGCATTGGCATGAGTACTCATCAAGGACTCTATATCAGGTGTAACTTCAAAGTTATGTGGAAGGTCCAGAAACTGCTCGGCAAACTTGAGGAGAAAATCCCTAGAATACTTCTTGGCCATATCTCCCATTCTGTCATCACCGTCAAGCACTGATGTACCTACACCATCTCCATTTGCCGATTCCAGTTTGGGTGTAGCAATATCAGCAGCATCTTCCCAATCATCAGGCTCAGCTTTATTCAGTGCAACAGCATCTTCTTTAGTAGCCTCAACGGACTGCTCCGTGTCCACACTAGAAGATCTACTTTCTGTCCTCTCAATGCTCTCAGAATGTGCTACTGCCTCTTTCTTCTCTTCAGGTCGCTTATATGCATTGTAAAGGTCAGAAGTTGTTCCTGCAGCATCTGCCATTTGAAGAATTGCCTTTAGCTTCTTCCTCCCTTTTCCAGTATTACCCTTAACCCTGCTCATCTCTACAACGGATTTATCCTTGGTGCCATAAACACCATGTGAGCTGTTGCCACCGGTACCAACGGTATCCAACACCTCTCCATCATTTTTTCCATCTGTAAGTCCGAGGTTTAGAGCAGGTTTAGATGGCTGGTCAGATATGACACCTGTTTTCATTAAAACTTCATTGCTACTCCTATTGTCATCTCTACCAGAAGAATCAACAACTAACTTGTCACCTTGGGTATTTTCAGAAACAGTTGAACTAGAACTCACGGAAGCAGACACGTCAGCTCCTGCATGACAACTCACAGGTTCATCCATAGCCCTTTGGGCAGCTTCAGAGGTGGAAACCTCGTTGCTAGCAGTAGTTGAGCTCCCAACCAATTTCTCAGAAACCTCCACAGATTTAACATCAGGATCAGAGAGATTTTCAGAATTCTTGAAATCTACAGGAAGTTCAGAAGATGTTGCTTGTCCCCGTTCTTCTGTTTTCAGTATCACAGGTTCTGAATGCTTTTCTTTTGAGCACGCATCCTGCTTATCATCAGAAATGAGATCTGAGTTCTGGACATTCCCCAGACCAGAATTTCCAGAAGAATGAGCTGCAGAAGCCAAACCGACCTCCTTAGGTTCTGAAGAATCCAGAGTGACTGATACTGACTTGCCTTCTACAGCGACTGGAATGGTTGAAGATTTAGCTTCGACAGCTTCAGAAACTGTAGAAGGAGAAGTTGAGTCCTGCACTTGACCGGGCAGTCCCAAAGCTGATGAAGCTTGTCCACTAATCTGTAAATGGTGATGAAAACATACCAAGATAAAATAACAACCTAGAGTAAGAAAAGCCATGACTGTAAAGGTCACCAGACAAGTTAAGAATGGACAAAAGTACCTGATGCTGTGATTGGGTGTATCCTTTCTTGCTTGTTTTCTTCTGATGATCCTTGTGTGAGTCTGACCTTGATAAATTATCCCTTCTCCCCTCGTTATGTGTTCCAGCTAACTCAGACTCCTCAGAGGAGGCAATCAATGAAGATTGCACAGAACTGGAATCTTGGCCGTCGAGTAAAACCATTGGAGGTGCTTCAGTAGACTGCTTAGATACTGCAGATGAAGACTTCATCATCAGTTCTCTTCCAACTTTTGCATCGTGCATAGAACTCTCCAATGATGTATCTACTGCCCTTTGAGAAGAAGGCGGGATTAATTCTACGGACGGGCTCAAGGGTTTTTGTGATTTTCCTTCTTCAGTTGCAGGTAATCTATTTGGTAATGAGTCAGAACCCTTGCCACCTGTAGGATCAGCAGGCATTTTGATTGTAACGTGAACTGTTCCTGAGGGAGCAGGGGGCTGCAAACTATGAGTATCACGAATATGCTCTCTATTAGGTGGATCTGAAATTCCATGCATTGGGCCCCCACCAGGCTTCTTAACATGCAGATCAATGTACGGAACATTTTGAGAGCCCTGGCTGACTGGATAATTAAACATGTGAGGCTGAGAATTTGGTGCAGCTTGACCACTAGGCAATGGAAGGGAACTCGGGCTTGCAAAATATAAAGGATTGGGATTGTAAGAATTGGGATAGTAGTTCATTGCATGACTTGGTGCAAATGGAAGAGGCTGAGTTTGAGAGGGAAGATTATATTGTGGCCTAGGGCCTGAAGAACCAGTATCAGCATATGCATTTGTTTGCTTATTGTCAAATATTAGCTCTTCATGCGTCTTCGGATCAGTAATTCTAACAGCAGACTTACGAGGGCCACCAAATTTCCCTCCTTGCTGTTGAGGGTACTGCGAAGTTACATTCATGCCTAAGTTGCTTAATTGAGGAGGCAACTGAGAACCTATTTGAGGTGCAAAACCCAAGCCCTGTCCCTGATGAATAATACCCTGTGGCTGCATGGGATGGGGATGAAGACCAGGGACAAACATTGGCTGTTGCACTTGAGGAGAGCTTCCAATCTGCAATGGCACAGGAATGGACATGTGCAGTGAACTGGGGGTTAAGCCCTGTGATTGCATCTGTGGGTTGGGACCTCCAAACGGCCCAGGTACTTGTGGCGGGTGGAAAGGCATTGTCATAGGGATTCCAGACATAGGATTGGTGGGCTTCTGAGTTTGGATTGGCGGATGATTTGGTGGTGCTTGCACATCCTTTTTAGCCTTTTGAACTATGTGAGCATCCCCAGTATTAGGTTGGTTGAAGGTACCAGAATCCTTCTGTTGTATCGGCTGTCCGGCATTAGGTTGATCACCAGCTCCAGCATCCTTCCTTTGTGCATGTGGCTTAGGAGCTAACGGTATAGGCATTTGAGGAACTGGTCTAAAAGATTCATGGCGTGCCTGATGTACAGCAACAACATACAGCTTTAGAAAACTAAAACCTGGAGCTACTAGAAACTAAGCATGGCACATTGAATCAGAATTTCCAATCTATACAATTATACTATGCAGTCATCTCAAATCCAGGCAAGATAAATTCTAGACAGTTAAAGGCTTCTCAGATATATAAAAATACAACACTGAAACACGCAAAAAGAAGACAAGTGATTTTGCATGCTGCATCGACTTCGGTAAGAACTAGTTTTCAAAAAGTACTTTTGTAGTTCAAAAAAATCTACTAAATGACACTTAATTCGTTGGCCATTGACTAGAGGAACCGATAGTCCTAGAAACAATACAATCCAGAAGGAAGCAAGACAAACCTGGTCACGTTTCTGTTCATCTAAATTAGGAGGAGCTGAGCTAGTCCTAACTGGAAGCTACAAAACAACATAGGAATCTCCATTACAAAAAGATAAAAGAAATAAAGAACAGCATCAAGAAATTTCGAACGAAGGCACCTGCGTGCAATTAATAATTGACATTTAGTGTACTAGCTTGTGGAATAATACCTGCATACCATTCATGAATCCGGGACTTATCGACCCAAATTGGAAAGAAAATTCCTTAGGTTGATCTCCAGCACCTGAGACATTAAAGGATCACTAAGTAGCTTCAAGAGGGAAAATATTGATTCACATTGGTCAGAAAAACGAACACGGAAACTGCATACTACAACTACTTACCCTTCGCCGGGGTAGTGGGCGAAGCCCCATCAGAACTCAAGGGGGAAGATTGAGAAGTTGGAGCTTTAGGAACATCTCTGGTGCTTCTCTGGATATGTGGTGCTTCTGTATGCTTGGCAACTGCACCTGTAAACCTTAAATCAGATATTGCTGCAACAATCCACCAAAAAGAAAATCTCCAAACAGAACGAAAAAGAAAATTTCCCCTTTAAAAAAACTGGGTACTTACCAAAATTCCTCCGGTAAAAGAGAGGAAATAGAATCAAATAACAAGAGAATTAAATATTTAGTAACAATACCGCGCGATTGAATCAACACAGACTCACCATTTTGCACTCCTCGCGGGTTAGGAGCATTACTCGAATCCGTAGAATTTACAGGAAGAAGACCTCCTCTAGATTGCCCTCCTTGAGCATTATTAGTCTTCTTAAAACTAAAAACAGCCGCCAACAAAATTGTGAGAATCAAAGAAATCAAGATACAAAAATCATTACAAATCAACACAAACAACAACAAAAAGAGCAAAAGAATAAGAAAATTCAACAATTGAGGCAAAAAAACATCACAAAACCAAAACGAAACGAAACAAAACGAAACCCTAGATGATCATTACCTACGATTAGAAGCGATCGACGGGGTAGGGGCGGACCCACCGGCACCGCCGGGCTTAGAGTGATTGCCTGAAGAGCCTCGCGGTGGATTGAAATTACTGGATCGCCCGGATTTGCGATACTGGCTGTAGCTCTCGTTCTTATCGGGCCTTGATTGATTGAAGGACATATATTCCAACCCTTGATCTCTCCCAAAAAAAAAATTAAAAAAAAAAAAGAAAAAATCGATTCTTCCGATTACTCCCTGCAAAAACAAAGAAACCCCATCAAAAAACACCCCCCCAAAAGCAGAAACACCCCCAAAACAAAAAAAGAAAACACACATAAACACGGGAATGGGGAGAGTAAGAGAGTGAAGATGAGGACAGAAACCTGTGGGAGTGAAGAGTGAAGCGATAAATAGAAGGGTCGCAGCAGAGAAATTAGGGTTTTTAATGGGAAACCATGGGAGAAGAAGGAAGGGAATGGGAGAAGGGGGGGGGGGG
>NW_019268539.1:3625282-3645243 GCF_002738365.1 Cucurbita moschata
AAGGGGGGGGGGGGGAGGAAGAGGAGAAGGGTATGAGAGTATTGTGTTCGTGTGCTGTTTGAGGGTGTTTTTAGAGAGAGAAATGCTTAACAAACTGACTGGTAAGATGGGTCAAAAGAGGTAGATTTTTTAGGAGATCGGAAATCGAACAAGTCTTACTTAACTTTTCCTCTTCCAAATCCTAATCTAAATCATCAATCACTTCTAGGGTTTTTTTTTTCATCCTTTTCTAAATCTTTCCTAATCCTAATCCTAATCCTAATTTATTCCCTAATTTCTCTCCTATCAAAATTAACCTTATTTAACCCATCAAATTATTTATATAACTCATTGCCCTAAAATCTCAAAAATATATATATATATAAACTACCAGTTTAACTCATGGACTCAATACCACCCGAGTAGCTGAAACTGATGAAAACATATACCCTAAAAGCTCAAAAAGAATATATATATATATACACTAACAGTTTAACTCATAGACTCAAGACCACCCGAGTAGCTAAAATTGATGAAAACATATATCCTAAAAGCTCAAAAAATATATATATATATATATAAACTAAAAGTTTAACTCGTCGACTCAAGACCACCCGAGTAGCTAAAACGGATGAAAATATATACCCTAAAAGCTCAAAAAGAATATATATATATACTAACAGTTTAACTCATAGACTCAAGACTACCCGAGTAGCTAAAATTGATGAAAACATATATCCTAAAAGCTCAAAAAATATATATATATATATATATATATATATATATATATACTAACAGTTTAACTCATAGACTCAAGACCAGGCGAGTCAATTTTATACTCAACTTGTGTTTATCATTGATTTGAACATAACTCAACTAATTAAGCACTAAAGTTTTAAGGAGACAGACTAACAATTTAACTATTAACTTAAGACTATTGATTTTATACCCCACTTGTTTTTTTTTTTTCACCAATTTGAACGTAACTCAATTATTTAAAATATATACCCTAAAGTTCAAAAAAGATAAACTAACGGTTTAACTCGTTGACCTAATACTACCTGAGTCGATTTTTTTACTTAATGCTTTTTTTTCACACAAATTTGAGCGATATTATAAGTAAATAGTTTTTTTTCACCAATTTGAGCGTAACTCAACTAATTAACTCAGACATACCCTAAAAGCTCAAAAAGATAAATTAACCGGTTTAATTCATTGACTCGGTATCATTTTTTTTTTAACCAATTTGAACATGACTTAGTTAATTAAAACATATAACAAATAAAAAAAATTCAAAATAATTTAGGGTTATAACATTTCAACCATTTTTTTATTTTAATTTTTATTTTTTGAGAAAATGTCAAACTTTTTTTATTATATCTCTAAAAGTGGTAAACAAAGACTATTCCATTAAATAAGATTTCTGTTTTGTAAATAGAAGATAATATTTTGTGAGAGTTAATATTATTATTTGTAAAATAAATAATAACACTTTATGAATTTTTTAAACTATTTATCATAAGTTTTCCAAAAATAAATATAAAAAAGTGGAAAAAAACAGTGTAAAAAAAAATCATAACTACGAGGGTATAATAATTGGAAAAAAAAAACATATTTTATAGTTTATTTTTAATAAAAATATTTATTTCTTCGAATTTTAAAATAGGTCAATTACAAATTTCGCTTCACTCTAAATATATATATATATATAAAAAGCCAAAGTTGTTTGGTGCTCGACGTTAATAAATTGTCATATAAATACTAAATTTTTAATATTTTATAGACCATTAATAATTAGATTTATAGTTAAGAAAATATTTAAGAATCAATTGTGTTTATTGAAAATTTGTAAATTTTTAATTTAAATATTTAAATAATAATTATACAGTACTTTATTTCAAAAAATACCCTTAAATTTTTAAAAGTTTCATTAATATTCTTCCACTAAAAAAAATTAAAAAGTGGACGAATAGATTGTCTCCAAACTTTCAGTTTACTTCAAGTGTTATGAGTATTTTTTAAACGTGTTACAAACGGTAAAAGATTGAAGGTATTAACGAAACTTTTACAAAATCAAAAGTATTTTTAAAAATAAAATATTAACAGTTTCAATATAATACCGATGGTAAAGACTTTTTTTTTTTTTTAATAATTTAAATATACTATTAAAATTTTTGAAAATTTATTTAAATTTTATACTATTTATAACTACGTCAAAAATTTAACTTTACCCTATTTTTTAAATATGATTTTAATTGGGCTTATTGGAATCATGGGTTTTATTTTTTTTTTAATATTTAATTAAATAATAACTAATAAAATAAATAATAATTTGTAATTATTAGAAAATGGATCTGAAAGAATTAGTGGGCCTGGGTTACATAACTTACATCAGTTCTAAAGCCCAAATAATAAAAACATATATTAAAATTTTATTTTCCAATCTAAAAACAAATATGTCACAAGCATGTAATATTTAGTGTGTTAGAGTGACGCGTTGGTTTGCTACTAGAGCTTTTTTTTAGCTAAAGGTGATCGAAGCAAATATAAATGACGAGTATATAAGCTCGTACCGTTACTTACACCTTCTTATGAATACACGTAGTCAATCTTGATATACAAGAGCCGAACTTTAAATTTTGTTGAGGTTCATTGATAAACGATTGTAAGAGGAAAGAGAGTTATATAGTGATAAAGGTGCGCTTGTGATTCAACATCGATAGCAACCGATTAAAGAGTAAGAAGAAGAAAGATAGCATGAAAGATAGCAGAAACGAGCCCGAGCATATGAAAAACAATTACGATGATAGATCATGTTCGTTTAAAGAACTTTAGGTCAGATGCTGACAGTGTCTCTCTTGATAAGAGAAGATGACTTTCTTCAAATAAAGACATAATTCATTTTCGTGATAGGTTAGCTTTATCGTTATTGAATATTCAATAACGAGATGCAGCAACACAAGATTGTACGACAATGCTAGCTCGATAATTACGCTAGGTGTATGGTGACAATTCAAGTAGATGAATTTTGCACCATCCATTTCAAACTATTCAACGTTTCAAAATCTTACCCTAAAAAAGGGGTTGCATTTGTTTCTTGTTCGAGTTAGAAGAACATTCATCTTTATCAAGAGTGGAGTGTGAGATCCCACATCGATTGAAGAAAGGAATGAAATAATGGTATCAGAGTCAGACATCGAGCATGTGCCAATTTCCGCTGGAACCTCTAAGGGGTGTGAATTGTAAAACCTCACATCACATCAGTTAGAGAGGAAAACAAAACATTCAAACACATGAAAACGGCACACTAGCAGTGATAATAAATAACATGTCAAAACATACCATTTATCACGTACCAGTGCTATTAATTTAAATATTATAAATTTATTATTTTAAAATATATTAATTTATCATCGACTATTTTTTTTTTAGTTTTAAAATAACAAAAGTACAGTTTTTAAAGGAAACAAAAAAAATAAAAAGGAGCAAAAAAATGGGATTCTGTAACTCGTTTTCAAAAAAAAAAAAAAAATTACTTCTACCATTTTTTTTTATAAGATTCGTTGAATAGGTTGAACGAATATTAATATTATGCACTAATTTTCTAGGAAATAATAATAATAAATCTGAAATATATTCAGAGAGACAAAAAAAAAAAAAAAAAAAAAAAAAAAAAAAAAAAAACCCACAAACCACAAATTCCCAAAAAAAAAAGAGAAGAGAGAATAATTAAATAAATAATGATTATTTGCAATAATGTCTCCAGTTTAATAATTTCGTAAAATTTTGAAGAGAATTTCCATGGCAGATCATCAATTTCTTTTCCACAGAAATAGTAAACAGAGCAATATCTTCATAAACCCTAAAAAAAGAAGAAAAATAGATCGAAAGCAGAACAGTTCTGTATAGCGTCTGCCAATCCGATCTTCTCCACAGGAAGAGATTTCAAACGTTTCTCAATCTCCACAATTTGCACTCAATCTGAAGAAGAAAAAAACCTTTTCCTCTCGCATTCGAAAACATTTTCCAAAATTTCTTCATCGAATCTCACGCCACTGCAACTGTATCTGTTCGCACATTCTTCTTACTAGACGCCGCGGTTTTATCCGCCGAAGACGACGACGAAGTCGAGATTCTCCAGCTCTTCTCCTGCGCTTCGTCGATCTCAATCTGTTCTTGCCGGCACTCTTTGCTACAGAACGGCGTATTTCCTCTGAAATCCAATCCAATCCGTCAGTAACGAAATTCAAAAACAAAAACCTAGAAATTGAAATCGAGAAGCGATTAATCGAATTCGAATCGCAGTCACTCACCTGTACATGAAAATGTCTCTGTTGAATCCGAGCGGCCTCCGGCAGAGAAAACAAGCTTCGAGGAAATGAGATTCCTGCCGATGATCCTCGCCGCCGGCGTAATACCGCATTCCGGTCTTCATAGAGAAATGAATTCCAGTTCGAATTCGATAGATTTGGGGGAGAATGAGAGAGAGCGCCTAGTGTGATACAAAGATCGGAGATCCCGGAGCACTTTATAGTCGCCTGAATTGGTGAGGAGTAATCCACTGCGCCGCAAACACACGGGAGCACCGTGAGCTTGATATAAAAACCAATATATTCTCTAACGTGGAGGAAATTCATTCGCTAATAAAACCGAACCTATCGTAAGGTGCGATGTAGTGGAATATATTAATATCGTAATTAAAAAGGTTATTTGTACTTGATTAAAATCCAAGTGTCGTTTAACTAGAGATTCCTATGGAGTTAATCTATTGCCACAGTTCATGTATCTTTTTCTTAAAAAGGAAGGGACATAAAAAATTTATTATTTGGTCCTTCCTTTATCTGTTAATTTCAACTCCACCACACAATTATTGGTTATTTACATTTGTATGGACTTTTGAGCCCATTTTTTAAAATTTAGAACCTAACATTACAAAAGGAAAATAGTCGTTAACGAAATTATGATGGTTTGTTCAAAAGAGACCAAAAAGAACAGATAAGATGAAATTAAGATAGCACGAGAAAAAAGAAAAGTGTAAATAGTCTTCTTGATGAAGATATCGAGAACGAATAGATAACAAGTTGCAATCACAATGTATAAAATTTTGACACATAATATGATGAGTCGGGATCGAAAGTTATGTAAATTAAATCTGTGGATCCCACCGAGACGATGAAAGATAAATCAAACAGACCGCTACATTGTAGTATTAGTTTTGTACCATTGACTGTATGTAATAAAAACTACGACAATATCTCGATCAGATGTGTAATTTATTTTATTTTAGGTAACTATATATAATTTTTAAATCATGTGGGGGTGAATTTATAATTTGGGTAAAATTTGAGGGCTTCTCGTGGAAAATAAAAACAAACAAACAAACGGTATAAAATCTAGGTTGCTGTTGTCTGACTGTCAGTCGTCCAGATGAGGGGTAATTTGGTAATTAAAAGAAAAATGTGAGGGCAAAAAGGACAATTGGATAAAGGCATCATAATTTCTTTAGAAGTTAAAGTGGGGCCCACAGAGGGGGGGGGGAGAATTTAATATTCGGAATATTTCGATATTTGTTTTTAGAAAAAGCGAAGAAATGATTATTCTCGCTGACTAGACTGTGGGCCCCATGGTCCAATCAGAAGCAGACAGCAACAACGAAGCATGGAACTCTTGGCACAACATACGAGGCGTTGTCCATTGGGACCCACAGCTCTGCCCGTGTGTCATGGGCAGCCTTCCCGCGGTTGCCCGTTGCACGTGCGGAGGAAACCGCAGCACGAGTATCCACGACCGTGCTACGTGGTGGCTGATTAAGAAGATAGCATTAATAAACTAATTTCATTTAACACTTTTATTAAAATGATTTAATTAGAGATTAAAATTAATTAGATCAAAGACAGGCGCCGCTGATACTGAGATCCGTGGATCGGAGTGACGTGACTGTGCCACGTAAGAAAGTGAGGTGGGCCCTCGACTTTTTTTTGGCGTTTAGTTTAACGTCTGGATGACGTGGAGTCGACGGAATGGTAGAGGAATCTAACTCGTGGGGCGACACATCGGAAAATAATTGAGATTTGTCGTTTTTGTTAGATTTAAGATGCTCCTCGAAATTATTTTCTCTTATTCTAAGTCAATGAATTTTGTTTTTTTTATTCGATAAAATTTAGCCATATATTTATTTTATTATCGCTAATTATTGATGTCAAATAATAATAATAATAAATAAATAAATAAATAGTTGTGGTCTTAGTAAACTGGTCCCGACACCTCATCCAATTTTTTAAAATTTATTTTAATTTAGATTTACAATTTTATCTATACAAAAATAAATAAATGAAATTTCATTTAATTTGTGTGAAAAATAAAAAAAATTATACAATATCTCGAACGTCAATGTTGGGATTAGTTACTAGTTCGAATTTGATCCAAATTTATATTTTTTGGGAATTGGTTGGAATGTGTTCTTATCTATTAATAGGTTTTTGGTTCACTCGACCTACTGCGGCAAATGCTTGTCAAAAGGCATTTGTAACTAATCGCGTGGGGGATTTTGGTTTATTATTAGGGATTTTAGGTCTTTATTGGACAACAGGGAGTTTTGAATTTCGGGATTTATTTAAAATATTCAATAACTTGATTTATAATAATGAGGTTAATTTATTATTTGTTACTTTGTGCGCCGTCCTATTATTTGCAGGTGCAGTTGCTAAATCTGCTCAATTTCCTCTTCATGTATGGTTACCTGATGCTATGGAGGGTCCTACCCCGATTTCGGCTCTTATACATGCTGCTACGATGGTAGCAGCGGGAACGTGCGTTCACGCTTCACTAGGGGTATGTATATATGGGTCGGGTTGGATTGGTTTGAAAATATTTTGAGACCGACCCAATAGTTCAAATTGGTTGCATTGGTTCAATCAGCAAATTTCCATTCTTCTATTTTCTCCCGCCTCAAATTCTATATCCTTACACGATCCCCATGTTTTTGGATGGTATTTTTTGTCCATTTAATTTATAATAATTATTTTTTAATATTTTTTTGTCTGTTGTCCCAACTCCACACGATCTACGGAAGCTAAGATAGAACTTTATCTTATATTTGAACCACACCTATTTTCAATGATTAAACTATGCAAAATCAAACCGCGAACAAAATTATACATAGAATTTGAATTAAACGACTAGTTTTCGTATCGACTCTTAGCTCTCGGTCGATAGAGAAATGGAAGGAACTGTACAAACGGGGAAGCTCCATCATTACAAATATAAACGTGGACAAGTTTGTCGTTTGTAAATTTTGTTTGTTGGCTAGCTTAGTTTGTCCTCGTAGCTAGATAGCCTTGTTGGCTTAGCCATATGTCTTGTTCTTTGACACAATAAAGATAGGTGACCAAAATGATTGAGGGAAGTTTAATTATTTTTATTTTTATTTTGATGGGTTTAAAAATTATATTTACGGGTACGGTTGATACCATTTAAAAAAAATTTACTTTTGAGGTGAGAAAGATTCAAATATCTGATATCTTGATCGAGAATTTTCGTATGGTGACTAGCTAAGCTGTAGTTTGAGTACTTGTCATTAAAGAATTTTGAACTGATTAAATTTTAGTACTGTGTTCCTCCATCTTTTCTTTTGTTTTATTTTTAACGATTTAATTTTTATATTTAAAAATATGTAACGATGATTTGTTTGTAAGTTAGTGTATCAACATCTAATAGCCATCACGTCAATATCTTAGCTACCTAGTCTCTTCTTTAATCCAAGTATTAAAGGTTGCGATAATAAGGAGATGTAGTGATCACATCTGCACGAACACAAATATTTAATAGTTAAGTGTGCTTTACTTCGAGCAATTATGGGTTGGATATGACCTTGTAGAAATTATCGTGTTGGTCTGTGAAGATAATTTTCACTCTTAAGAAGCGATAAGTAGTTAACGTGGTGATATCATACGGACCATTTTAACTGAACATTTAAATTATTTGTCGAATTTCAAAAATAAAAACAAAGTTTTTGAATTTTTTTTTTTAGTTTTAAAAAAATTATAGAAATTATTCCATCTTCGATAAAGATATATATAATTGGTTTTATTAATCAAATAAATATTGAATGGAAGAGTTGAGACAACATTATCCAAAAATAATTTACAAACATTTTAATTTATATAATAATAAAAATAATAATAATGACACACCTTAACGTCATTAATGAGTAGACTCGTTGCCTTTATTGCACTCCTCAAAGTCCACTCAACTTGGCAACGTGTTTGATGTCGGAAAAGTGCATTTGAATTTTGCATCTATATATATATATATTATTTAACTCCATTTTTTAAAATATATATTAAAATTGAATTTTATATCTTAATTAAATATTTAAAAATACAATATATATATATATATATATATTATGAATTAATATTTTATTTTATACAAAAGAAAATTAAATATATATATTAAACAAAAATATATTTTTCAAATTAACAATAAATTTGAATTTTTATTTATTTGAACTTAACTGATCTAAATAAATTCCTAACCCAACTCATACAAAGTTGGATTGAGTGGATCGGATTTTACTGTAACCAACCCAAATGAGTTCATAAGCCAACCAAAATTATATAGCGTTGGATTGAATTGATCTGATTGGGTCACGGGTTTCTTGGCAGCCCTAAAATTTATTTTATATTTTTTTAAACAACTAACTATATATATTTTTATTAAATTTAAAAGAAAATTGTTACTTTTATTATTTTCGTACCATTTATTTAAAAAAAAAACGTATAATTAAAGGGGAAGTAATTTTTTTAATTTTTAAAAATAAAAAACAAAAAGAAAAAATCGGATAGTCTTTAAAATGTATAATTTAACCTTTTTTTATTACTTTAATATTAAAAAAAAAAAAAGTATACTCTTCGTTTCCGTAAAAAAGGCGCGGAGACTGATCCGAGGACAGTTTTGACGAACCAAATAGTCGCCGCCAAGCTAACCCAACGAACCCAATAGTCGACGCCGCGCCGTCGGTTCGACTCCGGTTCTTGACCTGCGCCATGGAGGATTACCGGCGTCGGCAACAGGGAGACGTTAGCAACGGCCCAAAACCTAGAAAGCCTGTGCTCGAGCTCTTGTGGTTCTTTGCCATAGCTGCCTGCATCAAGTTCCTTCTGATTCCATCTTACCGCAGCACAGACTTTGAGGTCCATCGCCATTGGCTCGCTCTGACCCACTCTCTCCCTCTTTCTCAATGGTACTTCGACGAGACCAGTCAATGGACTCTTGACTACCCTCCATTTTTTGCATATTTCGAACGCTTCCTTTCGATTTTTGCTAATATTGTCGATCCCCAAATTGTGGATCTTCAAAAGGGTTTAGATTATAGCAGCAATACTGTCATATACTTCCAGAGAATTACAGTTATTGTCTCCGATCTGTGTCTTGTTTATGGGATTTTTAGATTGACGAGGAGTTTGGATCCAATTAAGCGGAAATTAGTCTGGGTTTTGGTTGTTTGGTCCCCTGCGCTCGTGATTGTGGATCATTTGCATTTTCAGTATAATGGGTTTCTTCTTGGGATGCTTCTGATTTCTCTTTCGTATTTGGAGGAAGGGAGGGATTTGATGGGTGGGTTTGCTTTTGCAGTCTTGTTGTGCTTCAAGCATTTGTTTGCTGTTGCTGCACCTGTTTACTTCGTTTATTTGTTAAGGCATTATTGTCGGGGAGGATTTGTAAGAGGTTTTAGGCGGCTTACAATTATGGGATCTGTTGTTGTGGCTGTTTTTGCTGCTGCTTATGGACCGTTTATCTATCATGGTCAGGTATAAAATCTATGTTTGAGCTCAAAGTTTTGTCTGTAGCAGACAAATCTAATGTTTATAGAACACCAATTTGGTTATATGTCAACTTTATCAGCATGAATATGAGTACCTTTGTTCTTCAGCTGTATTCGATACTCCCACTTGAAAGTTTGTTTGTGGCAGGAAAATGTAGTGTACAGGCGATCAATTTGGTTATATGTTAACTTTAACAGCATGAATATGAGCACATTGAAACTTCTTGCTGTATTCTATCTTCTTCAATGCATTGAGTTTAGATAGGACCTTCATTGCCACTTGCATCTACCATCAGTTAAGCATATGCTAGCCTGAAAGGGGGGTAAGAGGACTGTTGAGAATAGAAATCTGGTGGGAAGAGTATCAAGGAAGAATATATTAGAGGCCCTTTTTGAAGAATATATTGAAAATATGCCATACCTTTAGTTTTGTAGGTTTAGTGTAGGGGTGATTTCACATGGTATTAGAGGTTTTGTGTTCATGCTCCTAGAATGAGATTCCATCTTTTCGTTGATATTGACTGTCATTTGTTGGGTTTTGTGCTAATTTCCAAACCCACAAATGAAGAAATATTTTGAACTATATTATAACCTTAAGCTTATTGGTCGAGATTCACCTCTCTTTTGAGACTGCACTACCACAAATTTTATGCCCGTTGTACGACTTACCTCCTCGGGCTCACTTTAATCAACAACTGAACGAGTCATCTTCCATCCTTACAGTTACTATAACCGCTAATAGAATAGATCCATCGGGTTGAGTTTATAAGTAACGAAAGGGTTAAGCTAGAATAGATCCATGGGGTTGAGTTTATAGGTAACAAAAGGGTTAAGCTAGAAAGTCTAGTGGGACATGGTTTACCGAAAGAACAAGTGTTATCCCAATTCCTTCTATCGCAAATCTAATGGATAGTTTCTCTTCAGGAAACTAATCAATAGTACTGACTGCACCCCGTTCTGTTTTATTTATTTGTTTACTTAATTTTTTTAATAAATTTGTAGCTACAGATTCTTAGCAGGGACTTCTTGTTATTTTCACAAATTTCCTGAAAAGCTTTACTAATAGCCAATTCTCGTCCTTGCAGATACAGCAAGTCATTCGACGCATGTTTCCTTTTGGCAGGGGACTTTGCCATGCTTATTGGGCCCCAAATTTCTGGGTTTTTTATATTTTACTGGATAAAGGACTGTCTATCTTGCTCAGAAAACTTGGATTTAGTGTCAAGATACCAACAGCTTCATTTACTAGTGGTCTAGTTGGTGATTCATCTCCGTTTTCTGTCCTACCTCAGGTACTTTTCTGTGATAAACTAAAGCTAGGTGCAGATAATTGGGATAGTAGTGAATTGTAGTTAACCCATTCGCACAAACCGTTGAATTTGTCGTGGACTGATCTTTAGACATTCATAAATTGTCAAAGAGGAGGATGTCCATGGATGTGCTTTTAAGATTTGCTAGCATCAACTTTGATGAGGAAGTATTTGTAGTTAAACCTTAAAAAATTTCTAGTCACTCTCATGTGAGCATTACAACCAGCTATGCTTTTTGATTGCTTGCTTCTTGCCCTGTTTCATTCCTTGTTCAGTAGACTTAGTGTGAGATCCCATATCTGTTGGAGAGGGGAACGGATTATTCCTTACAAGGTGTGGAAACCTTTCCCTAGCAGATGCGTTTTAAAACTTGGAGAGGAAGCCTTGAAGAGAAAGCCCAAAGAGAACAATATATGCTAGATGTGGGTTTGGGCTGTTACTAATGGTATTAGACGTTGGCACCCAAGGGAGGTGGATTGTGAGATCTCACATCGGTTGGAGATGGGGGAACGAAACATTTCTTACAAGGTGTGGAAACCTCTCCCTAGCAGACACGTTTTAAAACTTTGAGGGGAATCCTGGAAGAAAAAACCCGAAAGAGGACAATATGTGCTAATGGTGGGCTTGGGCTGTTACACTTAGGGTATCATCCCAGGCGTTTCCATTTAGATAAAGACTGAACGGAAACATTCTCACTAGTTCAATAGTTCTAGAATTTCTTTGCTTTCATAATTCGTAAGGTAGGTAATGTGTGGTCTATGCAGTCCTTACGTTACATTATTTTTTCTTTTATAATTTATCACCTTTTCTGTTAATCACTTTGAGATTCAAACTTTTGATATATGAGAGTCCCTTGCATGGCAGATCACTCCCTTGATAACCTTTGTTCTGGTGCTGCTAGCTTTGTCTCCTTGCCTAATCAAAGCTTTCAAAGATCCCCTACCACGAATGATCACTAGATGGGTGGCCTATGCTTACACATGTGGTTTTGTATTTGGGTGGCATGTTCATGAGAAAGCATCACTTCACTTTGTAATTCCGCTCGCTGTCGTTGCAGTGAAAAGTTTGGAGGACGCGAGGCATTTCTTCTTACTATCAATAGGTATTTTCTTCCTGTTCATGCCATAATATTTAAGTAGCCCTCAGCATCAGGCTTTATGCAGTATTCATGCCAGTATTCGGTTCGAATCTTTACGATGATAGTGAGGCTTTGTTTGGCTTTATGTTAGATATACTTGATTAGGATCTTTACAATGTTACCAGGGCCTTTTTTTAAAAAAACTTTTAAGTCATATTCCATTCTTTATTGGTTAGGATCTTCATTATCATTGTAGTACTTGGGTAGATGTTTCATAGATAATTTCTCTAGTAATCCGAGTCTGTGATGACAAAGTTAAAGCTGAGCACGGAGACCTTATAATACAAAAATGGACTCGTGGGTGATTCGGGATGACATTAGAGGTTTTGCGATTTGCCTTCTCTAGGTTTATATGTTCCCCCTCCAGCCTCAATCCTCCCTTCTTTTTGTACATTTCCTTTTCAATGTTATTTTTATCTAGCCTGGGTATCGTCAAGCCAGTGCCCTTCGTCTTTTCACGACTTCAAGTCAGCCCTTGACCTGGTCACTCGAACGTGGCTAGTCTTCCTAACCGTCCTACATTCAATTCTAATCTCTTAGGAAAAGAAGTTCAAAATCATCTTCCATCCTTTCTTGTTGTCATTATGCTGATCTATACATGCTAAAGGGTGTTAATATTACTTCGTTCATGCAGTGTCGTGCTATTCCTTGTTCCCGCTTCTTTTCGAAGCACAAGAATACCCCATCAAAGTGCTGCTATTGCTGCTGCACTCTAGTCTGATGTGGTTAGGCTTTTCTGCACAATTCAACAAAGGAGAGTCAGTTAAACAAGCCACATCAAAGACGAAACGACGACACATACAAACGAAGGTAAGTACGACTTCAACTGGAGAACCATTCCGTATTAGATTCATCGAAAAGGCTTATCTTTTCGGTCTTTTAGTAGTTGAAATCTGGGCTCAGTTTTTCCATCCCTTCATTCTAGGTAGTAAGTTTCCTTTTGTACCACTGATGCTCATATCTATATATTGCTCACTTGGAGTCATGTACTCTTGGATTTGGCAGTTGAGATGGATTCTTAGGCCTCCTCCTAATTGAGTCACTAAAGTTAGTCATCCATGTATGAACTCTACACTGACCATTGGTAGAATTTTGATACTCTTTTCATTTCAAGTTCTTACACAAAAAAAGGAGTAAAAAAGCTTTGTTGATGAAGCTTTTTTTGTCTGAATTTAACTTTGAATGTTCTCTGATAAGTTTTAGAACAAAATTTCTACTGATCTATATGAAAAAACAGAGTAAATTATAAGAAAGAACAGAGTAAATGAAACATTGATCCAAAAAGCTCCATTGGAGTGACCTCTACTGCATTCAACACTACTTCCACTGAAGCATCCTCTCTTTTGCTTGATACCCAAACCATGATTTTCAAGAACAAATGTTGAGTTTGTCTTCCCATTACTGAACAAAACACACCAGAAGAATGGCCCTTTATGTACCCCAACCATCCCCACACCAACCTCTGTATGAGATTTGTTCCTCAACAGGGAAAGAGTTTTCTTGTCAGGAACGAGTGCTCGAGAGAACGCCTCTGTTGGCTCAAGATATCCAGGTTGACAAGCCACAATTTGGCCGGTTATCGTGTCGAAAGTTGGGAGCTCGACACCGCAATCTGGAGCGAAAACTTCTGTGAAGTTGTCGGAGGATGGATTGCAATTTACATTGTTGTTGCTAGTGCAGTTTCCTTTGCAGAAGTTGATGAATTGCAACGCCATGCACCCGAGACCTGCATTGTCACTCAGGCGAGAGAGCTTCGCAGCTGTTCGGTTTTTGTTGATGATATCAACAAGATCATTTGCTGGGTTTCCTGTAGAATTAAGAAGAAACTAACCTATAAACACATCCAACCAAAACAAAATGTTCCCATGAAGTCATCACATTTGATGCTGCTAAGGATGATTACAACAACATTACTCTCTGTATTCTTTGATGTTATGAACTTTTCTGATACCCATTATCAAAATCAATGAACATCAATATCAAATCAAGCTATCTTCTTACTTCACTCTCTAGAACGCCTTTATTGACAATCCTTTACTCCGATAGAATCTAGGGTCCCTCAAACAATGTGATATCTCACACTGAGTAAATCCTTCTCTCCGTTCTACTTCCCAACGAGACCTGGTACTGGCCGCTGAACTCATGGTCTCGGTGGGCTGGTTAGTCGAAATCTATAAGACTAGTGGGGAAAACAAACATTTCTTCAATACTAAAACCATCAATCACAAGACAGAAGCGGCATAGATTCAACCAAATTAAAACCCATAACAGTTGGCAATGCAGATTCAGCCATGGAAAAGGAAAGTCGAAGATCAAAGAAACTTACCGTGATACTTGGAGGAAACAAGAACAGCGAACAGGGAAGAACAGAGAAGGAAGCATTCAACGATACAGAGGTTCCTCATTATACCACAAACAATGATTGTACAAAGAACGAAAGAAGATCAAAAGGCCAAAAGGAGAAGAAGAAAGAGAAATGGAAGTGGGAAAGAAAAAGAAACCCTAATTGGGGAAAGGGTGTAACGGGGAGTGGGAGATTTTCCGCGAAAAATTGATCAAATTGTTGCAGAGATTGTGAGACAGGACAAGAAAGGGATGGCCCCATTTAGCCGTTTTGGTTCTTAAAGAATGGGATTGGGATGAGAAAAGGGGATTTTGGAGTGGGCACACTCATGGGTCAGTTCCTGCTGCACCCAGCCCTGCGTCCTTCAAGAATATTTTAGGATAAATTATAAAAAATATCCATTTATTTTTTTTAAAATTTTATAAATATTATTTTTTCTCGAAAAGTCGCAACTTTTGAAATTTATACACGTCAATATTTTCTCTTTCGACTTTCCCGTTAAGATTTTTAAGACTGTCCGCTTGTCTGCTAGGAAGAGATTTTCACACCCTTATAAAGAATGTTTCGTACTCCTCCTCAACTGATGAAAGATCTCACAATCCACTCATTTCAGAGCCCAGCGTCCTCACTGGTACTCGTTTACCTCTCCAATTGATATGAGACCCCTAATCATATCCCTCATTCAGGGCCGAGCGTCCATGCTGACACACCGTCTCGTGTCCACTCCCCTTTTGGGGTTTAGCCTCATCGCTGACGCATTGACCTCGTTGGCACTCGTTTACCTCTCCAATTGATATGGGACCCCTAATCATCCCTCATTCAGGGTCGAGCGTCTTTGTTGACACACCGTCTTGTGTCTACTCTCCCTTTGGGGTTTAGCCTCATCGCTGACACATCGACTGGTGTCTGACTTTTTACCATTTAAATTTGATTCTAATGATTATAAAATATATTATTCTAAAATTCAAGGCGTTACAGTTTACTTACTAAATTGCGATCGTGTTGACTGAAAATTTGATTACCCGCTCTTACTGTTTGCGGAAGTAGGGGTTGAACCATGGGAATTGATGTTTTTATTTGATTAAATTGGTCGATAATTGATGATTTATCGACCGAGAGCTCGATGATGAATTAGGGTTTTGGGTTTAGAAGTTTATAGAACATTCTAGACTCGCAATCATTTGGTCATAACATAAGGTCGATCCATTTGTTTAGCAACATTTCCATTTCCCTCTTCCAACTTTAGCTCTGCACCATATTCTCGCCGTTTAGCTCACTACCTTATCCATGGCGTCTATGTTCTTGACTGTGAAGCCCTTTGTAAACAAAATCGACGTATCCACTTTGTCGAATCGGAGAATACAGAGTAATTTCTTTTCTTCTTCCCTCAGCTCTCTCCCAATTTTAGTTTCTTCTTTCTTTCATTGTTCATTTTTTCGCATTGATACTGGTCAGGTACTCGGAGAACGTCCCTTAAAGTCTGTGCAGTGTCGAAGAAATTGGAACCCGCCAAGGTCTGCATCTGTTTCATCGCCTTTTGTCGGGGCTTCTATTGAGTTTTCAATTGAAACCTTGCAGATTTTGGCTTCGTTTTTCGATTCATTGTCTATTTTGAGTTTATGAATATTGGTTTTTCTTTTGTTGTTTGTGACTTGCAGGTCGTTCCACAAGGGGATAGAGTCCTCATTCGGCTCGAGGAGCTTCCTGAGGTGGGAATTTTTAACATACATGAATTCCACGTTCTTCAATCATTTTGCTTTTGTGTTCTTATGTGATTTCTTGCTCTAGTTCTTAAGAGGCTTGATTGAAAATGAATCTAAGTGAAAATAGTGTTTATAAGCTTAATTTAACCAAATCACGATCAAACAGGGTCTAATCTTTAGCATGAACTTACACAATCATTTGATTGTTTCATAACTCAACTTTGATTTTTTTATTCTCTTCATTAGCATTTCACTGCTAAGGAACTACAAATCTCGATAGTTTAGTCTGCGATTGTTTAGTCTGTCAACAACATTGGATTATATTCCATTCGAACCTTTATTAATCGAGGGAACCGACCACAAACACGAGTTGGAGAGTCTACTTTCATGATGAATATGAGAAATTTCCTTCTCAAATTTCAATACTGACTTCGTAGAAGAGTTTATTCTACTCTATAAATGAATTGGCTGTGGGATGGCGCTGTTCTATCCACTGCAGCAAGAATCTTATCTGATACCGTTGTGTATAATTTTGCTTTCATGCCTATGTTATTAGTTGTACCACGGTGAGACTACGAGAAATGGTGCTTATTACGGCTAAGGCGGTGCTTCTTGGGGATAGAAATTTGGAAACAATATTGATTTGGAGATGCCTGCCAAAAATGTTCTAGAGACTTCGTTAATCGATTTTAATTGTCAAGATATCTGTGTAGCATGCTTTTTTGTGAACCAATTTAATCGCCACCTAAGAATATAATTCGTATGATGGACGATGCTAATCGTTCTGAACTCTATATTCTGGAAATATGTTGCTTCATCAGCATTGTGGCATGTAGTTTGGAATTAATTTTTCAGTCATTTTGTGTCGCAGAAATCAGCAGGAGGAGTTCTATTGCCCAAGTCTGCTGTTAAATTTGAGCGTTATCTTTTGGGAGAGGTAAGCAAAACTCCGTTTTTCTAATCTGCTAAGACGGGAAATGGAACGAAGCTTATATTTTCTCTTCGTGTTTCGTTACTCTCCTGCTCGTGCTGAGTTTATATCCTTTTTCAGATCCTCTCTACAGGTGCTGATGCTGGGGAATTGGGTCAAGGAAAGAAGGTAAGGATTCAACTTCCTGTTAGCCTGTTGATTATGTAATGATATTGTTGAATGCTGCAATATTCTATCAATCGATCCGAACGTTTCTTGGAAAGAAATGTTTGCTTGTGTACCTTTTTGAAGCGGAGAATTTTTCTTCTGTTACAGGTTCTTTTCTCGGACATAAGTGCTTATGAGGTAAGCTACATACATAGTAGTTCATGATTTTCCATTTGTAACCAGTAGTTGCGATAGTAACATCAGTTTGTAAATAGAATCATAGAATCATAAAGCCTATTGGGTCCAAAATAGAGAAACACTTACATTAGTGTGAGATCCCACATCAGTTGGAGAGGGGAACGAAACATTCTTTATAAGGGTGTGGAAACCTCTCCTTTGCAGACGCGTTTTGATAACCTTGAGGGAAAGCCCAAAGAGAACAATATCTGCTAGCAGTGGGTTTGAGCGGTTACAATTAGGCTCAATCCAATTAGACACCACTCAATACGAAACATTTTATAAGGGTGTGGAAACCTCTCTCCAGCAAGTGCGTTTTGAAAACCTTGAGAGTAAGCCTGAAAAGAAAAGCCCAAATAGGACAATATCTGCTAGCGGTGGACTTGGGCTATTACTGTGATGTCTCACATTGGTTGGGTAGGAGAACAAACCACCATTTATAAGGGTGTGGAAACCTTTCCCTAGCAGACGCGTTTTAAAGCCTTGAGGGGAAGCCCAAAAGGGAAAGCCCAAAGAGGACAATATCCGCTAGCGGTGGATCTGGGGCGTTACAGTTACAATTAGGCTCGACCCAATCACACACCACCCGATAGGACCAGTCTTTAAAGCACAGCTGAAATCAATCAAACCCTTCTTTAGGGTTAACTACCACTAAAATCCGTAAGAGAGAAGACCACTTGAGCGATTTTGGGGTTTAGATCAAAGATTCCTATAGATCTAAGGGTCGAACTCGAACACCCTACGTTAGCCACGTAACCGACACTCTATAGTGACCACATTGAACAATTTTTCCTATATGGTGGACAGCCTCTTAGAATATGGCTGCTTTTCTGTATCCAAGTTGAAGCATGAACTATTTGAGTTTATTTGAACACTTCCATGTATTGTTTCACAGGTGGATTTAGGCACAGATGCAAAACATGTGTTCTGCAAAGCAAGTGATTTACTGGCTGTAGTTGAGTAGGTCTCAGATTTTCTTTTGCCGCTCTCTGGTTTTAGGTACCTTTTTTTGTAAGGCAGAACGATTTTTTCCATTGTTCTAGCTATCAATGTAATTGAATATTATTTATGTTGAAGTCTCTGATTCAGTTCTTTTGATAAATACTTCACTCTCTTCTGTTATTTCTGCTATGCTCTATAATTCAACATTTTCTAGAAACCATTGGGCATGTATCTCTAAGACTTCGCCACCAAGACCAAAGTCCATTGCCTCGGTCTCCTCTCGTTCGGGCTTGTATGCAGCAATGTGACCATCACGCACCTTTATATCACGAAGTTAATGAGAAATGAGAAGCTTGACCCGTTTGTTGAGTTATGAATTGAGAGTCAGAATCTTTTATTTTCGAAACTGCATAATATACCAGTCTAAACTCACTATTAGCAGGTTTTGTCCGCTTTGACCCGTTACGTATCGCGGTCAGTCTCAAAGTTAAAATGCATCTGCTAGATTTTTACAGCCTTATAAAGAATGCTTTGTTCTCCTCTCCAACCAATGTGGAATCTCATAATCCACTTCATTGCAGGCCAGTGTTTTCGTTGACACATCGTTCGACGTCTGGCTCTGATATCATTTGTAACAATCCAAACCTATCGTTAGCAGATATTTTTCGTTTTGCCTCGTCATGTATAGTTATTAGCTGCTAAAGAGAGATTACACATCTTATAAGAAATGCTTCGTTTTTTCCGCACAATCATATACTTTTTTCTTCCATCGCAACTTTCATAAATTAGCTATCAAACATAGTCTTCATTTGATGAAGATGCTTTTTTCAAGACAAAGGTACGTTCCCCATTTTCACAGAAGTTGCATTAATTCTAACTTTAAATTGTAATGAATTTTATCTTTAATTAATAGCTAATTATTTAAATTGTAATGAATTTTATCTATGCTAATTATTATAAATTACACGAAATTTAATTAGGACAATTTCAAAATTGTGTTACAAAAATATCATCAAAATTGAACCCATAAAATAAATGCTCGAATAACCCTTGCATAAAAGAATATAATAAGATCATAAGAACCAATACCTACAAAAATAAGTCTAATGTTCATTTCCGTGAAATGAAATTTTAGACTTAAGGTTAAAAATTGACTTGTTGAATTATTGAAGTACATAAACCGGTAATAAGTTTGCTCGACCCAAATTTTGATCTGATGAACCATGACGTCTGTCCAAACAGTGCCTTAGACCCATTGAGATGGGACTTAACTTGAGTTCAAAATTTCACTTTTTTACAGTAGAGTTGAGCTATACGAACCCAATGATGTCCTATAAAACCGTTCCACCAAATGAGCAATCAAAAAACACACAAAAAAAAAAAAAAAAAAAAAAAAAAAAAAAA
>NW_019268539.1:3645672-3678663 GCF_002738365.1 Cucurbita moschata
AAAAAAAAAAAAAAAAAAAACAAACAAACAAAAACAAAAATCATGTCTTCCCTGTCTTTATCCATCATTCCCTTATTGTTCTTGTTCATGTTCTTCTCCGATCTTCCCATCACTCAATCTTCCAACAACAAATCCTCCCTCACCTACAAAACTTGCAAAACCAGCTCTGACCAAAACCCCAACATCTCCCTCAACTTCTGCCTAACGTCTCTCGGGCACGGCGCCACCAGTCTCCGCCGCCTCGGCCTCCTCTCCATCCGCTTGATTCGACGCAACGTGAGCACCACACGCCACCTTATCAAGAAGTTACGAAAAAACAAACGGCTAGACGACCCGTTGATTAAATTGTGTTTGACTGATTGTTTGGAGCTTTATTCTGATGCGACCCTAATGGTGAAACAAGCGCGTAAGGATTACAAGGCCGAACGATACTTTGAGGCAAACTTGATGATCACCTCGGTTATGAATGGATGTTCAACTTGTGAAGATGGATTCAAGAAGAAAATGGTAATTTCACCGTTGACTAACATGAATCATAATGTCTTTGAACTGTCCGCTATTGCACTATCCATCATTAATATGCTTGCTTGAGTCTACAACGTCGTATCATTTTAGAATATGGTATCGTCAAATTTGAGTCTACAACGTTTTAAAGGTAACAATTTGGACAAAACTAATTATCCATCCGTTCATGTCTAAAGTTACAATTTTTTGCGAATTATATTAAATTTTTATTAAGAATATGAATTATATTTGTAAATTAGGCCAAAAAAACACTTATAAAATGGTTGATTTTCTTAAGAAAAATAAAAATCATTGTCGGTACCATGAACAATTCTTGTCTTAGGAAAAAGACAGGATTGTGAGCTGTCGTTGTTTTGTACATTTTTTTGTTCTTCATTTGCATTGAATTCAAGCAAATCCCTTTCTCTTTTTACACTCATAAACTCAAGAAGGTGACTTCCAAACTACTAAAGCACATGGGTTTCTTTCATTTATTTACAAAACAACAAACAAATTTGTTATTACTTATACGAGCGTAACGTACTCGAGAACTTCTTATCTCTTCTTTTGTGAGCGTACCCAAATTATGTAATAGCCCACAGGTTATGTAACAGTCCACCACGAGTAAATATTGTCGATTTTGGCTCATTACATATCATCGTCATCCTCATGGTTTTAAAACATGTCGGGTTAACGACAATTCGTAACGAGCTATGAAAAATATCTACTAGTCGTGAACTTGAACTGTCATGAATGGTATCAAAGTCAGTTACCAAACGGTGCGAGGCATTGGTTGGTGTAGGGCTAGACCCTCTCCATAATAGACGTATTTTAAAAACCATGAGATTGACAGTAATACATCACGAGCCAAAGTGAACAATATCTGCTAGCGGTGAGCTTGGGCTGGCATCAAAGCCACACATGGGAGCAGTGTGTCAGCGAAGACGTTGGACTCCAACAGGAGTGGATTGTAAGATCTCACATCGGTTGAAGAGGAGAACGAAACATTCATTATAAGGGTGAGTAAACTCTCCCTAGCAGACACGTTTTAAAAACCGTGAGACTGACGACGATATATAACAGCCTAAAGTAGACCATATCAGCTAACAATGTCATTTGTAACATGCAAAAGTAAATAATATTTACTAACGGTGGGCTTGAGTTGTTACAAGTTGGGTTAGAAGAAAACTTTTGAACTGACCCGAAATTTCAAGATGGTTGGATTGGTGACCAAAATGACTCAAATTAGGTCCACAACTGGACCCCCTAAATCCGAACGATATTTTCGAACTTTAAAAATTCTACGATAGTCATGAAGTTGGAACGTTTGAAGTTTGGTTTAAAATTACAGCTAAATTCATAGATGAAAAAGTTTCACTCAACAGACGTGGCACATTTTCGTCCCTTGATCCCATCCTTTAATTTTCTATTTTTTTAGTTTATCATTTTTTTTAAGGTTAAATTAATCTCTTAAAAAGCAAAAAGAGAAATAAAAAAAGTCGTCTGTGACATCAAAATCGCCTTTTCTTTCTTAAAAAAGATTTTATTTTCAGTTTGCTTCTCTGTTCCCGAATATCTTCTTTCAGCGGCTGAGCTTCCGATTTCTACAGCATGACAGGTTTCTCTCTCGGTTTCGATTTCTTTTTCATTAGTTTAATGATTATTTACATATGATTTAAGTCGGAGTTCCTCAATCATCAAGAACACAGAAATTTGTGGAATTCTCAAGCTTAGATTTCACTTTTTATCTTCTTTTGTATGATTCTGAGGCTGAATTGAGTTGAGATTTTACTTTTCTTATATCTGGTCTTTTCGCGGTTTATTGTTTTTATTAGGGATTGCGGATTTGAGTTCTTAGGAGTGATTGTGAAATCTTGTTTCTGTTCCTGATTGTTTGATTTGTTTGTTTTTCTGTTCCATTTAGTGCTCTTTTATTAATTCCTGATGAATAGATTTGAATGATTTGATCGAAGAAGCTCTGAAGAATAAATTTCAACTGGATTTTTTTTTGTTTTTTATACTGTTCCTTTGTGATGTTCATATGAATTTCACGTGGCTTTTAAATTACTTGGTTCAAATGCTTTTTGGTAACCGAGTAGAACTCAGTGGATAAATACGTCAATTACTATTCCAAAGGTCGATAGTTCGATCCGTTCACCCGTGCGATGGTTGAACTCAAAAAAGAGCATTAGATTGTAACTCATAGAATTCCTATTGCCTTCATGTGCAGAAGTGTTGTGGACACTGACTTCCTCCTTTGAGTCAATGAAACAGTAACGCTTTAGTTTGACACTCGGACCCATGTTGCCACATTAAACATGTGTTAGACGAAAGTTGTATGAATTGAATTCAAGTACAATGCCAACACAAATAATAGACATGAATTATGATGTAGGATTAAAATAGTAGATTTTGAGAGTTGAATACATCAAAATCTTGCTTTCTTTAAGCGGATAAGTGCATAAACTTATTGACTTTAAATTTCTTTTTTGTCCATGTGTATGTGTGAGGTCCCACATCGGTTGAAGAGAGGAACGAAACATTCTTTATAAGGATGTGGAAACCTCTCCCTAACAGACACATTTTAAAACCGTGAGGATGACGGCGATATGTAACGGACCAAAGTGGACAATATCTGCTAGCGGTGGATTTAGGCTGTTACAAATTGTATCAAAGCCAGACCTCGGGTGGTATGCCAGCAGGGACGTTGGTCCCCAAGGGGGTGGATTGTGAGATCCCACATCAGTTGGAGAAGGAACGAAGCATTCCTTATAAGGGTGTGGAAACCACTTCCTAACAAACGTGTTTTAAAACCTTGAGGAGAAGCCCAAAGAGAACAATATCTGCTTGCGGTGAGCTGTTACAGTATGTGTCTTATATTTTATCATATACCTGTTATCGTGTCTTTGTTGTATCATTTTCATGTCTATATCTCGTGCCCGTGTTTTTGTGCTACTTTTTCATAGGCTTTGATGTCTTAGATAAACTTAAACTAGTTCCTCAAGGACTCTTCTTTCTCCCCAAAATATCTTTGTTTGCAATGTCTCTTCCATTATCCTTTTGATTTGATTTCAAAAACCAACCCAGTTTCTTATTTGGAACTTTCTTTCCTTTCTTGGACTAACTGCTTGCTCATATATCAAACACAGATAACCAACAACCAATATTGGATAAAGGGGTAACTTCTGGTGATGAACTTCCTTTAGCCCATCTAAAACGCTGGCAATGGTGGTTCTTGGTTGCACTCAACATCTTTTTCCTCATTGTGGGTCAAGCTGCTGCTGTTTTACTTGGGAGATTTTACTATGATCAGGGTGGAAATAGTAAATGGATGGCAACTGTTGTTCAAACCGCTGCCTTCCCAGTTCTTTTTATCCCGCTCTTCCTTTTCCGTTCTGCCAAGGATACTTTGACTTCGACTAACCCACCTTCCATTCTAGTTCTGTTGTTGATCTATTTTTCGCTTGGTTCACTTATAGCTCTTGATAACTGGCTTTATTCAACTGGGCTCTTATACCTCTCTGCCTCCACTTACTCACTTGTTTGTGCTAGCCAATTAGCTTTCAATGCAGTTTTCTCCTACTTCATCAACTCTCAAAAGTTCACGATTTTAATTTCGAACTCTGTGATTATCCTTTCCTTGTCTTCTGCACTTTTAGCTGTCGACGATGATTCAGAACGACCTGCTGGAGTCTCTAAGTCAAAATATTTCTTTGGCTTCATCTGTGCCCTTGGAGCTTCAGCATTATACTCTTTGCTGCTTTCTCTTATGCAGCTTACCTTTCAAAAGGTTTTGAAGAGGGAGACCTTTACCGTGGTCTTGGAAATGCAAATCTATACATCCATAGTTGCCACAATTGTTTCAGTTGTTGCTCTTTTCGCTAGTAGGGAATGGAAGAGTTTGCCACACGAAATGGCAGGTTTCGGAAAGGGTCGAGTTTCATACGTGTTAACTTTGGTGGGTACAGCCGTGGCTTGGCAGACTTGTTCGGTCGGTGTCGTTGGCTTGATTTTCATCGTCTCCTCCCTCTTCTCCAATGCAATCAGTACTGTCTCCTTAGCTGTTACACCCCTTGCAGCCCTTGTAATTTTCCATGACAAGATGAATGGTGTCAAGATCATTGCTTTGCTTCTAGCCATATGGGGTTTTGTGACTTATTTATATCAAAACTATATTGATGAATCCAAGGCACAAAGAAGGCGAAACGAAACGGGTGAATCCCGTGTCGAGAGGTCCCCTTGTTGATGGACCATCTGGTGCACCCTGCACATATAGTTCATGATATTTTACTCTTTTTTTCAGACGGATTCATCTGAAGTCTCCATTTTCAACAATAGTGAATAAATTCCTGATAGACAGAAGCAGCAGACGAAGTCTTCTCGGTACACACACAGAGGTATGTTTATACTATTCATTTAGCTCAACCTTATTATTAGAAAAGACCGATTCATTTTGATACAAAACATTTGTAATTAAATAGGTTAGTCTTCAATTATTACTCTTCTGTGGCATTCCTATGATTTACTTAGTTTCATGACAGTATGAAAACTTGTAGATTTGTGGCCTTTTAAGTTTGCAATAGTGAATAGCATGTCGACATATCGATAGAGATGACCGAAACCATTTGAATAATCGAATACATAAGATCTCAAACGAGTAACATTTTCTTGTTCCAACTGAGGAGTAGATACCTGAAATGATATTCTTATTTAGGTCACGGTTCTTTGTTTCTATATTTGATTGTTTTAAGGTTGTTTTTAAGAGCTGGGATGAATTACCCACCCTACAGACAGCTTCGAGAGACCTTAAGGACCACATGATTTTAGTTTGGAAGAATTTATGTATACCTCGACCATTCTCATAAAACAACTATTTGATCCTACTATAGGGTGAATCGCCCGCTCTAAAGACAGCTTCGAGAGGCTTGAAAGACCAAATGAATTTAGTTCGGAAGAACTTATGTATAAACATTCTCATAGGACAACTACTTGATCCTACTATAGTGTGAATTGCCCGCTCTAAAGACAGCTTCGAGAGACTTGAAAGACCACATGAATTTAGTTCGGAAGAACTTATGTATACCTCGACCATTCTCATAGGACAACTACTTGATCCTACTATAGTGTGAATTGCCCGCTTTAAAGACAACTTCGAGAGACTTGAAGGACCACATGTATGTAGTTCTGAAGAACTTATGTACACCTCGACCATTCTCATAGGACAACTATTTGACCCTACTATAGTGTGAATTGCCCGCTTGAAGGACCACATGAATTTAGTTCAAAAGAACTTGTGTATACCTCAACCACTCTCATAAGACATTTGATCCTATTATAGTGCGAATTGTCAGCCCCTAAAGATAGCTCTAAGAGACTTGAAGGACCACATGAATTTAGTTTGAAAGAACTTACATATACCTCGATCGTTACCAAGAAAACTCATAGAACATTAAATCTGAGGTAGTTGGCCACGTGACTCAAACTCATTCCTTTTAAACACAGTCTTTATTGCTCATCACATCAACACCATCATTTCTAGCACGTATTGATTCTCGAGGGAAATTACCTGCTATAAGGTCAAACAAGCACACCTCTAGTTTCGCTACTTTGAAGTTCACGAGTTTTACTAGTACATCGAAGTCTTTTCTTTAAAAGACGCGCAAACATGGATGTTCTTACAACTAAATGACAGCTCATTTCTTGAGTGCAAGTTAAGTTTTAACCGATGATGGAATTGAATTTAAAATGTGATGAAGATGAAGCTCGTTCGTGATTTTGTTAGTGGGTGTGACAATAAGTGGATTAATTTGAAGTGGGTAACATAGGGCATCAAATGCCAATAAATACAAATAAGACCTAACTCCAATGGGTTCCACATCTAAAAGAAATTGAATCTTACCCAACATTGGCTAATATTAATAATATTATTATTATTTTAATTAAAATTTAGTTTGGTTTTTCAAAATATAAATGATGCCAATTCTACCCACTTTCTAAAAGGGTATAATTGCCACTTCTTTTTTGTGGATTTGCTTTACATAGACGACACGTTATTTCAATCACATACTCAATAACTAAATTGATAGATTCGTTTGATATATCCGTTTTCTTTTTTTAAATTTAGGGACTAAAATAAAATGAGGTAAAAATTAAAACGAAGGACAGGGACTGAAATGAACAAAAGTTGAAAAAATTATTCATTTAGCTATACTCGTATGCTGATGATGTCGATTATTTATGAATTCTTAACCATTCAACTTTTTTGATACTCAATTCTTCACATGGCTTCCATTATCTTCATGTCATCAATATGAAGACCATCCATTATGAACCTTCACAAGTGGATTCCAAATAGAAAGAAGAGAGAGAAAGGAAGAAGAAGAAGAAGAAGAAGAAGAAGTGGAGATACTGTTTGATAATGATGTTAACAATGTTGTTCTTTCCACTATTTTATAACCCCTTTTCAAGTTGTGCTTTCTTCATCAAACATGGCTTTGGATTAAAGATTAGTGTTAAACTTACAAGTTTGAACTAAACCCATCTATAAATTTTTTATTTTGTGTTATTTCTCGAAATTTTATTAATTTATTAGACACAAAATATAGTCTTTTTTACCGGGTAGTTCGTTAATTTTAAAAAATATTGAATATGTCGTAAAGTTTTTGAACCAAATATATAATTTAACAAATATTTTTTTATTTAGCTGTGAAATATTGGAATTTTTAATCTTTGAATCAATTGAATTATTTGAAATGTAAGAGTTATTTCAAGTCGTTGTACCCTTCACAATTCTTTCAAAAAGATCGAGAAATTATTTCAAATCATTTTTAAATTCAATCGATGTATTCATAAAGTTCCTCGATACATAAAACCCTAACGGCATTCAATCTTTTCCTAAAATCCAAGGCAAAATCAGACAGAAAAAAAGGAAGTGAAATGGGATTGAAAGATTCCAAAAATAAAGGACATTGATGGTTTGATGGACAAGATTTTTGACCCCACCGCCACTCTCTTCCTAGTTTTGAACTCGCTACGCGGTGGTTGATCCACCAACCACCCTACTCCACCGCCGCCACCACCACCGTGTCCCGTTCGTTGACTTTTTTCATAAAGTATTACGGTTCAAACGAGAGAGAATAGGACGAGACTACCCCTATAAAAGAAAGTTATTAAATAGGTTGGTCTATCTATTTTAGTCTCTGAATATCTATAGGTTCCTTTTAGATTCTCAAACTTTTTAAATTTATATTTTAGTCCTTAAACTTTCAAATAATAATTATTTGGTCCTTATTTTACTTTAATTTTGACAAATTAATCATATGACTTTGAATATGTGCGGGCAAAGGGTAAAAATGATTATTTTATAAAAGTTTAGGGACGAAAATAGACATTTGGAAAGTTCAAGAACTAAAATATAACAAACTTAAATATTCAAGGACTAAAAAAATAAAGATTTTTTTTTTCAGTTGTCGATTTTACAATTACATCACCACAAGAGCTAATGGAAGAACTATAGATTTCTCCTTAGATAAAACCCGCTTAAGAGAATAATTTGATAAAAAGTCAAAGAAGCACATCTCAATCGTTCATAAACAGTTTCAACCGAACATATTCTAAACTACAAAATATACAAAGAGAAGTACCCAACCATTTAAGTGTCCAATTTGCTACTATAATTATTAGGGTTTCAACCATTTAGACTTTAAACTCATACTTTATGGACTTAGATTAGTACAGTAATGTGGACCTTACGGGTGTAGAAATTTGACTCTACCTTTATTAATTTATTAGTAGCATATTAATAATTTTAGTATAATCTTAGGTCATTAACGAGTGACAATAAATAAATATTATATTAATTTAGTCTCGTATTTTTTAATTATCATTAATATTCTTGTACTTTAATTAGGGCTTACCATATTAAATTAAATACGTGAATTTAAGTCAAATTTGATTAAAATATTTAGAGCCACTAAAATTTATTGGATTTTTTTTGTACTTTTGGAGTGAAACCAAAACCACAAATAACTCGTGGCATTCAATTTTTATTAATTCCCACTACAAATAGAAATGTTTAATTAATAAAAAATATGAGGACCCAAATGCAAAAAATAATACTTTTTTTCACATCCATTAACGACAATAATATTGATTTTTTAAAAAAATAAATAATAATAGAATTTTGAAAAATACAAAACAAAAATAATAAAAGTAAAAGGACAAGAGGTACAATTTAAACAAATAGATTCTAGTAGTGACAAATAATAGCATTTTTTTTTCTTTTCTAAACGTTATCCAATTGATTTTCGAGAAATTAAGGTCACTTAAATAAATATTTTTTGAAATTTTGTAGCCGTACACGTGTTGCCGCCACATCCACTCGATCAAATCTTCAACCACCAGACCAACCACAACCCATTTGGCAACAAGCATTTAATTTCATTATTTAAATTAAATATCTTTGAATGAATGAATAAATAAATTAAATTTTTCTAAGAGGAAAAAACCAGATTCCATATTTGAAAAATTAATAAAATAAAAAACATAATATAAACTGAATTTTTTTTTCATTCCTGTGTAATGAACATTAGTATACATAAATAAAATAATAATAATTTTTTCTCTTTCTTTATTATTATTATTTTTTTTTTATCGATTTTTATTTTTTTTTTCAAACTTTTACAGTGAGGAATAAGCTGAAGATGGTAAGTAATAATAAACAATTGGTGTTGAGAGAGAGGAGGGGCAAAACCGTACTTGTGTGAATTGTGTTTCGAGTGAAAGAGGTCGAATCAGCACCGTCTATTTGGATGTCAACGGTCTTCAAAATCAACGGTTCGCATTGACTCTTCCGAAATCCGCAAGTTTTCGAGATCGGTTCGCGCAAAACGACGCCGCTTCGGAGAGATGAGGCTTAGTCGGAGCCCTAATTTCTCCGGTATACGCCAATTCCGTCGGAAGTCCTTTCTGGTTCCAGTGGCGGTGGTTAGGGCTAGCTCTCACCAGCGGACTCAAACAAAACGCGAGACCAGAAACGTTCCGACTCAGTCCTTGTCTCCCTCGCCTCGCTGTCGATCCGTGAGATGCCGCCGGAGACGGTTTCCACTTCGAGGACTCGGAGGAGTATCCACTCGCCGATGGAGATCCATCGCGGCGATCGTCGTAATCTCCGTCCGCCTCACTCGCTCCTCCAGCCGGCGACATTCCTCGAAAATAGAGTAGCTGCGGCTGCGACGGCTTCTTCCTCTGATCCATTGCTTCTTCAATTGAGCAACACTTCGGCTGCTTGTTCTTCCGACGGGAGAACATTGACGAAAGCCAAGTGGAAGAGGAAGAAGACGAGGAGGCAGGATCGCAAGTAGAATGAGAAGAATCACGAGGAACCGAATCCAATTTCTCGGATCTGGACCGGAAAAGACTAGACCAGAACGAAAATCTACTCCTCTGTTTCCTACTAACAGAACCAGTAGTAACAAAAGAAGAAGTAGAAATACCGCCGCCGTAATAAGTAGGTTGAACCTGTGGAGTACTGTAAAAGCGATGATGAAATCGACGATGTCGCTCATCCAACGGACTCTGAAAGCTCCACGACGAGTCCTCAACCTTCCGCCGCGAGACATACGGAGAAACAGAGCGCGGAAACACAAGAGGCGGTGGTGGCGGAAGAGGATCTGACTTCCTCGGTAGATCCTCCCTCGCATAGGAACGAAGTCGAGATAGCTGCACTTGGTGAGCCTCCGCCCTAGCCTGAGCCGCCATTAGAGAGAGAAGCCGCTCCCGAAGACATGTAGCACAGACTCCAACAGCACTTGTGACGTCGGAGAGATGCTTCTTGCACCTCATTCCGCGGCGGAAGGGGAGAAAATCAAAAGAATCGAAGCAAATCTATACGAAACCGAAAACAACAATGAATCGAAAGGAATTGAAAGTGGAATAAAGAATCAAATTGAAAACCAGATTGATGAGGAGGAAGAAGAATTATGATGACGATTACAGATACGGAGAAGCATTTTTGAAAATTGAAAGAGATCTGAGGAAGAAGAAGAAGCAGGAAAAGGAGAAGGTTTGTCTTCTTCTTTTGTCTCCGAGGGGAATAAAAAGGTAATATCACTCTTATCATACGTCTCTGAGAGAGACATCAACTGAGTAATATTTATATATTTATATTATATATATATATATATAGAATTAACTTTTTCCTTTTCTTTTAAAAAGAAATCAACTTAAATTATTTATTTAATTTTCACTCTTTGCCTTTATCTTTTCTATATTTCAGTTTGGTACTTATACTTTTGCTTTTTGCTTTTGGGGGGTGATAGCTTATTAGCTTATGCAATTAATATGCGTGTTTATATATATATATATATATATATAATAAACTTAATTTATTCTATTTTATTGAAATTGTATTATATATATATATATATCTATATTTATTTATTTCTTATTCAATTTTAAAACAAATTCCCTTAAAAAATGAAAATGTTAAAAATTTTAAGTTAATATTTTTAAAAGATTAATTAAAAAAATAATTATAGGTTTATATATATAGCATCTTATTCTCATTTTTATTTTTTATTTTTTGCAGTCAACTTTAAAAGAATTTTTTTTAATTTTTTTATATAATTGTTGTCTTATCTTATTTTATTATTGGCCTTTTGTGGAATTTTGAAGGTTAAAAGATTATTTGGAATCTATGAAGGAACGTGAGGCAGGCGACAGCACATACTGTGGGGCCCGCCTCCACCAATTACTTTCGATACGGTTAAACTACTTTGAACCGGTAAACGGTAAACATTAATTAACAAATAAATATTAAATTATAAATTTACTCTCTATTTTATTTATTTATTTGAGGGTTGAAATTTTCAAAATTACAAATTTAATATTTATATTTTTTCGTTTTTTAATTTATATATTTTTATATTTAAATTTATATAAATTAACTTTTAAATATATATATATATATATATATAAAATACTTTCGAATTATCAGATTTTAAAAATATTCATTAACTTTAAAAGTAACATTTAAAAGTTTGTGAATAATCTATAAAGTATTGATATATATTAAACATAACAAAAGGACGGGAAGTGGGGTTGCTGCGTTATTATTCGTTTTAGGTCATAGGAAAAATATTTCTCCACTCCCATTCCCGCTCCATGCTCGTGAGGGAAGGTAACGAACCTACATGGAGGGCATAAAAGAAACTTCGTCTTTTTTGGACATTAGACTCTTGTCTATTATAATTATGTTATTTTATTGATTACTCATTTGAAAAATTGATATTTTCTTTTTTTTAAAAATCATTCTAGCTCGATAGAGTTGACCTTTTGACTTCAATAACTTTTGTTCCATTAGGATTTGATTGACTTTGAAAAGGCAACAACTCCCATCAAACTCTTAAACTTGTCGCGTTTACAAAATACAATTATATAGTTTTTTTTATATATAATTTATAAAAATATTGACCGAAATAATTTAAATTAATAAATAAAAGATTTATGGATTATTTGAATTAAGATTGACATGAAAATGCAACAACTTTATGTCTCTCTTAAAAAATACCAAATTATTTTTTGAAAATTTGGTATTTTCTCTTTTTTTTTCCCTTAATAATTGACTTTATTAAAAAATGAATATTAAAATGGCTATTTGATTTTGACAGAAGTGTCCGTACAAAAAAAGCCATTATTATTATTGTAAAAAGGATTATGTCAAAAAATGTTGAAAATAGAGTAATAAATTCACTTATTTAAATTTTGTTTATTTTAAAATTTTAATTATTTTTAGGAAAAAGTTTAAAATGTTTGATTACGATCCAGTATCAATGTAATTTTTAAAAATTTATGAGTATTTTTTAAATAATAATAATAACGATAAAAAAAATATATATATATATATATTAAATTTAAAGATATTTTTTAAATAAATTATAATGATGTCTATTTAAAATTACCTAAAATAATAAATTTAAGAATATTTTTATTAATTTAAATATTTAAGGGTGTAAAAATTTAATGGGTTAAAATAAAATATTGGATTAGAAATTAAATATTTTTAAATTTAAAGAAAATAAAAATAAAACTGTATGGTCAATTTTCAGAGTTGGCAACCACCTTGCTTACAAACTGTCGGGTAGTAAATTCCATCACCTATAAAATAAATGATTATTTATTGTTTATTTCTTATTTTTATTAATATATTGTACTATATAATTTCAATATTTCCCTCTATTTTTAATTAATAATATTTAAATATTTCTTTATAAATTTGCCCTCAAATTAATTTTTACTTGAGATTATTTACAGCATTAATTATGATATTAAATGTACTATGCCAGATATTTATTCTCCAACAATATAAAATATTTATTTATTTATTTTTCATAAATAAATTAAAATTTATATATTTAAATAATTTGAACTAAGGTGGTAAAAAATCATGTCTTTCAAGTTAAAAGTTTAGATCTTTATATTACATCTGTAGTAAAAAAAAAGTTACCTCGAGATCTATTAACTAAAAAAAATCAACTTCTTGAAAATGTATAAATTTGATAAAAAAAAATATAAAAATACGAAATATCGTAATAGTCTCGTCCAATCATAATACTCGGCACCTAACTCGAAAACAACAACTAAACTCAACCAACACAAATGGATGTTAATATCTCAACAACTCGTTCACAATTAAATTAAGTTCCATGTGTTAAATTTGAACGTGTATACTATTCAAAAATAGTTTATACTAAAAAAATTTTATGGTATAAATAATAGACGATAATAACTCGAAGAAATGAAATTAAAATATTATTAGTTTAAGATTTATATTAAAAATAAATTTTGTGTTATAAATTTTTAATAATTTTTATTTTTATTTTTTAATTTTTTATCTAATTTTTTTTTAAAATCTAGAACACGAGCTCTTTTAATATGTTTTGTCCTTACTCACATGCATCGTAACAAAATTTTTAAGAAGTTTTATGATCGAGCTACCGAAAACAAAAACGCACTTTATTAGTATATATATAGTAACTTTTACTTATTTTCAAGTATTTCTTAATTATCCTTCATCATAATCGCTCTTGTTCGGATGTATCATCGATTCATTTATGTAATCCTTACTTGATATCACAAATTTAGTTCATGAATTTTAGTATAAATTTTCATCGAAATAAAGTAATAGTACTATTACATGATATGTTATGAACAGGTAGCCCTAGTAGTGGAATGGGCACACAATGTGCATATATTGTTGACCAATTTGGTTTTCCTCGTGTAACGTCTCAAACCCATTGCTAGTTGATATTGTATTTTTTGGGCTTTCCGTTAAGGTAAGGTTTTTAAACGTGTCTGCTAGGGAGAGGTTTCTACACTCTTATAAAAGGAAAACTCTAAGAGGATAATATTTACTAGCGGTGGGTTTAGGTCGTTACAAATGATATTAGAGCCAGACACGGGACGATGTGCTAACAATGAGATAGTGTTCGCTTTGGCCCGTTACGTATTGCTGTCATTCTCACGGTTTTAAAATGTGTCTACAAGAGAGAAGTTTCCACACTCTTATAAGAAATGTTTTGTTCTTCTCTCAAACAAATGTGGGTTCTCACAATCTCCAAGACAGTGTGCCAGGAAGGACGCTGGACCTCGGGATTGGGGGTCCCACATTCATTAGAGAAGGGAACGAGTGCCAGTGAGAATACTGGGCCTTGAAGGAGGGTGGATTGTGAGATCTCACATTAGTTGAAGAGGAGAACGAAACATTCTTTATAAGAGTATGGAAAACTCTCCCCATAGACGCGTTTTAAACGAGGAAAAACTCGAAAGGGGAAAATAAAAAAAAGGACAATATTTAGCGGTAACAGGAAAGCTTCTCCAGCAAGCAAGGGAGGAAAGTGGTAATGACAAATTTCTTATCGATGGTTTTTCCACATAATGATGAAAACCGTGCTGCTTTTGAGGCTGTCGTAAGGAAGGCATGCTTTATCGTAGTCATTTCACATATTGCTTCTTTAATTTGTGTGAATAGAAATAAATGCTCAAACATAGATGAAAAAACATCTTTTGGCTGCATATATTTCGTGTTCGAAGTGTAGACTTTTTCTCCCGTTTAAGCTGTAACAGCTTAAGCCCACCTAAATATTGTGCGTTTTGGCTTGTTGTGTATTGTCGTCAGCTTCACGGTTTTAAAACGCGTCTACTAGGGAGAAGTTTTCACACTCTTATAAGAAATGTTTTGTTCCCCTCTATAACTGATGTGGGATCTCACAATCCAACCTCCCTTGGGGGTCAGTGTCCTCGCTGATACATTGTCCGGTGTTTGGCTCTAATACTATTTGTAGCAACCCAAACCCACTGTTAGATGATGTTATCCGTTTCGACCTGTTATGCATCGCCGTCAACTTCAGGATTTTAAAACGCGTCTACTAGGGAGAGGTTTATACACCCTTATAAGAAATGTTTCGTTCTCCTCTCCAACTGATGTAGGATCTCATAAAAGTCAAGTAATTGGCTTGTTGCATTTAGACGCATGTGATGTGACCTCAGTCCTAATTTGTGACTAGTTTCGACACCATTATAAGAAATGTTTCGTTCTCCTCTCCAATTGAGGGGAACGAAGCATTCCTTATAAGGGTGTGGAAACCTCTCTCTAGTACACGTGTTCTAAAACCATGAGGCTGACGACGATACTTAACATGCAAAAATGGACAATATCTACTAGCGGAGGACTTGGGTTGTTACCAATGGTATCAGAGCTAGACACCAGACGGTGTGCCAGCAAGGATGTTCGGTCTCCATGAGAGGTGGATTGTGAGATCCCACACCGGTTGGAGAGGGAAACAAAACATTTGTTATAAAGGTGTAAAAACCTCTCCCTAGTAGACACATTTTAAAACCGTGAGGCTGACGACGATACGTAACAGGGCAAAACAGACAATATCTATTCGTGATGGAAATGATGAGGTGGGACATGAAGAAGGCTTCTTGTACATACTGCCATGTTTGTTTGTTTGTTTTGGAAGGTTGTAGTTTGAAGCAGTGATACAATGCATCAGCAGCAATATCCTTGTACACATTCCAAAATAAAGAGTGATGCCAGGAAAGATGGGCAGCTTTTGTTATAGAGGGTTATATGCCTGTGGCTGTCCCCCACCATGTTGTTGTGTCACTTGGACATGAAAGCAGCTATGTTAGTTTTTGAATTCTGCTCTTTCTTATCTGCCAGCCTTGCTATTAGCCAACTCATGTCTTGGCCTTCCCAAATCATCCCTTTGATTGTAATGGGGCAAAAGGAAGGAAAATCCATGGACTGACCCCATCGTCTCTACCCCGTAGGAACTACGAGATCACTCCAAGGACGCCTTCGGTATCCAGGGGTCGCGGACCGACCATAGAACCCTGTTCAATAAGTGGAACGCATTAGCTGTCCGCTATCCGGTTCAGTTCATTCAAACTTGCAAAACTCAATTGGGTTATATATACTCCTTTCAATCTTGTTGGTTTTATTTGCTGCAACATGATTTAGCACGTTCCTGAGGGGTGTATCGTACACGTTAGGTCGATGTAACAGTTTAAGCTCACTGCTAGTAGATATTGTTCGCTTCGGCCCGTTACGTATCAGCTTTGTAGCTTTAGAATGCGTCTATTAGAGAGAGATTTCCACACCCTTATAAGGATGTTTCGTTCACCTCTTCAAACGATGTGGGATCTTACAGTTGAACTATCGAGAAAGAAAATGTTGTGTAACTATCAAACTCTCGAGAGGTCTACTTCTCTCTTCTTTTGAGTTTGTGGGAATAGATATTCAAACTTCTGACCTATTGATCGAGATATATGTTTTGACTAGTTGAGCCCTCGAGAAGTCTACTTCTCTCTCCTTTTGAATTTTGTGGGGATAGATATTCAAACTTCTGACCTATTGATCGAAAGTATATGCTTTTTGTAACGACCCAGATCCACCACTAGCAGATATTGTCCTCTCTTTGGGTTTTTCCTTTCGGGCTTCCCCTCAAGGCTTTAAAACGTGTCTGCTAAAGGAAGATTTCCATACCCTTGTAAATGGTGGTTTGTTCTCCTCCCCAACCAATGTGAGACATCACACTTTTAACTAGTTGAGCTATGTGCAGGTTAGCGGAGCAAGAAGTCTAGTTCTCTTTATGCTAAATAACTGACTCTTCCTTTGTAAGAGCCCAAACCCATGGTTAGAAGATATTGTTCGTTTTGGCCTATTACGTATCGTTGTGAGTTAAAACACATTTATTAGGGATAGATTTTCACATCCTCTTGGGGTTAGTGTCCTTGCTGACACTACAGTATCTGACTCTGATATCATTTGTAATATTTTAAACTTATCGCTAGCCGATATTATCCACACGCTTACGAGAAATAATAGTAAAAAAAAAGTCGGTAATATTTATACCAACATCTCAAAATTATTTAGGCATGAACTTTGCTACAAACTCTAATTTTGCATTTTTTAGAAAGAATTAAATAACAACTTTTATAATATTCAAACTTAATATTAAAAAATATAAATAGGAAATAGAGACTGAGTACGTGGCAGCCCACGTGGCATCTTGAGGCAAATATATTCGAAAATCTTCACATTTTTAACGATTTTTTGAGAGAGAGAGAGAGAAAAAAAAAAAAAAATGAAAAAAGAAAAACGAATGCAGATTACAGAGGGAAAGGCCGTATCTGAGTCTGTAATTTGGCGGGGGGTTGAAGGAGCTTTGTGACTGAATCTGCAACAGAACCCACGAAGAAGAAGAAGACGACGACGGCGAAGAAGAAGAAATCGCCAAAATCTCATCACAAATCTCGTCTCATTTCTCCTCAGTCTTCATCAAGCTCTCTTCCATCTTCGAGATCTGTCCCGTATTCAATTCCGCGTTCTCACACTGTTCGCTTCCAGAAATTTTCATTTGATCTGGATCGAATTCGATTTTGGTTTCGGCTTTAGCTTCAGCTTTTCGGTCTCGTGTGTACGTTCGGAAACTCCCGAAGAAGACGTAGAGGAAGTGGAAAAGTGGTATCGTAAGCAGAGGCCAATGTTCGGATCTAGGTTTTCCATTTTCGGAGTTGGTGCTGCTGCTGAAAAGGTCGAGGAGTCGGTGAAGAGCGAGGTTCTTCCTGGTTTTGAACTTCGCTGCGATAAAGATGTGTATCGGCCTGGCGATCCTGTTGTTGTTACCGTTGAAATTTGCTCCTCTGTCGCTCAATTGGACTGCTCTCTTTTGATTGAGCGGCTTCGTTTTGAGATTATTGGGCTCCGGAAGTTGGACGCTCAGTGGTTTAGCACTCAGAAGCCAATCCCTGGATCCAGACAACGGAGAGGTTCCAAGTCCCTTCTATACGACATTGTTCTCAACCATTGCCTTTTCCTTGTGTAATGTGTGGTTGCTATTCGTGGCTGTTCGCTTTTGTAATGTTGTTCAGTAAACTATCTCTCAGTCTGAGAGACATTTCATCCAAAGGCAGTTTTTTTTTTTTGCATAACTGAAAGGAAATCAGTACTCGTCACATTTTTAGACTTTGTGTGGTTCTAAAAGATGCATGGCTTTTCCTAGCTGACGTAGTTTCAATTTCATGCCTTTTGGTCTTGTCAGGTGAACACGTTTTCATGGACTGCTCGGTGCAATCAATAGTTTCAAATCAGATAATATCTTCGGGGGCTACCAAGTCATGTAAGCCCATGTGTTCTATGCACTGCATTTCTGTATCTCAGTTGATATGCACGTCGTTCACTTGAATATTACTTATTTCATATTTTGCCACCGTCATTACCTTGGTTTAATTCTTAGTACACTGTACATTACGGTTGCATTTTGAAGTTCAGCATAATGTGAGATGACATGGTGGCTTCAGTATAAGATTGTTGGAATTAGGATGTGAATTCCTCTTTTCAAATTCTGAACTGCCAAAATATTAAATTGGAGTATGATACTATTATTTGGAAGCTAGATAGTAGAGGTATTGTATTGGGTTTTGAGGAAGATGCCTCGCTGAATAGGGCCTTAGTGTTGTATCCTCTGTAGAGGTGTGGCTAAGGATCTTAATTACCTATTGTGAATCTATGATTACACTTTTCCATTTTGGACTTGTTTCTTTGAGGCATTTGGTTTTCACTTAGTTTGGCCTAATGGATTTATTTCCATGGTCGAAGAGCTCCTTCTTCATCTGCTCTTTTGCAAAAAGAGACGATTCTTGTGGCTTGTTGAGATTTGTGTGATTTTGTGGGGTTTTGGGTTGAGATGAACAATAGAATCTTTAGACGGGTTGATGGACTTGGGGACAATGTGTGGTCCCTTGTTAGGTTTCATGTTTCTCTTTATGCTTTGGTGTTTAAGGCTTTCTGTAATTATCCTTTGTATTCTTTCATTTGTTCTCAATGAAGGCTTGATTAGTTGTAACCCAAAAATTTTTAAAAAAAAGAAAAAAAAAAAGAAGATATCAAACAAACTCTAGAAATAAGGAGTAGGTTTAGAACATGATAACTTTTTAGATCTCCCTTTAGGAACTCTTTGGTATTTCTTTTGTAACTGTAATTTTTCTTTATTTAAAGCCAACTGGTGGAATTTTTGTAATCCCACTTGGGTTGATTCCTCATCACCTTTTTTTGGTCTTTGTTTCAATCTGATGAAAGTTTCTTTTGTTTCCTATAAGAAAAAGAAAAAAAAAATAAAAAAATAAAAAAATAAAAAACTGTGAGTGATACCTTACTTGTGTGTGGTTTTCCAAGATTGGTATGCAATATGGCGTACTAGTCATTGCTGAGTCTGTTTATGTTCAGACTTGGTTCTCTGGAAGGTTCTGTCTAGCTTTGATGCTTCGAGAGCCACCCCTCCTATATGGGATGCACTAAAGGGAAAAAAAAAAAAAAAAAAAAAAAAAAAATTAAAACAGGGGTTGAAATAGAAGGTGAAATCCACCAAAGGAGCTAAAATAAAGAAAAAAGCTCATTCAGAGGAATGAATTAACACCCAACACTTGTTGTCTTATAATGAGGTTTCATTTTTATTTCCTTGCTTTAATTACCATTCTGGTTATGTAAAGTGATTCTAAAAATGTTTAGTGCTATTACAGATGAGGTTCGAACAATGCTTCCTAGCCGCATACCACCATCTTACAAGGGTGCCACTATTCGTTATATGTATTATGTTAAAAGTACATTACTCGGACAATGGCTAACACAGGAAAATGGTCGATCTCATAAAGAGTCACTGAAGGATCAAATAGAAATGGTTTGTTCACATTAACTTGTTTCAATATGAGTGAAAATTCATTGTTTGATTCGATGTGAATGAAAATTCAGTGAACAGCGGCTGGAACCTGTTTTACACTTTGTTTTTTTTTCTTTTTGTAGAACAATGCTCTTCTCAATTATTACACTATCACTGATGTAGTACTTTCTCTCATACTTTTCATGCCCGAATCCCTGCAACTGTCTAATTTGTCCATCTTATCCAAATGCACATTTGAATAGGTATTTCTTTTCTAGAATAATAAACATAGGTTTTAAATTTTTTTACAATGCATCAACTTTTCGCTGGTACCACAATAAGATTACGTACGTCTTTTCTTTTTTCTTTTAGTTTTTTTATTAATTGCATTTTCAAATCTTATTGTTTAAAGATAGTTTATAGCACAAAATTTTCAATCACAGACAAGAAGTCATCGTATGGATTTCTGTTTGGACTAGAGAATTGGAAGACAACACCTGACCTTTTCCTTCCTATGTGTGTTTTCTGTATTTCTTGTTAAAATATTATCTAACTTCATTTCCCATCTATGTAGGAAGCTCGGGTTCCATTGCAAGTGTGGGTCACTCAGAAAACTAATGGCATGCTAATGGAAGAAGGTCAAAATGATGGTGATAATTCTTCTCTCTGTTGTAGTTGTGAAAGTTGCATATTTCATTGCATCCATTTAGAAGTTCAACGTGGTTTCCATGGCTTGCTCTGAACCGAGTCTTTCTCTGGTTTCTGTGGGGGAGAAACGAATGACTCATATTCAGCGATACTTTCTATACCTTTGATTACTTTATGGATTTGATCATTTTTCACGCTTTATATTGGTGTAGATGTAAACACCCTTCTAATGTTTACAGTCTATCTTCGTTAATCTCCAAAAGGAGTTTTTTTTTTCTTTTCTTTCCGTATAATCCACCATTAGGTGTGTTGGGGTTTTTACCCCTTTATTTCATGCATCAATGAAATCTGTTTCTCTTTTCTAATGCAGCATATCTTATCAGTAGACCTTCTCCTGTATTAGGTATCATATTGCGGTGCTTCTGAGATCTGAAAAAAATCTTTATTTTCTAGTTCCCTCTTATCTTTGGCAGATACAAGGATGGTAGTAACTGAATGGTGTTGACATATGTTTTATGTTTACAACTGTATGCAGAATACTAAATTGATACTATCTATCTAATATTCATTGCCAATAATTTGTTTTTTTTTCTTTTATTTCAGAAGTATCAAATCTGTTTGGTTTCTACAGCACGATTATGATAGAATGATAAATTTGCTTGTAATTCAATGTTTATCAACGGTTGTTCCTTCTGCAGCATTTCAAATGGATGTATTTTGGAAAGAGATGAAAGGCGACGCTGACTGGGTATGCTACATAGCAGCCTTAAGTGCTGATAAATAATGTTGTTTTATTATTTCATTTGTTCTTGTCATCGGTGGTTTTTGACTTGGTAGGGAAAGGCTTATTATATTATTTAATTATCAAAATATGCACAATTTTTTAATATTGTTCTCAATTTTTTAAAAGTTTTAATTTTTATCCTTATTGTTTTACAAAATTCCAGTTAAATTCCTTCTTCATGACATCATTAAAATTGAGTAACGGAGTAGTGACTGAAATGATGTGATGCAACATTAATTTTTTTAATCACATACCTATCTTCGTTTGTGATGTTCTAAAAGTTCCCTGATGTCCAATAAATGATTGGAAACCGTCACCTCCATTTCTTATCTTTTAGTAATCGAGACAAATGAGTATTTTTAATTTGGGTAGGGTCGATTAGATTTTTAAATCAGATAGAACTGAGGGGTGGATATTTGATATTTACAAATATATTAGCTCATGTACATTCCAATGACACATTATTATTACGTTGTTTAATTTCAACATTGTTATTGTGGAGTGATTTGATTGAAAGTTTTGACATTAAAGATGAAATTGGAACATTTGAAGCATCTGGAACAAAATAATGATGTATAATCATGGTCCAAATGATATGTATGGTAAAGAAAATTTTGATCATTAATCATTTGTTACACGTCTTCAGGTGCTTTTGAGTTGCAAGTGTATATCAGGCTGTAGTGTATTCTTCAAAATAATGCATTTTAATTCATGTTGGGTTTTGAACCTCAGTCCTTTTTCTTTGATATGAATATACAGCCTTTTCCTTACAGATCAGAGCAAATGATATATATGATGGCATTGATGAAGGATATGATAGCTCAAGGGATGAGATCTCATCTGTCTCGTCATACAATCCAATGAGAGAACCTTTTCTTAGAACCTTTGGAAGTTCACTGTCATTGCAGTCATCTGCTGGAAGATCTTCAATAAAGGATGCTCCTTTTATTGAAGGAGAGCGATTAAGTTTATCTCCTAATGTTGCACGTCCTAGGGTCTCTGTTGCTGAGGTCCTATATGATTCTGCCGGTGGGTTTATATGGAATGCCCGTATTTTTTTTCAAGGCATTTGACTTATCATTTGTTTCCCTTGTCCCAATTAATATGAATGGTAATAGAATTAATTATCTCCAAAAGGGAGATAATAAGTGCGTGCGTCTTCATGTATGTCTAAAAAAAGAGTGACTGGATTATTTATTCTGTAGCGTTTATTTCATGCAATAAGGGGGGCCAAATGTTATTTGGTCTAGAGACTACAATTTTCTTAGTGACAGGTTTTCTGTTGAAGCAGATGTTGCATCATCTCAGAAGTCATTTGCAGCCGTCTCACCCAGCCAGGCGTTGAGCTTTGAGAAGAATCAATTAACAGATGATGATGTTGGAGTAGCATCTTCACCAATGCCTAAAATTATTGAACCTGTAGCATGTAAATTATTAACTTTCTTGCCTCCCTTACTCCCTGCGGAAAATGATAAATTTACTCCCTTTGTCATTCTACTTTCTACAAAATGCCTTCTCGTTATCATTTAGTTTTATTTGTTGTCATGATATTATCAAACAAATAATGGAAACTAATTTTCTGCAAAAATTTCTTGCAGCAGAAGGCTTTATTCGAGGAAGATCTTACAATATCAGGGTAGATGAACAAGTATTGCTTAGGTTTTGCCCAAAAAATTCTGATTCAACCTATTATTTTAGTGACATGGTAAATTTTTTCCTCTCTATGATCAGTTGATCCTTTTTAATTAGTTTATAATTTTTCATTATTCTGTTCCCTTTCCCTTACCTCCTCCCTGACGTGAGAGGAAAAAAAAGGATCAACATGCTCCAAATTTGAGTCAACTAACAGGCTATCCCATTCTACTGATGAAGGTTAATTATTTTCTTCTTTTTCAAACTTGATGAATCAGATAGGTGGAACTCTTACCTTTTTTCATGAAGATGGAGCGAGGAGATGCCTTGAGGTAATTATGGTATTGAAATATGAAATAGTTGGTCAGAGCACTGTACTAGTTAACTTCAGTAGGTGATGCATTAATAGATCTTTTTTTCCAGGCATCAATAACTTTGGAGACTTCAGAGACTGTATCTCGCCGTTTCGTCCACCCTTCTCGGAGGAATTCTCCAACAATTGTGAAGGTACTTTTTTTATTTTTTCTGAAAAGTGGAGAAGAGTATCGTAGTTTGATTGTGTCGTTGTCTGGTTTTGTGGACATCATCTTGGCTCCTTGTGGGTTCTTTTGCTTAGAAACCTAAGAAGTTTTTGGCTTATTCTTTTGAGAATATAGTTTATTTCTTTTTCTTTGCTTCTAGCCCTCTTTGATACACACACACACACACATATTTGAAAACAATTGAAGATCGTTTCTGTAATTCCTTTTGGTTCTACACCACTCATGTACAAGTTTTTTGGCAGAAGAAAAAATGTTCCTTACAAAATAATGTATATTTACTCATGGTATCGAATGTCATGAAGTGTATGGATGTGGCCGTAACATTTTCTGTTGTCTGACCAAGAGATAATGACTATCTAATTCCCCTCCCCAGCTAATACTTTGGGAAATTGTGATTGGTGGAGGTATTGGATGAGGTGGTACAATAGGCGCATTTATTCCATTAATGGAGTAATGGGACCTCTATGTTGTGTTGTTTTCGGATGGGAGATGATGCTTTAAGGGATATCTCTCTTTCAGTTTGTATACGTCACTAGCTTATTTTTCTAAACATATTCATTGCATTTTGTTTGTAGGTTCAAAGTGATCATTTTGAGGTTGTTGCTGATTTGATTCAGACAAGCTTTCTTTTCTCAATTCCCATAAATGGGCCTATGTCCTTTTCCACTCCACATGTATCTTTGCAGTGGGCACTCCGCTTTGAATTTTTTACCACCCCCAAGAATGTGGATTGGACCAGGTACTGACCCAAAAATTTCTAGTACCACCCAAGTACCTACACTCACTAGTTAGCGTAAATGAAATGATAGTTTTTACACTGTTATGTAGCTGAATATTGATTACTTCTGATATTATCACTAACCTAAGAATTGTTAACGATTTTCCATATACTTCACTTCAAATTTCACCATTTCAGATATGAGCATCCTCTCTTGATTGAAGCAAGAGAAAAAAGCGAATGGATTCTTCCAATCACTGTGCATGCACCTCCATCTAGCACTGCAACTGCTCAGAACCGAAATGATAGACCTTTCCCTTTGGAGCCCTTGTGAAAGCACGCCTGATGGTAACTGATTAAATTTGTTATATACCCCCAAGTAGTAGTACAACTTCGCGTTTTTCTTGTTCCATCTCGCCCAATAACGAAAAAAAAAGAAGAAAAAAAACATAAAAAATTCTAGGTATACTTGATCTTGTTTGGCAAAGTGTTCACCAGATATCTCCATTTGTGCCATCCTTACTTTTTTTTTTTTTCCATCTTAGGATGATGAATTTTCTTTTAGGAATTGGGAATTATAGCGAAGAAAGTTGGGTTTCTATGCACTCATGTTTTGCAATAATATTTGTCAAGTAGTTCAATTAGGATCTCTAATTGCTTAGTGAAGCGTCCTCGAAAATGCAGCGGGTAAGGATCAAGGATTCATGGGGTTAGTCTTGTAATTATCGATGCCAATTTGGCTTCAAATTTGATCCCTGTTGGATTGGAGACTCTTTTATAGTGTTACCTTTTGGGCTCCCTCATGCTCTTTTGGTTTTTGACGGGATGTGCTTGGTTTCAGATGTTGACGAGATATATAGATAATTTGAACTCCTTTATGCATCATGCAGGGGCTTATGTCAAATGAAGGATTTGTAGATTTCTCTAGCAATTTTAGCATCCTCTCGACGTCTCGCTGCCAGGACTTCTTTTTTTTGAAGAAACCAACATCAAGAAAATGCGAATGTCGAACTGAACTGCCCGAAGAAGATGGCGACGACGAGAGTGTAGACCATTGACATCGCAGGTTGACCGCTATACGTTGCGTTGCATTTCATCGCCAGAAGCTTCATAGTATTTTCCTCTGGTTGTGCTAAGGATGCCATTCTTAGGTCCTCTCCAATTCAAAATATGAATCTGGTTTTTGCTTGAAAAAAGCAATAGGAATTCCCAACATTCTTTTGAAATTTCTGAATGTGTTTAAAATCTTTATATATTTTCTGATTCCCTGCTCAACTATTTCCCTTTAATCTACCAATTTCCTGGTTTAAAATTTTAGAATAAGGCACTAAATCCATTACCCTCTTGTTTTTTTTTTTTTTTGTTTCTTTTTCTTGGTATGTGTGCATCAAGATATGTTATAGGTATATTTTCAATTCTTTTTCATGTTAGTGTCATTGTTGAACTTTAAGTTATTTTGTAATTACAGGTGGAAGAATTTAAGATTTTATGGAAAAATAAGTTATCCATGTGATTGAATTCAATTATTTCTTTAAATTTGAATATCGAAATAGAAATAAAATATGAACATTCTCTACAAATGTATATAGTCGTATATGATTATCACGTGAAATATTAATCTTCTCAATTAACGAATTTATAAAAGAATTTATAAAGATAGATTAAATATTTCTTGGTCCAGTCTTATACAAACTTATTGTATAGGATATTCCACTTACATGACTTCACATGAATTGTGAACGATTTGGATCAAATTATTTATAACGATTACAAAGTGGATCCTATCAATAGTGACTTTCAATAGTGTTATCAGGATAAGACACCCAACTGTATCTATATACTATAGACTCTCAATAGTGTTACCAGGATAAGACACTATATACTATAGACTCTTTCGGTTATTACTTGATCGTATAACCTTGGATTTTCATACCATGAATAACAATTAAATTATAAATAAAATAATAAAATAATTTTTAAAAACTAAATAATTAATGACGAGGCTTTAGGGCATAAATCCCGTTAAGTATTCGGAAAGAATTCGGGTTGGTTTTTAGTGATAGTCTTCAATTTCAAGAAGCGAGGAGTTTGATAACCTAACCTTTTCGCATGCATGTCGGGTTGGGTTAATCGAGTTTTTTTGAGTCATTAAATTTTTTGAACGCCCCTATTCAAATTTACTCCAAACATGTATTAAATCATTCATAATCATTTTAAAATGTTACCGTTCAAACATGAAAATGTATATAGTTTTTCAAATAATCTTCAAAGGATTCTCGATGTCTTACACAGTTTTCTTATCTATACTCTCCCGTGTTCCAACCAATTTTTTGTTGGGAAAGAGATATTGAAAGAGATATGAATTGATCAAAGGTACAGTGCTTTATTATTGTTTTCTGACTCAATACTAATAGTTACACAATTTCAATATTTATAGGCTTATATACTAACCTTCAGAAATCTAGATAAATTCAAATCTACAAACAATCTCCTAAAATCTTGGTAGTTTGAATACTTTGAATCATATCTCAACACTACTATTGATTCAAAGTTGCAAACGCCAATTAATCGTTTGAAGTAGCAAAATTTTTCTTTTGACAAAGCCTTAGTAAGTTTGTCTGCTAACTATTCATTGGTGTTACAATATTCGAAGACAATTTCTTCCTCTGCATCAAGATTACGAATATAGTGATGTCGAAGTTCAATATGTTTTGTTCTACTGTGAAATGCTGGATTCTTTGTCATAGAAATAGTTGCTTTGTTATCACAAAATATCTTTGTTGCCCCTTTTTGCTCTTGTTGAAGATCAGCTACCATTCTTCTTAGCCAAATAGCTTGACACGCTGCTGAAGTTGCTGCAACATATTCTGCTTCTGACGTTAACAACGCCACTGTTGGTTGCTTCTTTGAGCTCCAAGTGATCATTCTTGATCCTAAAGTGAAAATATTGGCTGAAATGCTTCATCTATCATCTAATGATCCTGCCCAATCACTATCGGTGAATCCACATAGTTTGAAATTAGAGGATTTAGAATACCAAATTCCATACTCCATAGTTCCGGCAATGTAACGTAAGACTCTTTTTGCTGCTCCATAATGAACCTTTGAAGAATGTTGCATAAACCTAGAAATAATACCAATAGGAAATGCAATGTCGGGTCGTGTGTCGGTTAAGTAAATTAGTCCGCCCACAAGCTCTTGAACCTTCTAACATCTGTCATTTCTGCTCCATCCTCATGTTGTAATTTCTCATTAATATTCATAGGTGTAGTTGCATGCTTACAATTAAGCATACCAAATTAAATTTACTCATAATATCTTTGGCATATTTTATTTGTGAAATAAAAATCCCATCTTCAACTTGATATACTTCAAGACCAAGAAAATAGTGTAATAGACTCATCCGACATCTCAAATTCACTCATCATTTAAGACTTAAATTTATCTAAAAGAGAGTTAGAAGAGCTAGTGTAAATGATATCGTTAACATATAGGCAAATAATGATGAAATCACTTTTACCTTCGTTCTTCACATATAAAGTAGGCTCATTCTCACTTCTCGTGTATCTTTTTTTTTTTTTTTTTAAATATCCATCAATCTTACTATACCAAGCTCGAGGGGTCTGCTTTAACCCGTATAATGCCTTTCTCAACTTGTATATATTTGTTTCTTTGTCTTTCTTTATGAATCCGTCTTGTTGTGTTACATAGACCTCTTCTTATAAATTTCCATTAAGAAATGCTGACTTGACATCAATTGATAAACCAACCACTGCAATTCTGCTGCTAATGCTAGAATAGTTCTTACAGTTTCAAAATGAGTTACTGGAGAAAAAGTTTCTTCAAAATCTATACCTTGTTGCGCATACCCTTTTGCTACAAGACGAGCCTTATGCTTTTGTATGCTTCCATTTAGTGCAAATTTGGTCTCGAACACCCATTTCAAATTGATTGCATTTTTTTCGTTTGATAAGTCAACCATCTCCCATGTTCCATTTTTCTCAATGGACTGCATCTCTTCTACCATGGCTTTCTTCTACTCTTCTTTTTCAGCTGCTTCTTCATAATTCATAGGGTCTGAAACAGTAAGAGCAAATTGACATGATGCATATATGTCAGCTAAAGATTTATACTTCTTTGGATATGTCTCATCCGAAAATTCTTCAAGAGAAGAGTTGCTATTTAGTGATGCTAGAGATGATGAATTTGACAGGGAGGCACTAGGAGATCACTAGAGTTGACCCTTGTCTCTTCATCTTGAGAAACTTCAACTATAATCTCTTTTGTATCATTATCTAATAGTTTTATCTTACCATGACTGATTTCGACTTTCATTGTGCCTTTTTCCTCAACTTGCATCTCTTTTGTATTTTCAAGTTGCACCTTAATTCTTTGCGTCTTATCAAATTCTTGGAATAAGGATTTGGTACCTGTCATATGGTTCGAGCATCCACTGTCAACAAACCATAAGTCACCTTTCTTTGGTATTCATGAAAAGCTTTTCTTCTCCTTCTTCATTTTCTGCTGCAGAATTCATTTGTTGATCTTTATACCAACAATCCGCTTTTGTGTGCCCATACCTTCTGCAATTGTTCATTGAACTACCTTTGTCCATCATTTCTCCATCTATCCCTGTTATCACAACCACCATGGAAGCTGCGAAATTCTTTTCTACGACTTCTACTTGCTAAAGGAATGTTTTCTCTTTCGTTGCCTTCGTTGTTGGCTGTCTCATTCACTTGTAGTGCCTTTATTTCATTCCTTTCTTGATGATCTATTGATTCTTGACTCATGAGCTTGAAGGGAACCCATCAGTTCATCAACGAAAAGGATTGGTAGATCCTTAGTTTCTTAGCCATCACATGGTCAAACTTTGGAGTTAAGCTTCTCAACACCTTTGCAACAATTGTTTCATCTGAAATTTTCTCACCATAGGTACGCATCTGACTGACTATTGCCATTGCTCTTGACAAAAAGTCAGCAATTGATTCACCATTCGTAATGAGCAGAGTTTCAAAATCACGTCTTAGAGATTGCAATTTCACTTTTATGACCTTTGAATCTCCTTAAAACTCCTTCAGTAGAATTAACCATGCTTGCTTTGATGTGGTTGCTGCTGCAATTCGTGAAAAAATAGTCTCATGAATTGATTGCTGAATAATGAACAAGCCTTGACATCATTTTTCTTGGTTTCTCTTAGTCTCTCCTTTACTTCTATTGTGGGTTCTAATACATCAACGAACCCGTGCTCCACCAAGTCCCATAGCTCCTGTGATCTGAGCAAGGTTTTCATCTTGATGCTCCACCACTCATATTTCTCACCATTAAAAATTGGTAACAACGGTGCAAAGAAAGAAAAACCAGCTACTGCTATTTTCGTTTTGTGAAAAAAAAATAATCACTCACTCTCGTGTTGACAAGAACTTGGCTCTATACCAAATTTGTTGGGAAAGGGATATTGAAAGAGATAGGAATAGATCAAAGTTAAGTGCTTTATTATTGTTTTCTGACTCAATACTTACCAGAGTTACACAATTCCAATATTTATAGGCACCGAACAGAAAGAGTAAATTATGGAAATCTAGATAAATTCAAATCTACTAACAATCTCCTAAAATCTTGGTAGTTTGAATACTTTCAATCATATCTCAACCCTTTTTATCTCTAAAGTAAAGATGGTAAAACTTAGTCTTACACGGTAAATAATGCAAACATTCGTTGGAACTTGGATAGTAAAAGTTTGAAGTAAAAGTTGATATAAAAAGAAACTTGATAAAAAAAGGCAACTTGATCTTGTATTTTCCTGAAGAATGGGAGAGAAGTAAAAAATGCTTAAAAATGGCAACTGACCTTTCACTGTGGGCTGAATTTAAGAGTTAGTATGATAAATTAGTCAATTTAGGAGAAGACGATGAAGAACATAAATAAAGAAATGAGTGAAAATAATAATAATTTACCAAAAGAAACTGTGGAACCAAAGGGTTTCCTTTTGTTTGATATGGCAATGGTAATTATATCATCATAATCTTTCTCTATATAAACCAACCCTATGTTCTTCTTCTTCACCAACATTTGTAAAGATTGCTAATATGGCTTCTTCTTCTTCTTCCTCTTCGAGTAGCATTGTTGGTATGCTGGTTGGGCTTGGAGTTGTTCTTGCTCATATCCATGGCTGCCTTGGAGTTGACTATAAAGGAGCTTTAACAAAGTCTTTGCTGTATTATGAGGCTCAAAGATCAGGAAAATTGCCCCGAAATCAAAGAGTTCAATGGCGTGGAGATTCTGGCCTCCATGATGGCAAAGATGCAGGCGTAAGTTTTAATACTTGCGTAAAAAAGCTAGGTTTTAAGTGTGACATTCCATGTCGGTTGGGGAGAGGAACGGAGTATTCTTTATAAGGGTGTGGAAACATTTCTCTAACAGACGCGATTTAAAATTGTGAGGCTGACGACGATACATAATGGGCCAAAGCAGACAATATCTGCTAGCGGTGGGCTTGGACCATTACAAATGGTATCAGAGCCAGTCATCGGGCGGTGTGGCAGTGAGGACGCTGGCTCTCAAAGGAGATGGATTGTGAGATCCTACATTGGTTGGAGAGGGGAACGAAACATTACTTATATTGGTGTGTAAATCTCTTCCTAATAGACACGATTTAAAATCGTGAGCTTGGACTGATACAAATAGTATCAGAGCCAATTATCGGGCAGTGTGCCATGCGAGGACGCTGGACCCTCAAGGGAGGTGAATTGTGAGATTCCACATCGGTCGGGGAGGGGAATAAAACATTTCTTATAACGGTGTGAAAGCCTTTCCCTAACAGACACGATTTAAAATCGTGAGCTTAGACTGATACAAATAGTACCAGAGCCAATTATTGGGCAGTGTACCATGCGAGGACACTGAACCCTCAAGGGAGGTGAATTGTGAGATCCCACATTAGTCGGGGAGGGGAATAAAACATTCTTTATAGCGGTGTGAAAACCTCTCCTTAACAGACACGATTTAAAATCGTGAGCTTGGACTGATACAAATAGTATCAGAGCCAATTATTGGGCAGTGTGCCATGCAAGGACGCTGGACCCTCAAGGGAGGTGAATTGTGAGATCCCACATCGGTCGGGGAGGGGAATAAAACATTCCTTATAACGGTGTGAAAACTTCTCCCTAACAGACACGATTTAAAATCGTGAGCTTGGGCTAATACAAATAGTACCAGAGCCAATTATCGGGCAGTGTGCCATGCGAGGACGTTGGACCCTCAAGGGAGGTGAATTGTGAGATCCCACGTCGGTCGGGGAGGGGAATAAAGCATTTCTTATAACGGTGTGAAAATCTCTCCCTAACAGACACGATTTAAAATCGTGAGCTTGAATTGATACAAATAGTATGAGAGCCAATTATCGGGTAGTGTGCCATGCGAGGATGCTGGACCATCAAGAGAAGTGAATTGTGAGATCCCACATCGGTTGGAGAGGGGAATAAAACATTTCTTATAACGGTGTGACAACCTCTCCTTAACAGACACGATTTAAAATCGTGAGCTTGGACTGATACAAATAGTATCAGAGCCAATTATCGGGCAGTGTGCCATGTGAGGACGCTGGACCACCAAGGGAGCTGGATTTGTGAGATCTCACGTCGATTGTAGAGAAACACGATTTAAAATCGTGAGCTTGGACTGATACAAATAGTATCAGAGCCAATTATCAGGCAGTGTGCCATGCGAGGACGTTGGACCACCAAGGGAGGTAGATTGTGAGATCCCACGTCGATTGTAGAGGGGAACGAAGCATTCGTTATAACGGTGTGAAACCTCTCTATAATAGACAGAAGTTAAAATTGCGAGGGATACAACCATATATAACCGACTAAAACTGACAATATCTATTAGAACTAGACTTACGTCGATTGGTTCGTTACGTTGTTGTTGTTGTTATGTTGTTAGGTTGTTCCGTGTAAGATTTAAATTTTTTCGTTTGCATGTCGTGATTTCCATTCATATTTCGATTATATCATCGTAAACTGACAAAATCTGAAGTGAACAGATAGATTTGGTGGGAGGGTATTACGATGCGGGAGACAACGTGAAGTTCGGGTTCCCAATGGCATTCACATTGACAATGCTATCATGGAGCGTTGTGGAATACAAGGCCCAACTTGGCGCCAAGCATGAACTACAAAACGCTCTTACCGCCATTAAATGGGGAACGGATTACTTACTAAAGGCTCATACAGAACCCAATGTGATGTATTGTGAGGTCGGCGATGGCGACTCAGATCATAGCTGTTGGATGAGACCCGAAGACATGACCACGCCCCGCACCTCCTTCCGGATCGACAGCCAACATCCCGGCTCTGACCTCGCCGGAGAGTCTGCCGCCGCTCTCGCCGCCGCCTCCGTTGCTTTCAAGTCTTCGAATCCTGCTTATTCCAACACGCTTCTTCGCCATGCAAAACAGGTTTCTGATACTCTTAACTTCAAGAATGTCGATTGGAATGTCTTGTTTTCTAAATTTTGTTGTTTTTATTTTGTTCATAGCTCTTTGATTTCGCAAGGAATAATCAAGGGTTATACCAAAATAGTGTTCCTGTAGCAGGCAAGTTCTATTCAAGCTCTGGATTTCAGGTACGTTTTGTTTTTGGTTCGGTCGAGTATGGGGTTTGTTGGATTTTGTTCCTTAATTTAATCGAAAATGTTTGATACAATTAAGGATGAACTGTTGTGGGCTTCTGCTTGGCTTTATCGTGCAACTGGGGATCAAACCTACCTTAACTATTTGGGTGGGTCTGGTAATACCGGTGGGACAAGAACTGCGTTCTCTTGGGACGACAAGTTTGCTGGTGTTCAAATCCTTGCAGCTAAGGTATGTCATAATTTACCCTAAACTATAGCGTAAGATCTGTGTGAGATCGTATGTCGGTTGGAGAGAGGAACGAA
>NW_019268539.1:3678673-3688799 GCF_002738365.1 Cucurbita moschata
GAGAAGTGAATTGTGAGATCCCACATCGGTTGGAGAGGGGAATAAAACATTTCTTATAACGGTGTGACAACCTCTCCTTAACAGACACGATTTAAAATCGTGAGCTTGGACTGATACAAATAGTATCAGAGCCAATTATCGGGCAGTGTGCCATGTGAGGACGCTGGACCACCAAGGGAGCTGGATTTGTGAGATCTCACGTCGATTGTAGAGAAACACGATTTAAAATCGTGAGCTTGGACTGATACAAATAGTATCAGAGCCAATTATCAGGCAGTGTGCCATGCGAGGACGTTGGACCACCAAGGGAGGTAGATTGTGAGATCCCACGTCGATTGTAGAGGGGAACGAAGCATTCGTTATAACGGTGTGAAACCTCTCTATAATAGACAGAAGTTAAAATTGCGAGGGATACAACCATATATAACCGACTAAAACTGACAATATCTATTAGAACTAGACTTACGTCGATTGGTTCGTTACGTTGTTGTTGTTGTTATGTTGTTAGGTTGTTCCGTGTAAGATTTAAATTTTTTCGTTTGCATGTCGTGATTTCCATTCATATTTCGATTATATCATCGTAAACTGACAAAATCTGAAGTGAACAGATAGATTTGGTGGGAGGGTATTACGATGCGGGAGACAACGTGAAGTTCGGGTTCCCAATGGCATTCACATTGACAATGCTATCATGGAGCGTTGTGGAATACAAGGCCCAACTTGGCGCCAAGCATGAACTACAAAACGCTCTTACCGCCATTAAATGGGGAACGGATTACTTACTAAAGGCTCATACAGAACCCAATGTGATGTATTGTGAGGTCGGCGATGGCGACTCAGATCATAGCTGTTGGATGAGACCCGAAGACATGACCACGCCCCGCACCTCCTTCCGGATCGACAGCCAACATCCCGGCTCTGACCTCGCCGGAGAGTCTGCCGCCGCTCTCGCCGCCGCCTCCGTTGCTTTCAAGTCTTCGAATCCTGCTTATTCCAACACGCTTCTTCGCCATGCAAAACAGGTTTCTGATACTCTTAACTTCAAGAATGTCGATTGGAATGTCTTGTTTTCTAAATTTTGTTGTTTTTATTTTGTTCATAGCTCTTTGATTTCGCAAGGAATAATCAAGGGTTATACCAAAATAGTGTTCCTGTAGCAGGCAAGTTCTATTCAAGCTCTGGATTTCAGGTACGTTTTGTTTTTGGTTCGGTCGAGTATGGGGTTTGTTGGATTTTGTTCCTTAATTTAATCGAAAATGTTTGATACAATTAAGGATGAACTGTTGTGGGCTTCTGCTTGGCTTTATCGTGCAACTGGGGATCAAACCTACCTTAACTATTTGGGTGGGTCTGGTAATACCGGTGGGACAAGAACTGCGTTCTCTTGGGACGACAAGTTTGCTGGTGTTCAAATCCTTGCAGCTAAGGTATGTCATAATTTACCCTAAACTATAGCGTAAGATCTGTGTGAGATCGTATGTCGGTTGGAGAGAGGAACGAAGCATTCATAATAAGAGTGTGAAAATCTCTCCCGAGTAGACATATTTTAAAATCGTGAGGCTTATGGTGATACGTAAGGAGTCAAAGCGAACAATATCTGATAGTGGTGGGTTTGGGCTGTTACAAATGATATCAAATCCAGACATGGAACGGTGTGTCAGCGAGGACGTTGGGCCTCCAAAGAGAGTGGATCATGAGATCCCACGTTAATTGGATAGGAATGAAGCATTTTTTCTTATAAGTGTGTGGAAGAAACCTCTTTTTAGCATACCCGTTTTGAAAATCAAAAGACAGATGACAATATATAACGAATCAGACAATATCTAGAATTATTAAAAACATTGATTTGAGTATCCTAAATAAAGATTGGATTTACTCAAAGCTCATACGTTAGTTTTTGATTTGGTGGGCAGCTGGTTTTGGATGGGAAGGTTCAACCATCAGGTTTGTGGTCAGACTTCAAGAGCCAAGGTGAGCAATTCCTTTGCTCTTGCATCCAAAAAGGCAACAACAATGTTAAGAAAACCCCTGGTGGACTCCTCTCCTTTGGGGATTGGAATAACCTTCAATTCGTCACCACCGCCACCTTCCTTGCCACCGTCTACTCCGACTACTTGGCTGCCAAACAAGCCTCGATTCAGTGCGTCGGCGGCCTCGTTCAACCCTCTGATCTCATCGCCTTCGCTAAATCTCAGGTACCATAGTTCATATAAAAAATTCATGTTATGGTATGATGAAAATAAGTTGAAAGCAAGTTTTTAATATTGGATTGATTGTTCAGGTGGATTATATTCTGGGTTCAAACCCGAGCCAAATGAGCTACATGGTTGGATTCGGTTCAAACTACCCGACCCAAGTTCATCATAGGGGAGCTTCCATTGTTTCGATCAAGACTAACCCTAACCCAGTCAGTTGTCAAGATGGCTTCAACTTATGGTTCAACAGGAATGCACCAAATCCAAATGTTTTAACCGGAGCCGTGGTCGGAGGACCCGGTGCTAACGATGGGTATTTAGATCAAAGAAACAATTTTAATATGGGTGAAGCAGCCATTGCAAATAATGCGCCATTAGTTGGTGTCTTGGCAAAGTTGGCTTGACTGTAACACCGTTAAGTTAAGTTGGATTGTGATTCCTAATAAGATGATTTTGTTTGTATTTTAGGTGGGAAAATAAGGTTTAGTAGGCTAAAATGACCTTTAAAAAGATTGGATTTGTAAAAAATGCCCTTGAATGAAATGCCCTTTTATTTGACATATATGCCCTCATTCATTGAACAAAATGGTCAATGCCATATAAATGAATGTAGTAGCTAATATGAATATGACTCAACGGACCTTGAAACTATTTGCTGAAACCACCACACCTAAATGGTGGTGAAAGTTCTCTATTTATATTCATTTACAGAATAGAAAAATATGGTAAATTACAAATAATATGGAAAGAACAATAAAAGGAAAGAATAATAAATGAATACAATATATTTGCGTTTAATAAAATGGCAAATATGGTAGGCCGTAATGTAAGGCAAATAATAAACGGTCAACTATCCTTAACACCCTCCCCCCCCTCCCCTCCAAGCTGAGCGTCGGATTTGAACGAACGTGAAGTTTGGATCTGAAAAATTCGAAGAGAGGTCGAGAAATATTTTTTGTGAAGATGTCAGCAACTTGGAGATGGGAAGGTACATATTGTGAGCGAAGTTTGCCAGCAATAACAAGTTCTCGAAGGAAATGATAATCTATTTCAACATGTTTGGCCCGCTTGTGAGAAACGGGATTAAATCTAAAAAAAAATAGCACTTTTGTTGTCACATAAGAGTAAGAGTTGTTGTGAAATAGGGATCTTGAGTTCATGCAAAAGATGCATAACCCAAAGAAGTTCAGCAGCAATCGTGGCAGGAGCACGATACTCAGATTCACAGCTGGAGCGTGAGACAGTAGGTTGCTTTTTGGCACTCCAAGAAACGAGATTGTTACCAAGATAAATAGAATAGCTGGATGTAGAACGATGAGTATCGGGGCAACCAGCCTAATCAGCATCCGAATAAGCGACTAGCGTACTAGGAACAGTGGATAGACGAAAGGTAAGATCAAAGTGGAGTGTTTCTTTGACATAGCGGAGAATATGTTTGACAGCAAGAAAGTGATCTACAGTAGGGGATGCGCAAGAATTGACCGACAGAATTGATAGCATAGGCAATATCTGGACGCGTAATAGTCAAGTACTGAAGGGCGCCAACAAGAGATCTATAGAGAGTAGGATTAGAGAAAGAAGAACCATCAGCAGTCAGGTGTTGAGAAACAACTATAGAAGTGTGGATTGGTTTTCTATGAGAACGAGTAAGAATATCCCGAACATATTTTAACTGACTAATGAAGAGATCATCAGGAGTGGGTGAAACTTCAAGATTGAAAGAACCCAAATCTTTGGTAGCTAACCCAGAATGAAGCTTGCGAGTAAAGCTGTCAATAGGAGATGAGTTGTTGCCGGTAATAATAATGTCATCAACATAAAGAAGTAAATAGATAAGGTTAGATTGTTGATGAAAGACAAAAAGGGACATGTCAACGTGATTGCAAGAAAAACCAAGTGTGAGAAGAAATGAGCTAAAACGCTGAAATCAGGCGCGAGGTGCTTGCTTTAAGCCATAGAGGACTTTTTTTAATAGACAAACATGAGCGGGAAATCGATGATCAATATACCCAAGAGGTTGTTCAATATGAACACGTTCAATAAGAGTTCTCTTCAGAAAAGCATTCTTGATATCAAGTTGTCGAAGAGGCCATTTATTTGTGACTGCAATAGAAAGCACAACATGGACAGTGCTAGCTTTGACAACCGGACTGAAAGTGTCAGTGTAGTCAAGACCAGGAATCTGAGTATAATCTTTGGCAAGAAGATGAGCCTTGAAACGTTCGACGGATCCATCAGACAAGTATTTAATATGAAACACCCATTTAAAGCCCACAATGTTGGTGTTGGCAGGGTGAGGAGCTAAAGTCCAAGTATCATTTTGTTGTAAGGCTAGAATTTCTTCATCCATGGCAGCAACCCAAGCAGGATTCTTAGCCGCAGATTTGAATCCTTTTGGCTTAGTGGATGCAACAAGAGTAGAAAGAAGTCAAGATGAGCCCAAAATACCAAGATTTGCTGGATGACGAGTCTTGAATATACCAGCTTTGGCTCGTGTGATCATAGGATGAGAGCCCAAAGAAGAGGAATCAATAGTAGGTTCAATAGAGGTCGGATCAGAAGTCGAGGATGGCAAAGCGGAACCTGCACGAGAAGTATCAACCTGCACAGACTCATCAACAAGCTCAGAACAAATATCACATGGGGATGAACTGGATCGAGGAATGTGCGATGATGAAGTGGTAGGGGGATGAATCAATATGATAAAGATGTGTTTCCAAGAAATTTGAAAAAATGAGGAGAGGAAAGAGGTTGGGCATGAGAGCGAAGGATAGCAGGATAGTGAATTTTATCAAATTGAGCATAGCGGGTGATATATAGCTTAGTGGTAGCGGGATCAAGACAGCGAAACCCTTTATGAGCAGAACTATAACCCAAAAAAATACAAAGAATGCTGTGGGGAGAAAGCTTGTTAGACATATAATCACGCAAGTAAGGATAAACACGAAAACCAAAGGGATGAAAATTGTCATAATGCGGAGAGTAGCCATAGATGAGTTCAAAGGGTGACTTACCTTCAAGAAGTGGAGTAGGCAACCGGTTGATAATATAAGCTACTGTGCTGAAGGCGTCAACCCAAAAACGAGGAGAAAAATGGAGTGAAAGAGAAAGGACAAGCCAGTCTCAGTTACATGACGATGCTTTCTCTCAGCACGACCATTTTGAGAAGGTGTATATGGACAAGAGAGTTGATGGTGAATGCAAGAAGTACGTAAATGAGTTTTGAAAGAAGTTCTAGTAAATTCAGTATCTCTATCGCTTTGAAATACCTTAATATGAGAAGAATATTGATTTTTCACAAAATTTTGAAATCCAAAGAAATCATATTTAAATTTTGAAATGTAAAGTCAAGTGAATCGAGAATAATCATCAATAAAAATAACATAGTAATGAAAACCTGAATTTGATTTGATGGGGGAAGGACCCCAAAGATCACAATGAATAAGATCTAATACATGAGACGACCTACGTTCATAGCGGGAATAAGGCAATTGATGACTTTTCACAAGCTGACAAGTAATGCATAGTGATGGAGAAGACAATAAAGATGTAAGAGAAAAGATGATTTTTTCTATTTAAAAAAGAAATAACATAATGATTCACATTACCCAGATGAGGATACCATAAATCATATGAAACACGTAAAGATTTGTTTATAAGGACTGAAATAAAAGCAAAGTTGTCGCGCTCTAACACATATAGCCCTCCATCTCTTTTACCGGTTGCCACCGTCCTTCCTGTTTGACGATTTTGGATGGTAAGAGGATTATTAGTAAATGTAACGGAGAGGAATAAATCAGACGTTAATTTACTGATTGAAAGAAGATTTTTAGTGAGATAACGGACAACCAAGACATCTAATAAGTGAAAATTTGGAAGAGGAGAAAGAGTATCGGTGTGGGTAATGGGTAGGAATGCACCGTTTCCTACGATCACAGTGTCCTTACCCATGTAATTTTTAGACTAGTCCAAAATAGATGGGTCGGCGGTCATATGGGTCGAAGCCCCAGTGTCCAGAAACTAATTAGCAGCATCGGGTCCAGCAATAGAATAGGATGTGTTGAAGGCTTCAGCAAGGTGAGCATGAGTAGAATCAGGTCGAACATACCGTTGGTTGCAGCGGTTAGCATAATGGCCCTCTTTGCGGCATATTTGGCAGTGAGGTGGTCGACGACCTTGACTTGAGTGGGTTCGTCCTCGATTGGAAGAGTTGTTTTTGTGGGAATAAGAACGACCTCGCTGGTTGCTAGGGAAGAAGGGTGGCTTCCATGGGTGCGACCACGATTAGTGACTGTGAATGTTGTAGGAGTGAAGTCAGAGGACTGAAGGGAGCGCTGAAACAACTCAAAACTTTCAGCTTTAGAGATTGAGTCTGCAAAACAGGGGTTAGGGGTGAGAGCTATCTGAGCAGTAGAAAAAGCAAAAAAATCAGTGCTGAGTCCACGAAGGAACCAGTGCACTTTATCAATGTCCTCGACAGGTCTGCCAATGACATGAAGTTGGGTCACAAATTGTTTTGAAGGCACGGGCATACTCAGCAACATGTTTGGTGCCACGTTTCATCAGCTGCAAGTCATCTTTGAGTCTAAGTTTACGAGCTTTTGAATGATAATTGAACGTAGCTTTTAACGCAAGCCAAACATCACGTGCAATGGAGAGACCAACGACGACAACAATGGATTCCTCGGTGAGAGAGGAGAACAGGAGATAAAGAAGTCGTTAATCGGTTGCTCTCCACGCCAAATATTTGGGGTTGGTGTTGAGGAGGTTTCTGGTTCAAAGCGAGGGGGTGGAACCATAGTTCCATCAACATGACCTCGTCTGTCTTGACTCTCAAGGAGAGGGAGAAGTTGACTTTTCAAAAGAAATAATTGGAGGAAGAAAGTTTGATGGTGATCATATGGATTAGAGTGTTGAAAAGAACAAAATGATAAAGAGGACTCAGAAGCCATAGAGAAGAAAAGATCAAAAGAAGAAAATTATTGACTACTCGATCACCTCGAGCAAGTCGCGATTTCAATCGAGACATTGCTTGACGTGAACGACCTAACAGTGGAAGAGGTGACCGGAAGACTACGTAATGTCGAGCAGCGGAAGAAGAATACCACTTTAGCTGTTGACAAGGTGGGCCGTCTACTCCTCACGGAGGGGGAATGACTTGCACGCCTAAAGCTCCGCGATAACACCGGCGAGAGTAACGGGTCCTCCTCCAGCCGCAAAGGCGGTAAGAAGCCATGGATGTCCCACGGGCGCACGCGCGGGAAAGATGGAAATCAAAAGAAGGAGTCGACCAATGGCAGGTCGATCCAGTGCTCGAACTGTGAAAAGAGAGGACACCTAAGCAGAAATTGCTGGAGCAAGCTCAGGAATAAGGAGAAGGCCGAAAAGGCCCATGTGGCTCAATCCGAGGAGGACGAGCCAGCTCTCTTCATGGTAATTGCATGCGTCCCCAATTTCGATTCCAAATCCACAGAGATGGAGGTAATCAACGATGATGTTGAACCCGAGAAAGAGCTCCAGCTGGGTGTAGCAAAGGTGGCACCAGTTGGGGAGCCAGTTCAACTAGAGGAGGAGCGAGTGTTCGCTCAAATCGACGAGAGGGACGAGCAACACGAGCACCGGTGATGGATCCTTGACACAGGGGCAACAAACCATATGACCGAGGCTAGATCTGCGTTCTCTGAGCTCGACTCGGGGATCCGTGGGACGGTGAAATTCGGCGATGGCTCCGTCATCGAGATCGAAGGGCGCGGCACCATCCTGTTCGTCAGCAAGGGAGGCGAGCATCGCAAGCTGACCGACGTCTACTTCATCCCGAGGCTCAAGGCTAACCTTATGAGCCTGGGTCAACTCGATGAGACAGGTTGCTTCATTTCCATCGAGCGCGGACTACTCAAAATCTGCGATAACCAACGACGGCTGCTCACGCAGGCAAGGCGCACAACAAACCGTCTTTACATCCTGGAGTTAGAGATAGACCAACCCGTCAGCCTCTCAGCCAAGACCGAAGTGGTATCTTGGAGGTGGCACGCAAGGTACGGGCACTTAAACTTTTCTGCCCTAGAAAAGCTACAGAAGAAGGAGTTGGTGCACGGTTTGCCAGCAATCAAAGGCGTGAACAAGCTGTGCGACGGGTGCCTCATCGGCAAACAGAGGCGCACACCCTTTCCGTCTCGAACCTCCTACCGAGCCGATGAGCCGTTGGAGCTTGTACACGGCGATATCTGCGGGCCCATCAAGCCGGCGACCCCAGGCGGTAAGAGTCTCTTCCTTCTGTTAGTCGATGACAAAAGCCGCTTCATGTGGCTGACCCTGCTGCAAACGAAAAGTGAGGCGGCAGAGGCGGTTAAGCGCATTAAAGCACGAGCGGAGGCCGAATGTGAGAAGAAGATGTGAGTGCTACGCACAGACCGAGGCGGAGAATTCACCTCGGCAAGTTTCAGTAAGTATTGCGAAGAGATCGGCATACAACGGCACCTAACAGCGCTTTACTCCCCCCAACAGAATGGAGTGGTAGAGCACCGATATCAGACCATTGTCGGGACAGCGAGGTCATTGTTGGTGACGGCCGGAATGCCTGGGAGATTCTGAGGAGAGGCAGTAATGACGGCTGTCTATCTCCTCAATCGGTCGCCAACCCGAAACCTCGACAGGAAGACGCCATATGAGGCCTGGTACAACAAAAAACCAACAGTACATCATTTCCGCGTGTTCGGCTGCATCGCATACATGAAGGTAACACGTCCCCACCTCGCCAAGCTCGATCCCAGGGGGCTGAAGATTGTCTTCATCGGCTACAAACCCGGGAGCAAGGTGTACAGACTCTATGATCCTGTAGGGGGGCGAGCTCACGTGTCTCGCGACGTCGTCTTCGACGAAAGCACCTTCTGGCAGTGGAATGACGTGATCGAGACAGACCGTAATCTAAATCAATTCACGGTGGAGTACCTCGTCACCAAGCCTGAAGAAGAAAGAGCCCAGCATCAGGAGACGTCACCGCCACCAGCAGGTGCACCACCTGAACCAGTGGAATTCGCAACACCACGGACTGCGGATTCGACGCTGGATGGATGACCTAGTGAGAGGAGGTGAACCATCTGGACTGGCAGCGCGCGAGCTCGAAGAAGTGGTCGAACTACATGCCATCAGTGCAGATGAACCGAACACCTTCGCCGAAGCAGAAAAGAACCCGTGCTGGCTGAAGGCAATGCAGGAGGAGATGACTGATGGTGTTAATATAACACATGCGGAAGCAATTTGGATTTTAGGCACTTTTAGAACATCAATTATTGTAAATCACTAGCATGTTCATAAGTATTAAAACTTAATGAGTTTAAATACTAACCTTTTGTAGTTCAAACTCCTTTTGCCTCACGAACCGGTTTCGAACCACCACTAGTGTCTTCTCCACTATCCTCCGGCCTTAGAATGGGATTGTGGAATCCGGTGAGTGACTAAACTTGGGAGGGATTTTGTATATGTGAAAGAGCAAGTGTTTGTGAGAAGTTTTTCTCAAGGTTTTTCATCAAGATGAAGAATCCCCTCCAAGTATCATGATCACTCTATTTAAAGAGTCAAGTTTGCATGTTCATGCAAACTTGAGATCACCAAATTTTGACACTTAAAATTCCACTCAAGAGTTTGGGATTATGTGGCAAGCATGCATGTTTGAGTTAACCAAATTTTGACACTCAAAATTCCACTCAAACTTGTGGGGTTTATTTGGCAAACATGCAAGTTTGGTTAAACCAAATTTTGACACCTCAAAATTCCATTAACATGGATTTTTCCATTAGATGAAAGTCAACATTTTGACTTTCTTCATTTTAATTCAACAATTAATTTGAATAATGAATTTCAAATTAAAGTAACATTAAATGATTAATTAAACTATTTAATTAATATTTAATATTAATTCAAATGCCAATCCA
>NW_019268539.1:3688809-3721974 GCF_002738365.1 Cucurbita moschata
GCTGGGTCAATTTACCGTTTTACCCCTGAAGTTACTTCTTGTTCCTTATGTCTCACTGATCCTCTAATGAACAATTGGTTTGTGGTCCAACCAGTAAACCAAATCCCTCTCAGGCCAATGAGAGGGTGGGGCCCCTTGTTCAAGACCTGGAGTCAGTGCTTAAGGGAACTACCTTTCTTCTATCCCTAAGTGGGTAGGAGTGAATTCCGTCTTGCACCCCACATCCCCAGCCATTCACCCAGTCTTACCCTTGAAATGGGAGGCCTGTTGAGTCGGCGAACTAGAGCCACTCTCACCCATGCAAATCTAAGGATAATTCCGAATAAACAGGAGTTCATGGTTAGCTCAGGATTAAAACCGAGTTACCTAGGTTATCGAATGAAAAGAAAATCAGTCTCAACAGTAAACGATTTTATAAAGTGAGAGTGGTTTTCTTCATGGTCCGATCTTATGCAATACTCATTGCATAGGACGCCCCCACTCACATGTCTCCACATGCACAATTTAGTGATCATATTGTTTATATCATATACAAAAGTGGGCCGCATCCATAGTGTCCCCAGAATAAGGTACTCAGCCTTATCCTTATACTATAGATCATTTTGACTATATACTTGAACTTGATCCACTCTTATGTCTCTACATATAGTTCAAGTAATCATACTATAGCCAGAGTGTTCTTAGTTTATTGGATTTAGATTAATGATCGTAAAGTTCACTTTATTCAATAACAATTTTTTTTTACTGAATAAACATCAATAATAACTTTATTGAAAATAGAATATATCATTATTTACAAACTATGAGTTTTAGGACATAAAACCCAACAATGACATCCATCACCGAGAACCAAACGTGGAGTCTGGAGGATATGCCGTCGGGACACCGAGCCATAGGGCTCAAATGGGTCTTCAAACTGAAGCGCAACGAAAATGAAGCACAAGGCCCATCTTGTGGCGAAGGGCTACGTCCAGAAGCAAGGAGTGGACTTCGAAGAGGTATTTGCGCCAGTAGCAAGGTTAGAATCCGTTCGTTTCTTGCTGGCAATTGCGGCACATTACTCTTGGGAGGTTCACCATATGGACGTAAAGTCTGCTTTCCTTAACGGAGAGTTGAAGGAGACCTTCTATGTTCGACAACCACCTGGCTTCCTGGACAACGACAACCCTAATAAGGTACTGCGCCTGCACAAAGCACTCTACGGGCTTTGACAAGCCCCACGAGCCTGGAACGCGAAGCTCGATAGTACCCTACTGTCACTGAAATTCAAACGTTGTGCCTCTGAGCATGGCATGTACACGCACGGCCATGGAAAGAAGCGACTGATCGTGGGAGTGTACGTCGACGACCTCATAATCACTGGAGGCGACGTGGGAGTCCTCGGAAGGTTCAAGAAGGAGATGTCGAAAAACTTTGAGATGAGCGATCTCGGCGTGCTCAGCTCCTACCTCGGCATCGAAGTGCAACAGAACTCTTCCGGCATCTCCATCTGCCAAAGTGCATACGCGAAGAAGTTGCTGGACACAACTGGGCTTGTGGACAGTAATCCTACCAGGACGCCAATGGAGGCCTGACTCCAACTAAGGAAGGCCGGCACTACGACGAAAGTTGACTCCACCAATTACCGCAGCATTGTTGGGAGTCTGCGCTATCTGGTAAACTCTCGTCCTGATCTTGCTTATTCTGTTGGATATGTGAGCAGGTTTATGGAAGCACCTAGGGAGGAGCATCTAGTGGCTGTCAAGCGCATCCTGCGCTATGTAGCCGGAACCAGAGGCTGGGGCGTAAGATACTGCGCAGGGAGCGGAAAGGAGAAACTCAAGCTGGTCGGCTACAATGATAGTGACATGGCCGGTGACGTTGATGATCGTAAGAGCACCAGCGGAATGATCTACTTTTTCTCAGGCGGCGCGATCTGCTGGCAATCAACAAAACAGAAGATAGTTGCTTTGTCTTCCTGCGAAGTAGAATACATCGCCACTTCGATGGTAGCAACACAAGGGATCTGGCTTGCACGACTAATGGAAGAACTCATCGGGAGAGAAAGCGATCCACCAATGCTATACGTAGACAACAAAGCTACGATCTCCCTGATCAAAAATCCAGTTTTGCACGACCGGAGCAAGCACATAGAAATCAGATTCCACTACATTCGAGAATGTGCAGATCGAGAAAGGTCGTGAAAGGTCGGTTGCGAGAGGATGTGGCTAGGGTTTACTTTCAGCAATTGATCTTTGCAATCGATTTCTGCCATAGCCGTGGTGTTTACCACCGCGATATGAAACCGGAAAATCTGCTACTCGATCAGGACGGAAACCTTAAGGTCACCGATTTTGGCCTCACCGCCTTCTCGGAGCATTTGAAGCAAGACGGACTGTTGCACACGACATGCGGAACTCCGGTACGTTGCGCCGGAGGTTATGGGAAAGCAGGGATACGACGGGGCTAAGGCCGATCTCTGGTCCTGTGGAGTATTCCTGTACGTTCTTCTTGCCGGATACCTTCCATTCCAGGACGACAATATGGTGGCGATGTACCGGAAGATTTACAGAGGCGATTTCAGGTGTCCACCGTGGTTCTCTCCCGAAGCTCGCCGCCTTGTCACGAAGCTTCTAGATCTGAATCCAGTGACCAGAGTCGGTATCGCGAAGATCACATCGTCGTTATGGTTCAAGAAATCGGTACCGAAGAGTGTGATTACGAAGGAGCATGAAGAAATGGAGGAGAATTTGGCGAAATCGAATCAACCGGCGGAAACGTTGAACGCATTCCACATAATATCTCTATCGGAAGGGTTTGATTTGTCGCCGTTGTTCGAAGAGAAGAAGAGGGAGGAGAAAGAGGAGATTAGATTCTTGACTTCATCTCCGGCGAGCAGTGTGATATCGAAGCTTGAGGAAGTGGCGAAGGCAGTGAAGTTCGATGTGAGGAAGAGCGAGTCGTGGGTTCGATTGCAGGGGCAAGAGAAGGGGAGAAAGGGGAAACTAGCGATTGCGGCGGATATCTTTGCGATGACGCCGTCGTTTGTGGTGGTGGAGGTGAAGAAGGACAATGGAGACACTTTAGAATACAATCAATTCTGCAGGGAGGAGCTCCGGCTGGCATTGAAGGACATTGTTTGGACTTCTCCGACTGGGAGCTTGACCCCAGCTTGAAAAACGTCATTTCAAAGTTTAATTAGGCTTTAAGATTTCTTTCATCATATGTTCATGATCTCTTGTAATTTGTTTCTTAATTTCTTGTTTGATGATTATGATGAATCCATAATCCTAATGCCCATTTGTTCAAACTTGGTATTGGTATTGAATCAAGAGTCTGTTCTTGTTGGATGATGAAAATCCCACTTCGGCTAATTTAGTGAATGATGGTGAGTTTATAATCAAAATCGGCTGGAAATGAAAGATCCTTCATCAAGATTGATTTCATCCGAACATAGGAACAACTTGGAGACATTTTCACCAAGTCCCTGGCGCGGGTGAAATTTGAAGAACTACGCTCAAAGATCGGAGTTCAAATAATAAGGTAGAGCTTTTAGGAGGAGATTGTTAAATAAAAGCCATGTATTTAGTTAGGTTTGTAAAAATATCTGAATTCACGCGAATGGAGGAGCCTGATTCTAGGGGCCATTGTTTTGGCAATTTGGGCGAAGTCTTCGTCCACTTCTTCTATTTTTGTATAATTGGTTTTTATAGTTTTGTAATTAGATTTGTTATTTAAACCGTTCAACTGAAGTAAAATAGAACATCGAGTCTTCAGCAATCTCAGTGAATCTCTCACTCTCTCTCTCCTTTTACTTCCGCTAAATTTTTTATTCGAGAAACCTTCGGCCAATTTTTCGTCGACACTGTCTTCCGAATTGCCAGAGTCAACATGCCTTCGAGGAGCCTCGACTTTTTTTTTTTTTTCTCTTTTGCACATGACTAATTTAGAGCATAGCTCGCTCTAATACTATGTTAGATGAACATGACTCTCCATATGTGGTATGATGTTGTCCAATTTGAGCATAAACTCTCATGTCTTTGCTTTGGGCTTCCCTAAAAAATCTCCTACCAAAAGAAATAGTATTACTTGATTATAAACCCATGATCATTCCCTAAATTAGCCGAGGTGGGACTTTCATCCAACGATTATATCTTAAATAAAATATATATTTTAAAAAATTAACAATAAATTTAGGTTGGTTCATGTGACATCGGAGTAAAAACAAGTGATACATGAATGAACGAAAACCCTATCAAAGGAGAGGTTTCCCGATGATAAGATAACTAAATAAAGACTTAAAAGAATTGAAAGTCACTACCTATATCAACAATGCATACGGGCTCAATTATAAGAACTCATGGTTAAGCATTCGGGAAGAATTCGGGGTTGGTTGGTTGGTTGGATGAGTGATGATAGAACAAAGATGAAAAAGGCAACTTCATCTTGTATTTTCCTGCAGAATGGGAGAGAAGTCAGTAAAAAATGCTTAAAAATGGCAACTTACCTTTCACTGTGCGTTGAATTTAAGAGTTATTATGATAAATTAGTCAATTTAGGAGAAGAGGATGAAGAACATAAATGAAGAAATGAGTGAAAATAATAATAATTTACCAAAAGAAACTGTGGAACCAAAGGGTTTCCTTTTGTTTGATATGGCAATGGTAATTATATCATCATAATCTTTCTCTATATAAACCAACCCTATGTTCTTCTTCTTCACCAACATTTGTAAAGATTGCTAATATGGCTTCTTCTTCTTCTTCCTCTTCGAGTAGCATTGTTGGTATGCTGGTTGGGCTTGGAGTTGTTCTTGCTCATATCCATGGCTGCCTTGGAGTTGACTATAAAGGAGCTTTAACAAAGTCTTTGCTGTATTATGAGGCTCAAAGATCAGGAAAATTGCCCCGAAATCAAAGAGTTCAATGGCGTGGAGATTCTGGCCTCCATGATGGCAAAGATGCAGGCGTAAGTTTTAATACTTGCGTAAAAAAGCTAGGTTTTAAGTGTGACATTCCATGTCGGTTGGGGAGAGGAACGGAGCATTCTTTATAAGGGTGTGGAAACCTTTCTCTAACAGACGCGATTTAAAATTGTGAGGCTGACGACGATACATAATGGGCCAAAGCAGACAATATCTACTAGCGGTGGGCTTGAACCATTATAAATGGTATCAGAGCTAGTCACCGCGGTCGGTGTGTGAGGGTGTTGCACTCAAGAGGGTGGATTATGAGATCCCGCATCAGTTGGAGAAGGGAACGAAACATTCCTTACAAGGGTTTGGAAACCTCTTCCTAACAGACGAGATTTAAAACTGTGAGGCTGACGACCATACGTAATAGGCCAAAGCAGATAATATCTGCTAGCGGTGGGCTTGGACTGTTACAAATAGTATCAAAGTCAGTCACTAAGCAGTATGCTAGCGAGGATGCTGGACCCCAAGGGGGTGGCTTGTGAGATCCGACATCGGTGGGGGAGGGGAATGAAACATTCTTTATAAGTGTGTGGAAACCTCTCCCTAACAGATGAGATTTAAAACCGTGAGACCAACGTCGGTACGTAATGGGCCAAAACAAACAATATCTACTAGCGGTGGGCTTAGACTGTTATAAATGATATCAGAGTCAGTCATCGAGCGGTGTGCCAGCAAGGATGCTGAACCCCAAGGGGGTGGCTTGTGAGATCCCACATCGGTCGGGGAGGGGAATGAAGCATTCCTTATAACGGTATGAAAACCTCTCCCTAACAGACATGATTTAAAATCGTGAGCTTAGATTGATACAAATAGTATCAGAGCCAATTATGTGCCATGCGAGGACGCTGGACCTCCAACGGAAGTGGATTGTGGGATCCCACGTCAATGGAAGTGATGAATGAAGCATTCGTCATAACGGTGTGAAACCTCTCTCTAACTCATGAGAGTGAGTTAAAATTGTGAGACTGACTGTCATTCTTAAAAGATTAAAGTAGATGACAGAAGTAGACTTTAAGTTGAATAAGTTTGGTTTGTTAGGTTGTTCAGAGTAAGATTTAAATTTTTTCGTTTGCATGTCGTGATTTCCATTCATATTTCGATTATATCATCGTAAACTGACAAAATCTGAAGTGAACAGATAGATTTGGTGGGAGGGTATTACGATGCGGGAGACAACGTGAAGTTCGGGTTCCCAATGGCATTCACATTGACAATGCTATCATGGAGCGTTGTGGAATACAAGGCCCAACTTGGCGCCAAGCATGAACTACAAAACGCTCTTACCGCCATTAAATGGGGAACGGATTACTTACTAAAGGCTCATACAGAACCCAATGTGATGTATTGTGAGGTCGGCGATGGCGACTCAGATCATAGCTGTTGGATGAGACCCGAAGACATGACCACGCCCCGCACCTCCTTCCGGATCGACAGCCAACATCCCGGCTCTGACCTCGCCGGAGAGTCTGCCGCCGCTCTCGCCGCCGCCTCCGTTGCTTTCAAGTCTTCGAATCCTGCTTATTCCAACACGCTTCTTCGCCATGCAAAACAGGTTTCTGATACTCTTAACTTCAAGAATGTCGATTGGAATGTCTTGTTTTCTAAATTTTGTTGTTTTTATTTTGTTCATAGCTCTTTGATTTCGCAAGGAATAATCAAGGGTTATACCAAAATAGTGTTCCTGTAGCAGGCAAGTTCTATTCAAGCTCTGGATTTCAGGTACGTTTTGTTTTTGGTTCGGTCGAGTATGGGGTTTGTTGGATTTTGTTCCTTAATTTAATCGAAAATGTTTGATACAATTAAGGACGAACTGTTGTGGGCTTCTGCTTGGCTTTATCATGCAACTGGGGATCAAACCTACCTTAATTATTTGGGTGGGTCTGGTAATACCGGTGGGACAAGAACTATGTTCTCTTGGGACGACAAGTTTGCTGGCGTTCAAATCCTTGCAGCTAAGGTATGTTATAATTTACCCTAAACTATAGCTTAAGATCTGTGTGAGATTTACCCATCATTTGGAGAGTAGAACGAAACATTTCTGGTAAGTGTATAAAAACCTCTTCCTTGTTTTAAAATCGTGAGGCTTACGGTGATACATAACGAGTCAAAACGAACAATATCTGCCAATGGTGGGTTTAAGCTGTTACAAATGATATTAGATTCAGACACGGGGCATTGTGCCAGTAAGGATGCTAGGCCTCCAAAGAGAGTGGGGAGAGGGAATGAAATATTATTTATAAGGGTATGAAATTTTCTCTCTAGAAGACGCGTTTTGAAAACGGAGGCTGAAGGGGATACGTACCAGGTCAAAACGGATAATATCTGCTAGTGGTGGGCTTGGGCACAAAGAGTATCATATCCCGACACTAAGCGGTGTGTCAACGAGGACACTGGCCCCTAAAGAGGGTGGATTGTGAGATCTCACGTCAGTTGGAGAGGGGCTTCATCCTTGTAAGGGTGTGAAAACCTCTCTATAGCAGACAAGCTTTTAAAACTATGATACTAACGACCGTACATAACAGATAAAAACGGACAATATCTGTTAGCGATAGACTTTGACTGTTACAAATGGTATCAGATTTAGACACCAAGCAGTCTACCAGGACACTGGCCCTCAAGAAGGGTGGATTGTGAGGTCCCATGTCGATTGTAGAGGGAACGAAATATTCCTTATAAGGGTGTGGAAATCTCTCTCTAGCAGAGGCTGACGACAATACGTAATGAGATAAAGCAGACAATATCTACTAATGGTAGACTTGGACCGTTAAAATCTGAAAATCGAGTACATTGAATTAAGGTTGGAATTACTCAAAAGCTCATACATTCATTTTTGATTTGGTGGGCAGCTTGTTTTGGATGGGAAGGTTCAGGCATCAGGGTTGTGGTCAGATTTCAAGAGCCAAGGTGAGCAATTCCTTTGCTCTTGCCTCCAAAAAGGCAACAACAATGTTAAGAAATCCCCTGGTGGACTCCTCCACTTTGGGGATTGGAACAACCTTCAATACGTCACCACCGCCACCTTCCTCGCCACCGTCTACTCCGACTACTTGGCTGCCAAACACGCCTCGATCCAGTGCGTCGGCGGCGTTGTTCAACCCTCTGATCTCATTGCCTTCGCTAAATCTCAGGTACCATAGTTCATATCAAAATTCATGTTGTGGTATGATTAAAATAAATTGAAAGCGAGTTTTAATATTGGATTGGCTTTTCAGGTGGATTATATTCTGGGTTCAAACCGGAACCGAATGAGCTACATGGTTGGATTCGGTTCAAAATACCCGACCCAAGTGCATCATAGAGGAGCTTCCATTGTTTCGATCAATACTAACCCTAACCCAGTCAGTTGTCAAGATGGGTTCAACTTATGGTTCTACAAGAACGCACCAAACCCAAATGTTTTAACCGGAGCTGTGGTCGGAGGACCCGATGCTAACGATGGGTATTCAGATCAGAGAAGCAATTATAATATGGCTGAACCAGCCATTGCAAATACGGCGCCATTAGTTGGCGTCTTGGCAAAGTTGGCTTGAATGTAACACCATTAGGTTGGGTTGTGATTCCTAATAAGATGATTTTCTTTATATTTTAGTTGGGAAAATAAAGGTTTAATGGGGTTAAAATGGTCTTTTCAAAGATTAGATCGGTCAAAATTGCCCTAGAATATAAATGAAATGCCCTTTCATTTGACATATATGCCCTCATTGATTCGACAAAATGATCATTGCGATAGAAATGAATGTAGTAGCTAACATGAATATGACTCCACTGATCTTATACACGTACTCTTAATAAAAGATCATCGATTTAAATTCCTCATCCCATACATTGATGAACTCTAAAAAATTTCTTAAAGTGAGTAATAAACTTTAACCGGTAAGGGCTTATCCTTTGATTTGCATGAATGAGAATAACTTTTGTAGCTGATTCAACAAGACTATCATTTTTTTGACATCTCTTAATGGTTGATCTCGAGACTTGAACAATGGAATTTCACCCTCTGATCGGATCCACTCCGCACTTGGCTACCCAGCATTTACCGTTAGCACAATAACTGGTACACCAAAGGTGCATCCTTCCCAGTCCTCTCGTAATAGGGAAAGATCCTCTCAATGCTCTAACGCCCACATCAGATACAGACCGACCTGTCTCACGACATTCTAAACTCAGCGCACATATCGCTTTAATAAACGAATTAACCCAACCCTTAGAACATGAGCCAGACTTTGTGACTTTACCATAATCCCTAAACCCTAAATTTTCTACCTTTCCTTTGTGGGTGATAGAGAAGAGAGAGAGAGAGATAAAAATGGAAACTTATCTTGCATTGTGTCGAGATTTTGGGAGCTATTATGATAAAGTTGATTAATTAGGCAAGTGAAGGAAGATATGGGTAAAAAACAGAACATAAATAAATAAAATAAGTAAAAAACAAAAATTATGATCTCGATAAAAGACAGTATCTACAATGATCATTAATTTTTTCAAAAATCAAGACATAATAATAGAAATTTAGCCAAAAATCTTCGTGGAATCAATTTGGATTATTTTCTTTATAATGCCAATGCAAATTATATCTCTCTCTATATAAACCAACCCTACGTTCTTGTTCTTCACCAACATTCCTAAAGATTACCAATATGGCTTCCTCTTCGAGTAGCATTGTTGGTGTGTTGGTTGGGCTTGGAGTTGTTCTTGCTCATATCCATGGCTGCCTTGGAGCTGATTATAAAGCAGCTTTAACAAGTTCTTTGTTGTTTTATGAAGCTCAAAGATCAGGCAAATTGCCCCATGATCAAAGAATTAAATGGCGTGGAGATTCCGGCCTGCAAGATGGTAAGGCTTCAGGCATAGATCTTGTCGGAGGGTATTACGATGCCGGCGACCACGTGAAATTTGGGTTTCCAATGGCATTCACTTTGACAATGTTAGCATGGAGCGTGGTGGAATACGGCCCCCAACTTGGCGCCAAACATGAGCTACAAAACGCTCTTACCGCTATTAAATGGGGAACGGATTACTTACTAAAGGCTCATCCAGAACCCAATGTGCTATACGTTCAAGTTGGCGATGGCGACTCCGATCATGGCTGTTGGATGAGACCTGAGGAAATGACCACGCCGCGCCCTGCCTACAAGATCGACGCTCAGCATCCCGGCTCCGACGTCGCTGCTGAGTCAGCCGCTGCTCTCGCCGCCGCCTCCATTGCTTTCAAAGCTTCTGATGGTCGATATTCCTCCAAGCTTCTTGGCCATGCAAAACAGGTCTTTGATAATCTTCTAATTATTTTCGAGAAATTTACAACAATTTTTTGATCTTATTTATTTTGTTTGTAGCTCTTTGAATTTGCGAGGAATCATCAAGGGCTTTATCAAAATAGTGTTCCTGGAGTGGGACAGTTCTATTCCAGCTCCGGATTTCAGGTATGTCTTGGTTTTTGTTGTCTCTATTTTAGTTGAATGATTGGAGTGATGAGTATTGAATGGAATGTTTGATGAAATTAAGGATGAATTGTTGTGGGCTGCTGTCTGGCTTTATCGTGCAACTGGGGATCGAGCGTACCTTGATTATTTGGGTGGGTCGGGTAATGTCGGTGGGACAAGAACTATGTTCTCTTGGGACGACAAGTTTGCTGGTGTTCAAATCCTTGCAGCTAAGGTATGTTATAATTTACCCTAAACTATAGCTTAAGATCTTTGTGAGATCTCACATTGGTTCGGGAGTGGAACAAAATATTCTTTATAATGGTGTGAAATTTTTTTACTTGCATACGTGTTTTAAAATTGTGAGACTTACGGTGATATGTAACAGGCCAAAGCGAATAATATTTGCTAGCGGTGGATTTGAACTGTTACAAATGGTGTCAGATCCAGACATCGAGCGGTGTGCCAGCGAGGACGCTGGCCTCCAAAGAGGCTGGATAGTGAGATCCCACTTTATTTGGAGAGGGACGGGAGCAACCCTTATAAGGGTGTAAAAATCTCTCTCTAATAGACGTGTTTTAAAAACTATGAGGTTAACGTCTATATATAATAGGCCAAAGCAGATCATATCTACTGGTTGTAGGCTTGAGCTGTTTTGAAAACGGTTAGAATTACTTGAAGCTCATACGTTAGTTTTTGATTTGGTGGGCAGCTCGTTTTGGATGGGAAGGTTCAGGCATCAGGTGTGTGGTCAGATTTCAAGAGCCAAGGTGAGCAATTCCTTTGCTCTTGCCTCCAAAAAGGCAACAACAATTTTAGGAAAACCACTGGTGGACTCCTCTACTTCGCGGATTGGAACAACCTTCAATACGTCACCACCGCTACCTTCCTTGCCACCGTCTACTCCGACTACTTGGCTGCCAAACACGCCCCGATGCAATGCGTCGGCGGTCTCGTCCAGCCATCTGATCTCATCTCCTTTGCTAAATCTCAGGTACCACAGTTCATATCCAAATTCATGTTATGGTCCTTTTGAATGCATTCAGATCGAAAGGCTGACATAGATGTGATGTATGGATAGACATTTTCTTACATGCAAGAATTTATCCATCTTCCATAAAGGAGCCGAGTGAAACCAAAGTTTCATGTTCGGTTTTGAATTAGAGATGTTTAAAACGATGCAGGTTAGATTCCCAAAGCGAGTTTTTAATGTTGGGTTGGTTTTTCAGATGGATTATATTCTAGGTTCAAACCCAAGCGGAATGAGCTACATGGTCGGATTAGGTTCAAAATACCCAACCCAAGTTCATCATAGAGGAGCTTCCATTGTTTCGATCAAGACTAACCCAACCCCAGTCGAATGTAAAGCTGGATTTGACTTATGGTTCCACAAGAACGCTCCGAACCCGAATGTTTTAACCGGAGCGGTGGTCGGAGGACCCAACATTAATGATCAGTATAGTGATACGAGGACCAATTACAATATGGCCGAAACAGGAACTGCAAACGCGGCGCCATTTGTTGGCGTCTTGGCACGGTTGGCTTGACTCAACCCTGCACTAGGTTGTATTTCCTAATAAGATGATTTTCATCGAGTTTTAGGGGGAAATGAGGGTTTTATGGGGGCTAAAAATGTCCTTTTTCAAATATTGTATTTGACAAAAATACCCTCAAATAATATAATAATGAAATGCACTTTCATTCCGTAACTCAATTGACCTAATATATGTATTTTCGATCTAGAGATCATCACTTCAAATTTCTCGTAAAGTAAGAAGTTTCATCAACATATATATAAAAATTGTGACATCCAAGGAAATGAAGAGTACATGAGTGAACCAGAATCACACTCGAATAAAAGTGATATTAAAAATAGGAACACCGAGAAAGATTTAAAAGAATTGAAACTTAATATCAGTCTCAATCATAGAAACTTTATAGCTCGGAGTAATCTTATGTTGGACAACCTCTTAAAAATTTTCCTTAAATGCACGAGTGAAAACAAAACATGTTCTAGAGACAGAGACGTGGGTGGTTTGTGCAGCTTGACTTAATTTTAATCCATTCAGTTGACTTGACTGTTAGGAGTAACATCATTCAATTTCACAGAATTAAATTAATTAAAATAATGTTTGATTGGTTGACTTTTGGTAATAAAAAATACTTTTTAATTTAATAAATAATTAATTATTAATTTGTCGGTAGCTTTAATTTTTTATTAAAATTATAACTAAATCTATTTTCATTTTTCTTTCTTTGAGAATATACTTATTCATATAAAAGTAAATTCACTTTTTATTACACCTTTATTTGAAAACCTTCCAATATTAAATATGAAAAAAAGTTACAAACTTATTTAGATTTAATCATTTTAAACCCAAATTAAAAGTAATTCAAAATTTATAAATAAAATAATAAATAAATATCAATCGGTCGCTCTTATTATAGTATAAGTCGTAGTCATCATGTCACCGCAATATTAGACTAAACTTTTAAATATTATATAAATGAATTCAAATGGTTAAGAAAAAAATATCAAATAAAATTAATAATTGAAAAGTAAAGGGATTACATGATAGCTCTAATTATATATTTGTCATAGCCTCCATTTAACAATATTATAACAAATAAAAATAATTGCACAACTACCCCTCAACGGTGTAGTTTGTTACAATTATACCCTTGAATTTTTTATATGATTATGTAACAATTCATGTTCGGGATTTGAAATTTGGATTCAGCATCTAATGGTCCTGCTATTTTCTTGCGATATTGTTACTTATTTCTCATTTCTTAAGAGTGAATACTTCTTAGTTATCTTATCTTCAGGATTTCTCTTGTTCTAATGTGGTCTCGATTTATTCATGTATCCCTCATTTACTTAGGTATCATAAATTAGTCTAGACGATTTTTTAAATTTTGCAATTAGCCCCTTTTATTTGTTTAAATTTTATATATGTCCATGTTCGTGAGGTATAAATATGTATGATTTTTTATTTATTTATTTATTGAAGTGACATCCAATGAAAGTTGAAGTTGAGAAAGAAATTTGACCCGGTCAACTCGAAAGTTTTGTCCCACAAACCCGAAATCCAATCGATTCAGTTTGGGTTCAGAAAAATGAACCAACCATACCTAAAATGCTAATCCAACCCAGTCCAACCCAACCCTTCTAGTTTGGGTTGGGTTGGTTCGAGCTGTCGGGTTGAATGTGCACCCCTATTTGACCAAATGATTTAAAATTGAAATTTCTAATTAAATAAAATTTAAATAAACAACCATGTCACCGCTCTTTGTCTAGTTAGCCAAATTACTGATTTAATGCATTTTCTATCCGACAATTTCTTATTATTATTATTTTTTTTTATTCTTCCCCATCTTCCACATAATTAATTTAAGCCAATCAACTTACTCCACTAGCTGATTTTCTATTCATATGTTGGGCTAATAACTCAAAAAAAAAAAAAAAAAAAAAAAAGTTAGTGGATACTGGTGGCTTTGGTCAGTTATATAAAGAAGTTTCCACACTCTTATAAGAAATGTTTCGTTTCTCTCTTCAATCAATGTGAGATCTCACAATTCATCCCTTTGGGAGCCCAGCGTTCTTCCTTGCACACTGTCGAGTGTCTAGCTCTGATACTATTTGTAATAGCCCAAACCCACTACTAGCAGATTTTGTCCACCTTTGATTTGTTATATATCACTGTTAGCTCATGATTTTAAAACATGTATGTTAGAGAGAGGTTTCCATACTCTTACAAAAAAATGATTCGTTCTCCTCTCCAATCAATATGGGATCTCACAGTGTTGTAGAATATGAATTAGCTCGGGCTATTGTTACAAAGATGGAGCTCGATTCTCCTACTTTAAGATTAAAAAAAAGGCTTCTCAAATAAAAGTATGACTTCTTGTGTAGATAAAAAAAAATAATTTTGAGTTCGTTAACGATTTACCACAGTAAAAAACAATTGGATCATCCTCACTTACTTTTGGGATTCTCATAATTAAAAAGTTATTAATGGAGGGATTATGTCTAATCAACCACCTAAATGAGAGAGAGAGATTAATATGTAAATTTGGTTTGAATTTCGATTGGTCAAGTGGATCAATTTTATAAGAAAAAGTCAACTGTCTTTTAGACATAGTGGGCAATCAATTGTCACCAATTTCTCGCTGACCCAACCAATCTTCTATTTATTATTATTTTTCTCTATTCAAATCTTTAATATCGTCATGGAGCTCTGTCTTTTTATCCTTCCCATCTAATCTAATAAATACATTATGGCTCGATTGGCTCGATTTGATTAGGAATGTCTACGGGACAGTGTAGGATGCCCTATTTGTCTAACGAAAAAAAAAAAAACGTTGTCCACTCCCTTTCTCATTCTCCATTTAAATTGAAAATTCTCATCTTGTTCGAGGCAAGTACTTGTGAGTCCCGACCTACCGGTTAAATGGACATCTCTAGGGTTTCTCTCGTCCCCACCTCATTTGTCTAACCAAATGTCAAATGGTTATTAAGGATGTTTTTCGAGGTAGTTTGGTTGGAGAGAAAAGCTCGAGAACCAAATCAATAATTTAATGTTTTTATTTATTTATTTTGGATTAGGTAGAAGTACAATCTCGTTTCTTCTTGTTTTTACTTGATCATTCAAGAAAAAAAAATATATTATCAAGAAATTTTATTTTTTTATTATTATTATTTTCCATATTTTAAAATTCAAACAGCTTTAAATTTTTTTTTTTTCCCAAAAGGAAGAAAAGTTGTCTTCTTTGACTTTGACTTTTTTCGCCCTTTAAACATTCAACTCTCTCTTGCAAGACCCACGAGCTTAATGTTGCTATCAATCTACCCAACGACCTCTCTTTCCATCTCCACCGTTTTAAATGGAGGATATCCGCCAAAACCGTCTTCCTCCGCCGCAGCCACTGCCGCCACCGCCGGTCGTGGAAGATATTCCTCCATACTTCCGGTGCCCTATTTCCATGGAGGTTATGCATGATCCTGTCACGATTTCCACCGGTGTTTCCTTTGAAAGAGCCAATATTGAGAAGTGGTTCTTCACTTACAACAAGAAAACTTGTCCTGCAACCATGCAAATCATTGTCAACTTTGATATCACTCCAAATTATACACTCAAAAGGCTCATACTCTCTTGGAAAATGAATGAATCTTGCTCCTCCGCCTCCTCCTCGTCGCCCCGACCGCCATCGATGGAGTACGATGATGTTGTGGCTCTCTTGAAAAACATCGAGTTGTCGCCGTTCAAAGCGAGTTCTTTGAAGAAACTACGGCTACTCATGGCCATCGACGATGTAGTGGCAGTCGGAGCGAAACCCATCTTTGTTCAAGCAAATGGGTTTGAAGTTCTTGTTGGATTAGTCACCCAAATCGCCATTTGTGAAAGCTCCAATTTCGCTAATTTTGAAGCTTGCGAGGAGGCTTTAGGGGTATTGTTAATCTATCGATCGTACGTGGTTAATAAATATAAAAATTTCGGTCGATGAAATATGTTATGATATATTCAATCTTTTGTTTATATTCTTAATAGGTATTATCTCAATTTCCATTTTCTAAAATCGAGAAGCTATTTGAGTTACTAACGAGACCAGAAGCCATCAAGTCAATGGCGATCGTTTTACAAAGAGGAAGCATAGAAGGACGATTTTATGCCATGGAATTACTCCAACAAATATCCAAAAAGGGTTATGATTATAACTCTTTATCGAAACATCATGCCATTGACTTGTTCAAGTCAATATTGGAGCTCGCGTCGGATGAGATAATCAAGAAAGCAAGTACTGTTAAGATGACAGACTCGTCCATAGCTACACATTGGTATGACATTGTTCAAGCACGAAATTATTTTAGTTGGACGTTTCTCACTAAATCTTTTATTTTTTTTCTAGTCGATACGGGACGTTATTCTCATCTGCCCTCGAACTTTTGATAGAAATCATGGAATCCTCTAAGAAATGTCGTCTTCTATTGATCGAAGCTGGTGCTGTTTGCATCATGATCGACCTTCTTCCTGACTCGAACCGATCGAAGTGCGAGAAAATATTACACGTACTCAAACTTCTAAGCGATTGTGCGGAGGGACGGTTAGCCATGGCGGAGCATATCATGGGAATAGCGACGGTGACGAAGAAAATGAGTACATCAAATACAGCTACAAAAATTGGGGTGAAAATCTTATGGTTGATATGCAATTATCATCCTAGTGAGAGGGTTTTAGAGGAGATGATCGGTTGTGGCACAGTGAAGAAGCTGGTAGGGATCTTGAATGGCGATGGAAGATCTTCTTCAACCAAGGAGAAGGCCATGAAGATCATGAAGCTTCATGGGAGTTTTTGGAGGAGATTTCCTTGTTTTCCTTATGAATTTAGGGATTATTTTAAGTTGATAAATTAATAGAATTTATGTTCGATTGGGTTTTCGGGATTTTCGTTAGGTTAAACTATATGTCCCCGAACCTCCAAGATCGTATCTACTCGATTTTTGAACTTTAGGTTAACAGGGTCTCTAAAGTTTAAAAATATCGAGCAAGTCCTTTACCTTTACGGTCATGTCTATTAGTGTCAAGTTAAGATCGTAAACTTTCAAATTTCTGTTAATAGGGTCTCTAAAATTTTTGAACTTTCAAAAGTGTCTCGCTAAGATCTTAAACTTTCAATTTGATGTGGAATATGGTCTTTAAACAACTTGTAATTAATTTTTTTCTATGTAACAGCCGAAACCCACATTGAGGCTGACGACAATACGTAATGGGCTGAAGTGGAGAATATCTAATAGTGGTGGGGGTTAGGCTGTTACAAATGGTATCAGAGTCATGCATCGGTCAGTGTGCTAACGAGGACGTTGGCCCCCAAGGAGGTGAATTGTGAGATCTCACATCAATTGGAGAGGGGAACGAAACATTCCTTATAAGGGTGTGGAAACCTCTTCTTAAAAATCGAGAGGCTGACAGCAATACGTAACAAGTCAAACTAGACAATATCTACAAGCGGTAGACTTGGACTATTACGAGGAAATAAATATAGATAAAATATTGTTATTTAAAAAAATATATATATATAGATATATATATATATATATATATATACTCTAGGGTTCTTGGCCAATCAAAAGTCTTCCCATAGTTCTTGAAAAGATGAATGTTTTATTTATTTATTATTTATTTTCTTTATCCTTCTTGAGATCTTCATGGGCACACAGTTTGAGTTCTTTGTCTCCTCCCACATGGAAGCTTTTGTTTTCCCTCCTCTCTCTTGCAGCCCTACTTTAATGTTGGATACTCAAGGGACCATTTAGGTTTACAAGGCTAATCTTATTAATTCACATGGGAATCCACGTGCCTCACGTTACTTGAGTCGAGTACCTATCGTTCATATTACAACACTTTATTATTAGGTATGACACTTAAATTAGAAAGGGAAACCGAAACCTCTCCCTAGCATACACGTTTTAAAATCGTGAGGCTGACGTCGATACGTAACGAGCCAAAACGGACAATATCTACTAGTGGTGAGTTTGGGATGTTACATTTTCTTTCCTGCAATGTCTAGGAAAGATTAATCTCATCAATGCATACCCTTGTATTAATGAAAACCCATTCGAAAGATGCTAAATGGGACGACTCTATTTCTCGGGATTTGCTTTATGTTAATGAACAATCATATTTAAAGCACGATGCTAACATACAGAGAATGATTCGTTTTTAACGTTTTCAAAATGGTCCTTTAAATCTCGTCCATTGAGAGTGACAATTTCACTGGAAGCTATCTTCCACGGAGAGTGACAATTCCACTGATAACTAATACAATATTAGCTGGTTGGAGTTGTGTTTTTTAATGTAAACTAGTAAGAATATTAATAATAATAATGTCGATAGCAACGTTACACTAAAATCCACAATTCTCATTAATTTTTTTAATGTAGATTAATCAATAAAATTGGAATATTAATAATGAATTAAAAATAATACAGCTGACCTGTCCACTATGAGGATATATCCACTCAACTGCCCGATCTATATTATTAATAAATCATATTTTCCAACACATTGATCGATCCTTGGTAGCACATGAGAAAAAGGTATGAAATGGTTTTTTTTTTTTTTTTTTTTGCTAAATTGCAACTTTTAGAGGTCGGATGGATCAAGTACGGACTCTAAAAACATGTAAATTTCACCTTTTTTAGTAGTCGTTGTCCTCCCCAACCTGATGTCGTGAACGGTCCACTTCCTTAAATGAGAATTGGTCTTCCCGATCCACAAAAATTGTTCGTTGCCATTTACTTGTTTAGTTGCATCTGTTTGAGGGCATCCCTCCCTTGAACGAAGATGAACAGAGACTTATTGGGACGTCAAGGTTGGATCTTGGCCTTCACGCTCATTTATCCATGTCATTATTTTTTGTCTTTTTTGGTCGAGAATGTCTAGCACAACCAAGAAAGGTACAATTTATTAAACACGATCTTACTAAGGCGGGTTTGTGATGAATATATTTAGCCTCAAATTGGAAAACATAAAGATTACATATAGAAAATCATATAAATATTTATTCTTAATTTATTTTTCATCTTTAATGTCGAGAAATTAGAAACCAATGGAGCAATTAGTCACATTTTATCATTGATTAAAATTAAAATTTGATTGATTTACTCTATTGTTTGCTTAGCCAATAAGAAAAGAACAAGCATAAGATTAATAAAGAAGTAACCATGAATAATAGAAAAAGAAAAAAAAAAAAGAAAAGGAAAAAGGTTATTTTTTTACAATTTAATAATATTCCTTTACAAAAATAAATTTCAAATAAAAATTTATTCTTATTCTCCTCCCCGTTAAATTTTAAATTTGTGTCTAGAAAGTTTTTGAACTCGAAATGGTTGGAGAGGGAAACAAATGATTCTTGTAAGCGTGGAAACCTTTCCCTATCAAATGTGTTTTAAAACATTGAGGTTGACGACGATATCTATCAGCGGTGGGTTTGGGCTGTTATAAATGGTATCAGAGCTAAACATTGGGGGGTGTGCCAACGAGGGATGCTAACTTCAAGGGGAGTGGATTGTGAAATTCTAACCGACACGTTTTAGAATCGTAAGGCTGACGGTTATATACAGCGGGTCTAAAAATTTATGAGTTTAATAAAGGTTGATGATTAATATAAAAATGATATTATATATTTTATAATGTGAATGCCATTAAATAAATAACCACCCACCATAGTGGAATTCATAATCCCACAAAAAGAAAAAAAGAAAAAAAAGAAAAAAAAAATAGTGTTCATAGCATTGAACGAAGCTAAAGCCAAGGGCCGCTTACGGTAAGCACGTGTGAAGCATAGTAATTAATTTATCAAAATATTTAAGTCGAATTTATAGTATAATGTCACCGTCATACTAAGAAAAGAGTAGGTTGTGACTCTCGTATAATGATAGACAAAACGATGACTCTTATGTGGTGCTCATTCAGCTACGTGAGAGTTAAGATAGACAAGTGTCTTAATACGACCGTAGAAGACAATGCATCATCTAACATACTAAAGAGACGTGCGTTGAAATTAAGATGAGACATAAGAAAGATGGAGGCAGCAAGTAGACGAGAGGGACAAAGATAGGCTTAAAGAGATGGTTACGACCCTAAGCCTTAATCTCGAAAGTTGGATTTCGGAAGAAATTTGGGCATGCCCGACTCTAGATATTTAAGTTCGTCCATATGAAATATGAATACTCGTCAAATTTGGTGTTTGATTGGACACCGAACAGACTCACCATGAGACCATATCACTATTGAATTAGATCACAAACTCTAGGTCAGTTCAATTCTAATTGTATCTTTCTCATTGTTAAAACCCTAAACTCTAATTTTATATAATTCTCGTAAAGCACATACCTGTTACCGTAAATTAAAGCATCACTCAACTAATTAAAGTATATCTAAACAACTAAAAATAGAGATGTTCGTTTAACTCGTAAAGTCAGAGCCTTGTGAGGACTCAACTTGTCGAGGAATGAAGTGAGGAGAAATTTCTCTCCGTTAGTTAAACGAGGCCGAAGATGAGAATTATATTATTTGTTCCCATCCTCGTGTCCACCCAATTTTCGTCCGCCACCATCCCCCTATTTTACTAAACTCGTTCCTCTATCATTATACTAAATTTTATTAACTAGGTTGAAATTACTGCATATTCTTTTTTTCTTCCAACATTTCTAAAGTAAAATCGAATGAGTAATTTAGTATAACGACTCATACCTAGGATTCAAATCAAGATTCAGAATTCGGGTTCTGTACTTGATGGCCCCGATATTCCCCTACGACATGGTCACATTACATACTCTTTGCTTCTTCAAAGTGAAAAACTATCCTCAAATACTAACACGAGTTCTTTCATCATGCTTTATTCTCACTCATATGCAACCCCAGAAAAACGCTTAACATAGACATAGAATTGCTCTAAGTAAAAACGCTTAACTCATGAAGTTCCTATAATTGAGTTACCAAAGACATAGAATTGCTCATAGGTAGTAACTTTCCTTCGAGCATTTCTTAGTCATTCTATCCTCAAGATTGCTCTCATTCCAATGTGATATCGATTCATTCATATACTCCTCATTTACTCAGATGTAGAACAAAACAACAAATATCAGATTTTACGATGACAAAAAAACATTTCTAAAGACGGATAAGTATCACTATAAGCTTTCAGTGACAGAAGAAACGTCGCTAAGAAAAACCAACGTCACTATAAACTTTCAACAATCGGAACAAAAAAAAACGAGGTAGAAAATGTCGGTACAGGTCATTCGGTAATTATAATTAAACATTAAATCAGACAATTTGATGAAGTTTATAGCACAAACAGGCAAAGATGAAGGCTAAAGAAGAAGAAAGAGAGGGATTTAGGGCTGAAAATTATTGGGATTGAACAATAAGACACAATGGAACACATGAATTTGCAGTTCATCCTTCAACCAAAAAATTGATTCTGATTTGGCATATTCATAGGCAGATTTAGAAAGGGCAAACCCGAAGATCCGTCGGGAAAAGGGTTGTCGTGGCCATCACCGCCCCCGCCCCCGCCCTCGCCTCCATCTCCGTCACCACCAGCTGCAGGCATCGACAATTCTTCTTCATCCAACGGTAGCCTCTCGTATGCAACGTTACTGAACGACGATGCTATAACGATAACAGGCCCCGACGCAATCAAAGCTCCCACGACATTCCCTCCGACCACCTTGTTAAGAATAAGTATAAAAGATTAGATTTATGGATGAAAATTTTGAATCCCACCCACCCTTCCTATAATTATAATTCGTGTATCCAAAGATAAAAAAAAATTAGGTTAAACTTTTGAGTTGAGTGATAATTTAACTTACTTGTCCTTGACCTCCGGCCAAGAAAATCGTGAGACTAGTAGCACCTGGTGGAGCAGGTGGTGGTAAGAATGATCCCGATAGGGACAAAATCTCAAACCTCCCTTGTAACGTCAACACGGATCCAGCCGCAGCCGGTTGTCGTAAGCTAACATTATTCACTATCCCACTTCCACTCAACACACAGATCCCCCGTTGTCGCCGTCGCGCATAGCCAGCCACAGCCTCGAACACATCATATCCGCTACCGATTTCCAAGATATGAGCTCGGAGGGTATTAGCGCTCTCGCGCGTGATGATCACGGGTGGCTTTGGCTTGTTCTTGGACCCGGCTGGGCGACCCCTAGGTCGACGAACCATAGCATCTCCGCTACCACCGGAGCCGCCGCTGCCGTTGAAGTGGTTGAGATTGGTGACATGATCGGAGCTGGGCGGCGAATCTAAGTGGAGATCAGGGCGTTGTTGAAGCTGGTCAACAAAGTGAGAAGCTGAGCCTAAGTTTAAAGTAGCCATAAACAGAAGAAAATGAGAGAAACTTAAACACTCAAAGATGAACAGGAAAAAACCAGGGGTGAAAAAATAATGTAAAATAATAAAAGGGACAGCAATATAATTTTTTATTTTATTTTAATTTTTTTGAAAGAGATTAATTAATATAAAATTATATGGATTTGTGTGAGAGAACAGAAGAGCAGATGAGTCCCATGTTGAAACCCTAGAACAAAGAGAAGAGAGAGAGAGAGAGAGGGAGGGCATTATGATAAAAGGCATAAATAAAAGTGATTATTATTATAATACAAAGTTTAAATACCTAAAATTACTATATAATATAATTGTGGGTTTTGGATATATTATAATGTTTGATGTCACAAGTGGGCTTATTATAAAGTTGAATGTTTATCTCAATATAATTACACCCATACCACAACACTTTGCAATGCTTTATAAGTGGAATGGTTATTCTAAACCAACAACATCATGACGGGTGTAAATTATTTGGTGACATGTTTCAGAGTAATTTTAACTTTTTTTAAACTGTTCAAACTACTTTTGTCACGTAAAAATCAGGGAAACGAAGCGTTTTTATAAGGGTGTGGAAACCTCTCCCTAACAGATGCGTTTCAAAACCGTGAAGCTAACGGTGATACGTAACGAGCTAAAGTGGATAATATCTCCTATTAAATTAGGGTTTTTTTTATTTTTTAATAGCGAGTTGTTTGGTTTTATTCAATGATTAAGCCAACAACTCTTGAATCTAATGAAGAAGAAACAACAAATGGACCAAAGGGGGAATTCCAAATAGGGAGATTAGGGTTTTGATTAAATATTAATTTTTTAAATAAATATATTTTAATCAAATATTAGAGATAATTATTGAGTTCTCTTATGTATATTTGTTATTATTTTTTTTAATGATGTTGTGTGGGTTAGGTCACAACTTTTCTTATGAAATCTATATTCTAACAAAGGTGTCAATTTTATGTTACATTAATTAAGTTTGTAAAGAAATTAAAGGCATAATTTGTCACTTGAAATATATTGTTTTTTTTTTTTGGCTAAATTGTTCGAACAATTATAGGTTGTTTATGGGTCAGGTTGATTATTTATTTATTTATTTTTGATAGACTTTATAATATAAATAAAATGTGACTCATAGAAGACAATATTATTAAATATCATATTACTATTTATTTATTCAACTTCAACGACCTTAATGGATAGTGACTTAATTTGTAAAGATCTAAATACTTTGAAACAAAGGGTCCAATTGAAGAGAATATAGCTTTGGGCCAAGCCCAAATATATATATATATATATAAATATATATAGCTATGAAATATCGATCATTCGACTTTAAAAATGATATACTCGTATTAGTAATGTTGTATATTAATGATCAATGATTAAGAAGAACTAAGAAGTTGTTCGTACATTTTAAAGAAGTTGTTCGAGCATTTGACCTCTTGATTGAATTACATATTTTAAATCAGTTGAATTATACTCTAGTTGATTCACATCATTATGATATTATAACTAGTTTTGTAAGAAAAAAATGGTGTGGTTTGATAAAATTATTAAATAATTAATCAAGCTTAAATTCTATGAAAAAAAAACTATATGCATTATTATTGAGTGTTATATAAGTTTTTTTTTTAAAATATAATTAATGAGTTATAATAATAGAAGTAATGGCTAATAGACAAGATCCAAACTCAATGGATCAATCATGTTTTGTTGTTTTCTTTAAGGATGCCTTTCATGGTATATCCATTAAAGATTCTCTCTCTATTTTATTTATTTATATATATATATATATATATAGATATTATTTCAAACTCCATTAAATATAAAATTTAATTTTATACCTAATAAATTATTTAATTTTAAAAATTTTCAAATATAAAATATTTAAATTAATAATTAAATAGATATAAACGGGATTAAAGTTTGTAATTTAACCCTAAAAATCCTCTCTCGCACATGTTTCTCTGTCCACTTTGACTGTCAAATAGAACAAATTGTGATTTATACACCAAAAAGTGATCACAAATATAGAAGTAATATATCAACTATCTATGCTTCTAACTTTGACCATCGAACTATCCACTCCTCTTAATCGCTCAAGTTCTTTGTTAACATATATTGTCTACTTTAGCCCGTTATGTATTGTTGTTAGCCTTCCAGTTTTAAAACGTATCTGTTAGGGAGAAGTTTCCACGCTCTTAGAAGGGTTGTTTTGTTTCTCTCTCCGATGTTGGATCTCACAAGGACCATTGAAATGATTAGTTAAGCTAAATTATCAATCCTAAGTACAGCTAAATGAAAAAGACATGAACGACGACGAAAAGCGAATCGAACTTCTTCCTGGATTTCAATATCTGTACATTATAATCTCGATCATCGAGTTTTACAATACCCACTAAGGAAACGATACTAAAAGTTTGAGGAAATGTAATTTGGGGAAGACCCAAATGAATTTGATGGGATATTTTTAAGCTAAAACTTGAAAATAATTAGTGGGTTTATTTGTTTAAGCAGCTACTTGGTGTTGGTTTTGATGATGGGAAGCTTCATCTTCTTCAAAGCTCAAATGGGAAGCTTTATTTAGTGATGTTTCTGAAGAAGTTAATAGAGAGTTACTAAGAGGAGGTTTTAGTTGAAGCATCTCTTTGTGTAAACAAGAGCAATAGGTGTGGAATGTGTTGGGTGTCACATTCAAGTGAAACCCTAATCCAAAGAGGAAATCCACTTCAAGAAAGTTTATTTCTCTTGTGCTGATCCCTCCAACTCTTGCATAGAAACCATTGTTGTAACACCTGAAAACGAAAACCAACTTTTCAAATTATAATGTCCGTTTTGGTCCGTTACGTATCGTAATCAGTCTCACGCCTTTAAAATGCGTTTACTAGAGAGAGGCTTCCACGCCCTTATAAGAAATGATTCGTTCCTCTCTCCAAGTAATATGGAATCTCACGAACCACCCCCTCTTGGGGAACCAACGTCCTCGTTGGCACACCGCCTGTGACTGGCTCTGATACCATTTGTAACAGCCCTTGCCTACTACTAGCATATATTGTCCGCTTTGGCTCGTTACGTGTCACCATCAACCTCATGATTTTCAAACGCATTTACTAGGGAGAGGTTTCCACACCCTTATAAGGAATGTTTCGTTCCCCTCTCTAATCAATGTGGAATCTCACAATCTACCCCCTTCTTGGGGACCCAACGTTCTTGTTGGCACACTGCCTAGTGGCTGGCAGATATTATTCGCTTTTACCCATTATGTATTGTCGTTAGCTTCATGATTTTCAATGCGTCTACTAGGAAGAGGTTTCCACACCCTTATAAGGAATGCTTCATTCCTCTCTCCAACCAATGTAGAATCTCACATTTTGGTATACCCTCTAAAGATTTAGATTCAATTATCACGGAGTTTCAGAGTTTCAGAGGTTCTTAAATATTATAGGTTCATGCACGAATCTTATGAAATTAGTCGAGATGCATATAGATACTCGTAACACAACGAATGGAGGTCCTAAAACTCAATTATTACTGTATATTACAAAAAAGGGGGGAAAAGAGAGAAGAAAATTAAACTTACAGATCATCCATGAACTTGGCAGCAACAAGAACACTTGTAATGAGCAAACGATGAACATTAAAGGAGTTGATAGGCAACAATGGCTGCCTTTGAGCAAAGCGGTCAAGATAAACATAAGCAACAATGAAGCAAGAGTTGCTACAATTGGCATACTTGAAGATCCTTTCAAGGTAGGTATGAAGAGAGATAGATGGGCGAGTCAAGCCATGGAACGCCGAGTTCTTCTGCGTTTCGATGGCCGAGTCATCGTCCACGAGATCGTCGTTCGACTCGGCCACTCTTTGAAGCACAGAAGAGAGGAAAGTGATGAGCTTTGGCATCATGGAGGAGCTTTCTTCTTCCACCATTGAAGAAGGAATCCTCTCAGTTTTTCTTTGGTGGGTTCGCTGTAATGTGTGTAAAGTTTTTTGTTCTGCTAAATGTCTTGCTGTGTCTATGATTGAATAAATATAAAGAGGAACTGAGGGTAGTGGGTGCAATGAGGTGGGGCACTTCTGGTATCTACAATAATATGGAGGAGAATATTTCACTCCATTTCTTATTCTTTTTTTAGAGAATAGTTTTTAAAAAAACATATTATAATCTTTGCCAAAATTTTAAATCTCGAGCATTGAGTGATTTTGCATCATGAAAATTGTAAAATCGTGAACAATCCGAGGTGATTTGAGCCTGCAACTTATAAAGAAAAACATTACCAAGTGATTGTTTAAGTATGTCAAGAAAACTAATCAAAAGTTCGAGTTTTGAAAATATTTTAACAATTTACACTCGAGAATCCCTTTTTTTTTTCTTTTTTTCTTTTTTTCCTTTTCTCCCACTAAGAATATAATGTGACAAATTTTATTACAAATATCAACAAGATAGATAGCATGTGGTTGATTTGATGAAGGGGCCAAATAGCTTATGTCCTTTTATAGGGACAATGAGATTGGTTCCTTTTGGCACAAAAGTTAGAAGAAATTGAGTAGGGGCAATGATTTTTCTATCTCATACTTTTGGGCATTTCCCAATTAACATAAAGAACGAAGAAAATTGGTGTCATTTTCTTTTGGTTGATTTTTATGTTCTAAATGGTTATAGCTTCTCATGTGCATACCATGTGAAATATTTTCATTCATATGGATTCCTCACCCTTTTTTTTCTCTCTTTTGAAATGGAATCTTGCATGTGTAGTGGATTTAAATCAAACTAGGTGACATAACATGGATTTGCTATGTTGGTCCAAAGCATTAGAATATTGTTCTCTCTTTTTTTTTTTTTTTTTTGTTCCAATACTATAGTAAAGGGTCCCCAAATTTTGGGTTTCGAGGTCAAATTATAGATATTTTGTTGAGTACGAACATATTTGACTCCCTTTAATAGTACATTGTGACGATAAATTCAACCTCCAAAATCTGTGAAGAGATATGATTAATAGAGTGCTAGTTTAATTGTCTAAGCACACTGAAGATGATAGAAAATATGATCGTACAAATATTCGTCTTAGTATGAGAAAATATATGAGAAAAGAAAAGTGAAAGTAAATATTGGTAAAAGTTAAAAGGCACATAAATTTTCTTATCTCGAGAGAATAAGTCGGCTGAGACATTGATATTTTTTTTATTTTTTGAAGGGAAGACAAAACTTTGAAGTAACATAAATTTATACCACAAAAAGATGAAAACCCACTATACAAGGAACCTACACAAAAGAGGCACCTTTTGACAATGTTAAAAAAGAACTTCAGCTGTTGAGAATAAGAGAAAAAGTAGTTTAGGACATTGAGGCTCATAGGGAAATGTGAACCTTGGTCATAGCCTAAATCTTTCTAACACCCTTTCTAAATTGTGCAGTAACCAAATCTTATTAAATACTCTCGATAAAAATTTGTGTCCATCACCAAACAACCAAGATTTGTAATGCACCAAACATACAACAAGGATCTCTAAGGAAAATATGTATCTAAATTAAGTACACACTGACAATCTCATTCAACATGATCGAAATTCAACTGGCTGTTTAAAAATCTTCTAAAGAAAAATCAAAAAGTTCAACTTCAACTACATGCATGCAATTAAAGAAACATAATCAAATTTGTGTGTAAAGCATTCAAAGGAAAAGAGGCATAATCAAATTTGTGTGTAAAGCATTCAAAGGAAAAGAGGCATAGTGGGGGAAAAGGGGGGAAGGGAAATGGTGAAAGCTTGGAATGAGGAGCAAGTTGAAGAGGTGGCGGCGTGTGTGCAAATGGGAGTTGGAGTGAAGCAAAAGGGAAAAGATTATAATGTCTTTTCTAAGAGTTCAGGAACAAAACAAAACAAAAATGGATATATTAAAAAAAAAAGGTTAGTGTCTCTATGGTGAAGCCTAGCATTGTGTTTCCAACACCATGTGGTGCCCATGTGAAATGAGTTCAATCCATCATCTACAACCCTATTATATTCTTCTATAGCTTTCCACTGCAATCCATTGCTTGAAACCATATAAATAAATATGACAGATAAAAGAGAGAGCAAAATGAATGGCTGTTCATCATTTTAACATAAATGAGAAGAATACCCTTCATCAAAAAAGCATGAAAGAGGCTTCCCAACTTAGCAAATGCATCAACTTGCCAGAAAGGGGAAAAAATAGAAAAGAGAAGAGAAGGATGTGTTAGCGTCTTAATTATCAGACAATGACCCAACAAATGATAAAACTATATTGCAATATCAAGAAAAATCATTAATATCATATAGCTTTTCAAGAGGGTTGCCTCTCTCCCACACCGCAATCCACCCACTATATTATACTGAATAACCAAAATATGACTTGTCTTCATTAACTCTAACTCCCTATATCTATTACTACTAAGTCCTCTAGCTAATTATCATATATCATTCCAATATCCTACTAAAATTCTCAATATATCCCTTAATAATACATATTTTCCTTTTTCCATCCTCATTTTCTACTTGGAAACTTTCAAATATGTTTTTTAGGTTCCACTACTCAGAGTTATTGAAACAGTGATATTAACTCTGTATATTGCTATGATATTATTTTTTAAGGCTCGACATGTATGAAATTACTTTTTCTTTAATAAGAAAGTATGTTAGTAGCATGTCCAATAAAAGGAGAACCCAGGGGCAGGGGAATCTTTTTTTATCTATAGGAAGAAGTGTTATGAACAGAGCAAAAGGACAACCCAAGGTTGAGGAAAGAGGAAACCCTGCACAAAATAATCAGAAATAATCACACAATGAAACATCAATTACTGACCTCTAAAGTCGAATCCCTAACAATCTTCTTCCTAAACAAATATCCATGACATTTAAACATTAATAATTATATTTAGATCAAGTTAACGTATATGTTTAGTATAGTATGTATACATAGTTTCAATTAAGAATCAACCACATTAATGTTAGCTTATACGCACCACGACTATTCTCACATATTTGACCCACTACATTTTGTTGCCAAGGTAGCCATAGGAAGTAGAATCTTAAGTAGGCATGGCTTGAATCATTCCCTCTAAACTCTATTATTTACCTGGCCTTTATTGACCACTTGGCTAACCCATGGTACTTAAAAAACAAACTTGCAGCTTAGTCATTACAAGACATCCAAATATAAAAGTTTAATCCAAATCAAATCTCAAGTTTTCAGAAACTTTTAGCCATCGACATGCAAACTAAACATATAAATCTCCATCTTCTACAAAGTGTGCAAAATAAAATACGACAGAAAATACCAGCCAATAGCATCCACATCATAGTAAATTAGTAATCCAAAAATGTATGCATAGAATTAAATAGAAAAGATCCATAAACTCATGCTTGCTTCTGTGTGCGGCAATTCATGAGGCTGACAGAGGTTAGTTTACAGAAAACATAATAATTACAAGCATCTAGAAAAGGAAATTGAAAGTGTTGTACAAGAACCAGTCAACTAATTGATCAATAAGGCGCCCGTTCTTCTAATTTAATGCAACTCGACTACATTCATGAACAGGTTTCATAAAGTTTAATTGATGGTAACTTCTATATGGAGAACAAGGAGAAGGATACATTACTTTACATCAGCATCCTGGCCAATTTTTATGCAAGAGATCCATATTCTCAGAGTTACCATGAACATAAACTTTTGGTTCTGTCACCTGCGTGTAAAATAAATACAGTCTAAGAAACATCCAGAAAATGTATGGGGACAATTTTACATATGAAATTAAGGACATCCAGTCATTCAAGAGCAAGTTCTGTACCACTAAAATAGGTGGAAATCCAATATGAAGGCGCAACCTCGAAAACCCGCTTACAGAAAATAAGCAATCAAATCCGTCAATAACTGGATGCTCACTGAAGAAGTATAGCAAGGGATCACATAAACGCTGTTAGCTAATAAACACTTTCTTTTTACGGGTGTATAGAACACAGATATATATACGAGTGCTAACAAGTTCCAAATTTTAGGATGAAAGGTGTATGCACATTATACAGGAGGGGTGAACTGAGTGTTTAAAAACATGATACTTTAGTTGCTTCGTTAGGACGAGGAAGAACTCACTTCACAATATAGGTAAAGTTTCTCAGGCGAAGTTCTTTCAATGGAATATCTTCTTCCTTGGAATACCTGTGTTACATACAGTGCTCTGTTAACAGTTAAACTACATCGATGAATTAGGTGCACAGCAAGATCATTGAATATACTTGGAGACCATTGTCTTTTCTTAACTTCCTATATTAGATTTTTAACGAGAAGTAGTTCTACAAAAAGGTCTAACACGAATACAGCATATGACACCAAAGTGCACCAAGATTGAAATTGTAAATTTCCAGGAATAAATAGAAAAAAATAATTAAAAGTTGAAGAACCCTGGTCTTTACCTTCAATAAACATGATGAAAAGAAGAAAAATGAAAACAACATCATAGTTATCAGAAGTTTCACTTTTCTTAGTTAGAAGCACACTTTCCGTATGTTCTGTTTCTTATTACGTTCTAAAAAATTCATCTCATGTAAGAAGTTATTCACAAGACATTAACCTGTTCAAGGCCAGCACAACATTACCTCCATGGAAAATCATTTTCACAAAAGCGTGAAATTCCATTCATGGCTGAAAATGAATCAATATGAACCCACTGCTCATCAGAGTTGGATAGACGACCTGTTCAAGGTGTTCAACATTTTGTTGAGAAACGTATGATTAAAAAATGAAATAATGGAAATGATATAAGGAAAGAAAGTAAACTAAAGTAGACTAGTGGAGGCAAATAGTAAGAGATGAAAACCAGAGTGATTGAGAAAAGAGAAAAGGAAGATAAGGGTCCGGATAATAATAATCAGAGTAGACACTACAAAGATGGGTATTCTACCATGGAGAAAAAAATGGAACCTATAACAAAGAATGTATAACCAGGGTACTTCACACATTCACAAAGAATTGGGGATATGAAAGACTCACCAATTCGATGCAACTCTTTTAATGCATAGCCACTTGGATAGTTCTCATATGACGCTAAGAATGTTATAATGGTGCACCCTAGACTACAAAGCAGAAATTAGTGGATAAAGAGGTAAATATATTAATCCAAGCAACACAGAAAAGTCAATCAACCTGATTAGAAGTAGTCCCAACATAATAAGATAAAGCAACTTCCAAAAGGTCTTCTTTCTATTGTTATATCTGTGACAAGATATTATCGGTAAGAGAGAAAGGAAGAAACGAAAAAATGTGAATAACTGGAAAAAGAAAGTATTCAAGTGAATTTAAAATAGTATGACAAGATAAACATCAGATTCAATAGTGTGTGCTAGTATACAAGGAAACACTAAAATAACAGCCAAAAAGTCGTGCATATTGTTTACTTTAAAGTACATACGTCAATCAAAGAAATCATGTTACTCATATAGTAACCGTTAACTCACAAAGTCAGGAAGCAAAACAAAACTAGAAAAATGTCGAAAACTCAAAAGAAAATCAGTAGGACAAGTTAGGAAGCATCAAGGCAGATTTCTTTGTCATTGCATTTTCGCAGACAAAATATTTTTAATCTAGTTAGTAGCTTACAGAATACGAAAATCAAAGCATACATTCTGTTGGCTGTAATTGCTGCAGATAAATTGAACATTGGAACCGAGCTAATAATGAAGCGGAGCTCCTGCCAAGTAAAAGAAGATGATATTTAAAAAGTTCTTCAGGATGAAATATGAAGTCCCTGATGCAACAGACCAGTGGTGCACATTAGTTACCTTGTGGGGAAGCTTAGAGTAAAGTAGTATGAAGCACAAAACTGGGAGAATCAAAGGCAAAACTCTCTTGTCAAGAAATACACCGAGCTGCAAAGGAGTACACTTTTAGGTTCGGTTGTAGAGAAAAAGTAAAAACAATTTCCAACTTAAAACATGAAATTCCCTTTTCAATTCAATAAGCAAGGAGAAACACTGTTCTTCAACTTATGTATTATGCATCAAAATTGTATTGTCATTGGAATGCCATCGAAATATGCTCAAGTCTTCTAGAAACTCCAAATATGCAGACAAATGCCTGTGACCATGTGAGGGACTTTTTCCTCATGCCCACGTCTAATATAAGAATAGTTTATTGCTCGGTTGAAGCTAGATAGCTGACTTAAATTTTTGGAACTATAACATAGGTCTTTTCTTTAGATGTTAAGAAAAATGCAGATAAGTTTTTTTTTTTTTTTCTTCAGTTCAACAATAGCAAAAGAGGATAATCAAACCATCAAATTTTGGGATGATAATGCATGCATATTTCTAAACATTATCCTTATTTGAAAAATACTCCTATTATTCTTTCAAAAGTTGAAATATTATCCGTGACTTTTCGTAAATATTTTAAGACTACCCTTACTGCCGAAATCTATTAGAATGTTGAACAAAAATTAGAGTCACGTAAATATTTTAAGACTACCCTTACCGCCAAAATCTATTAGAATGTTGAACAAAAATTAGGAGCTAAAAACAGTGCGGTGATAATCTTGAACAAAAATTAGGACCATCACACCATTCCATGTTCAAACGTTAGTTATAGAAGACTTACAAAATTTCTAGGGTAATAATACAACTTTTGAAAGAATATGGGTAGCTTTTAAACAAATGGCAAGATTCAAAGTTTCTTTTCTTTCTTTTCTTTTTTTTTTTTTCTTTTTTTTTTTGTAGTTTAACCTAAGAAAATTACACGGTAAGGCCACTTACATGCCTGATAGAATATACGTACATTCCAATTAACACAACACGTGTGTGTGGAAAAATAAGCAAATAGTTGGCAACTAATTTCAAGAAAATCATGACGCTGAACGGCTTATGTACTTTTTTTTTTTTTTTTTTTT
>NW_019268539.1:3722584-3736363 GCF_002738365.1 Cucurbita moschata
TTTTTTTTTTTTTTTTTTTTTTACACAAATGTCACATTTCAATGAGTAATATTGCCATACAGAAACTATAAAATCTTGTTTTATCATTGTGAAATTAACTGTTGAATTTCTAGAAACTAACAAGTTAATAGTACACTGAACAAGATTCCAGAAAAGCATTCCAAACTGGTATACGAGTCTACAGGCATAAGAAAACAAGATGAGAAGTTTCAGACGTAATGTCTTCTGTTAACATGGTTCAGAAAGACTCACCAGAAAAAGAGGATATCCAGCAAGTAATGATCGTGGAAGTGCTGAAGTGAAATACCAATGCACAGGGTGGGTCTGGGGTCAAAAGTTATTAAGGAAGCACACTGGTCAATCTATCTCAGAGAACTTGATGGTAGGCATTGTTCACATCATTATTTACACGCAAGTAAAGCATCTTCCCAAGAAAAAAAAGAAAAAAAAAACCCAAGGTTGCTTGACAGTTTACAAGCCAGTTTTCAAAAACTGTTGCTTTTAGCCCCAAAACTTCAGTAAAACCTTCCACCTACAATAGACAAATACACGCACAAGGATGAATGATTATGTTTAATAATCCATAAAAGGATTCAACTAAAACTGTAGACAACGTCAAACCACTAAGCATCTTTCTAAAAATTTATTTAAAAAATTCTTTAAAGAGAGATTTTTTCGGAATTGCATAGAAGACCTAAAGATGTAAAATAAGGCAACAAATTAGCCATTTATTGTCAACGAAATTTGAAAAAACTTGACGTATTTTCTCATTTAACTATATTCATAAAGCAGCCCTCAAAAACGAAAACCCCTCTTAAAAGGATACACCCCATTCTGAACTTCGATTTAGAATAGAGTTGAACCAGAAAACATGAAATTCAGGCCACAACAATTTCTTCCACAATATTGAATCGATGAAAACTGTAAGACCTGTAAAATGAACAGATTCAAATCACGAGATAAGCCAAAATTAATAGAGATGAACGAACAACAAAAATAATTTTTTTTAATAAGATCAGTTAAATGAAGAATTTTGTAGGAAACTAATATCATTGACAAAATGAATGTGCGAAAAGAAGTGAGGCATCACACGAAAAGAGTTACAATGAAATGAAGAATTAAAAAGGTAGCAACTAATAGCTTACCAACCTATGCACAACAAAGCAACACCAATGCAGCGCTTTAGAGCCCCACAAAATGATATTGATTTGATCTGTTTGGAAAAAATAAAGATAAAAAATAATTGAGAATAGCCACACAGCATGGTGAGAATGGTTGTAGAACTCTAATCCTTCCTCCCCCATCCAACTTATCCGCCTTATAGTGCCAAGTGTTTTGCAAATGTCTTGATCTAGTTCAAATCCATAAAATTATCGGAAGTCAAAGGAGGTATCCCTAAAATTTCTTCCATTTAGCTCACACCAAAGATTCTGAGAGGAAAAGAAATATTAAAAAAAAACCTCTGTTGACCGCAAGCCAAGGAGGCTTCAATTCTTTAAACACTTTCAATTTCTATGTGCATATCTTCCTAAAGAAAGATAATTACAATTACAGTAATCTAAAAACTGAATTTTATAGCCAACTTTGAGTCGTGCATTGATTAACTATGTAGACATATACAAATCATGAAACATCATCATTTTGCATACTGGTTTTTAATTCTGAAACTCCATTAATCTGGGAAGAAATCTACCTTTAGTCAGAGAACAAAAAAAACTGATAGAATTCATAAATACTAAAAGAATGAACATAAAGACTTTTCATTTTTTCAGAAAAATATCTTTCTGAAAACAGAACAATGGAAATTGACATGAAAAAATCATAATTGATATGAATAATAAATCAAATATCCAGCAAGATGAGTTAAACAATAAAAACCAAGAAATTAATTTAAACCAAAACCTTCGTAGGATCCACATACCATCAAAAACTCCAAGCCAAGAGGGCAAAGAAGTAACAGCATGTCACATCTGAAAATGATCGTAGCAAATATCTGACGACAGAGAGAGAGGAGGTGAAAGGATTGAGATAAAACCAATGCCACTAAGACAGATACATAGTTCCAGAATTGAATTCAACACAAACAAATAAAACAGTCCAACTATCAAAGATGAACTGTTAGTGTCAACGAAACTCCAGATATGGAATTCTTAGGGAAAAAATCCAAATAGAGAAAAGGCTGGATGAGAACTTTTCAGAAAATTTGTTCCGAAAGGAAGGGGAGAGAGAGAGAGAGAGGAGCAATTATCGGGACTACCATAAAGGTGACAGAAACTCATTAGACTAAATGCGTTACTTCCTTGTTTTAGTTCCAGACAACCTTCAGATTATACTTTCTTGCTACTATGAAATACAAGGAGACAGAAAAATCATGTTTACCACCTTTTACAATAACATCATGTCTTATTTCTAGAAAAGTTTCAGATTTTTCTTTGACGCACATACCAAGCAACTCAATGCTGCATAGGAGTTCCCTTTGAGCCAATATCCATACACCATGTTAACTGCAACAAGTACGAAAAATAAGGGTTTCCAACAAATGGAATATAGTACTACATTAAGAAAGGACAAACATAGAAAAATAATGTTGATTTACTAAGGGCATGGATACCAAGAGAAAAGAAGAAAACTTTCTGAACAAATTGCCAAAATTTCCTTTAAGCTCAAAATTTCCTTTAAGCTCAAAATTCAACTAGGCCAAACATGAACCACTATGCAGATACCAATTCCATTTTCCTCGAATAAAATACCAGACAAGAGGATAGATTTTGGATGTGAAATCCTATGTGAAATGAAAATGCATGACTCCTAAGACTTTTATGTACTACCTTGAAACATCATTATACGCCAACACAAGGTAATGTATTATACAAGTGAATCATATGTAAATATACTCATTCCAATTTAGTCATTTTCAACCTGAACAACAAAAAGCTATTGTATTTAATGATGCTCATATAAATTTCAAACTTCACTTCATAAATCAGCCCAATTTTTTTTTTTTTTTTTTTTAATTTACATCACTAGAGGTCAAAATTACACAAGCCATAGCAGGAGGGGTTGCAGTAATAGAATATTGTTCAAACGCCATCAACTTGACATAGCCACGCAAAGAAAACTCTGTATAGATGCAAGTTGAGAAGAATGAATAACGATTAACTAAAAGGCTTGGAGAAACAACCTGCACAAAGAGCTAAGATATTAGGAAGAGGCCGGGTAGCATAGAAAAGCATATGAAACTGGATTGCAGTGAGTATTATATAAAAAGCTTCTACTTGAAGTCCAAATTTGTTCCGAATCTGTTCAAACAATCAGCAACTTAGCAAGGAATAGAACATCAAAGTCAAGTATCGAATGAAAATATCAGTACAAGTATGTATCAAAATTTAAATTTTTTTATCATTTTCTATAATAAGCAGATTCCCCCCACATACAAATCCTAAGTGAAAACATCTTCCAAGCTGATTCAAAAAAGAAAGCTACTACGTTTAGTTCCTCACTTTCTTCGATTTCAAAAATGAAAGCTACGATATGATTCTGCATTACACATTATTAGAATGAAACTACTATGTGACACTACACATAATTAGGTTTCTTTAAGAAAATGATTGACATATCGAAACTGTCTCTAAGAATTTTAACCACCATTGAAATTGTTTGTCTTCAATTCATTCACAGAAATAACATTAGAAGTCTATTTCGAACGGCTACAAATTGAAATCTAGTTCTTTAGAGTAGAACAAGAGCCAAAACCAAGCCTTGGCGCACAACCAAAGGAAGGCAGCTGGTAGATGCATACATACATCAACCAATTACAAACACTAAGGATGCATATAAAAATCATGGAGGAAAATGAGATGTCAGATGAACCGATAATACTGAACTATTATTGACAAATCACATACTAACTCTTGCTAGCATAAATCCTTAACTATTATTAAATGATAAGGAATTTGATGACCTTTGGCTAAGCTCAAACCCCCCATATCTTCCTAAGAGTAACAGCTACCAAGGTCAAATTTTCTGAACAGTGCACAAAAACATATGAACATAGTAGTGATCGTCTTTCCACAGTATAAGTTCATTAAATTGTTTTTCATCTCTCTCAACCAAAATTCTATCAAACACCTTTGTCACATGAAGACGGCTATCTTAGCCATCTACCAAAATGTCCTTCATCAAGGAGTCACCGTATTAAATTTCTCCGTGTTTGTTAAACATAGTGCTTATCTGAAATGGGTTCCAACAGAGTTTTGTTATATGTTTCAAAAACCATAGTTTTGTACATACCCACCCAGCGATGTTGAGGTGACCCTAGGCATGCACCTCAGGCAAGAGGCGGTGGCCTACGGCCATCTAGCCTTTGTTAAAATTTGGGTAGGTGCTCGCCTGGCTGCACCTTTGCACACTGGTTGGCACTTCATCGATGACGAAGGCACATGCCTAATTATACTGGATGTATAACAATCCAAACTCACCGCTAGTAGATATTGTCCGCTTCAGCCTGTTACGTGTCGCCGTCAGTTTCACGGTTTTAAAACACGTCTACTAGGGAGAGGTTTCCACACCCTTATAAGGAATGTTTCGTTCCCCACTCCAACCGATGTGGAATCTCACAATCCATCCCCCTTGGGGGCCCGCGTCCTCACTGGCACACCACTCGGTGTCTGGCTCTGATACTATTAGTAGCAACTCAAGGTCACCGCTAGTAGATATTATACGTTTTAGCCCATTACGTATCGCCATCAGCCTCACGGTTTCAAAATACGTCTACTAGGAAGAGGCATTTAAACCCTTATAAGGAATGTTTCGTTCCCCTCTCCAACCGATGTGGGATCTCACACTAGATGTTTTTGACATTTTCAAATTTTAAATATTTAGTATTAATCATCAAGGCTTTGACATTTGGATGTTTTTACAAAGTATGCTCTATATATATTTTTTATTTATTCATTGCGTCTCGCTTCATTCAGACCTCGCCTTTTTGTTGCCTCTCGCCTTGAGGCGATCCAGGGGTTTGTCACCTTGAGGTACACCGTGCGCTTTAAAGACACAGACATACACTCTCCTCCCACCCACATACTCACATACTAAAGTAAAATTATCGATAAGAAATAATATGATGCACATGCACCGCATGTCATCCAATAATAAAGCTTCAATAAAAAATTGTTCAAAAACATGATTTCAATTTAGCCTATAGGACAATATGACTAACCATACCCATAAAAAATAGAAAATTGATGTGAAATAAGAGCTAGAGCAACAAATTGTAGTCTACCTGAACACGGAAGAAACGCAAAGTTGACAGTACAACACAGCCTAATACTATACGAACTGCACATAGAAAAATACAATATGCAAGTTAACTCATGTCAAAACACAAAATAAATAAATAAATAAGTAAATAACAATGAATATGCACACGAGGAACATAATTCGGGAGGAGAATAGCCATCACCAACAAGCCCCTTAAAACCACATCATATCGAGGTGTAGGAACAACGACCGAACTTATCAGAAGTCAATAGCCAACCATTCATTCATTTCATAAAAACAAACCTCTAACAAAATTGAAGAAGTCATAAGAGCTGTTTTTTTTTTTTTTTTCTTCTGCACGTCACTCAAGTCATGACCGAACTTATCAGAAGCCAATAAGCTTTTACTCAGGATAACAACATCCCAGGGACAGATAACATATGGAAGTTATCAGTTTAAAAATAGAAACTGTTTGTTCGTATAATCAAACTATTACATGTGTAAGCCCCTGAATCAAAAAGTGGTTTCTTACCTGCTAAGAGCCCATATATTTTGGGCAAGTGCAGTAAGTTTATTACCAGTACAAATGGAGATGCTAGCAATGATACAAAAAGTGCACCTACAAAACCAAAATTACTTATTAGGCTCATGCTAAATATCAATGTACCAGGCCATTTAGTAATTGAGAACAAATAAGAAAATGAAAAAGATCCACATATTCATAAGCTGAGTCAAATGTTACCAATAAAAGTGCGAGGAACAACTCCGGGGAACTCCAAGTGGTCATACTGAGGTTAAAAAAAAAAGTCAAATATTTTGTTAGAAAATCCAATATAACCCATTTCAAACATGGTCTAACGAGAGAAAAAAGGAAAGAATGTATACTCCTTACATTGTCGATATGCTGCCGATGATACAAAATATCGTGCATTGCCTGAAAATCACTACGATTATTAGAATAAAACAGCTGCAGCAATGTCCTTGATCATCATCACTAATCTAAAACGTTAAAATATCGACACACTACATCGAATTCTCATTACTCGGGATAAACATGAAGTGAAATTCTTGGTTGAGCCCAGGAAGAACAAGAAAGAGTTAATAAGTTAGTGAACCTGAACGTTGAAGCTCTCTTCAACTTTGGTGTAAGGCACCATGAAGGCATAAAATGCGACTATGGATCCCAATAGCAGATCGTAGCCGAAGCGCTCGAGGAATTTTGAAGAATTGGGAGCCATTGTTGTGCTGAACTTCGCAAACTCGAAGAACAGAGGAATGTCGAAGGAGAAGCAGAACAGACGACTCAGCCGGAAGAAGCGTGCGATTGTAGGCTTACATGGGTTGGGCTTAATTTTCTGACTGGGTTGGGCTGGGCTTCAAATTATGAGTGAACTGGGCTAAGCTTAAATTTCTGACTGGGAAGGGCTGGGCTAGGCTTAAATTTCCGATTAAACTGGGCTGGACTTAAATTTCAGATTGGGCTGGGCTAGGCTTAACGTTCTGACTGGGCTGGGCTGGGCTGTGCTTAAATTTCTAAGTAAACTGGGCTGAGCTTAAATTTCTGAGTGAACTGGGCTGGGCTAAAAATTCTGATTGGGATGGGCTGGGCTAAAAATTTCCAAGTGAACTGGGCTGGGCTTAAATTTCTGAATGGGCTGGGCTGCGCATAAATTTCTAACTGGGCTGGGCTGGACTTAAATTTCTGAGTGAACTGGGTTGGGCTTCAATTTCAGAGTGAACTGGACTGGGCTTCAATGTCTGAGTGAATTCGGCTGGGCTTAAATTTCTGACTCCGCTGGGCTGGGCTAAAATTTATAAGTGAACTGGGCTCGGCTAAACTTTATAAGTGAACAGGGCTAGGCTAAAATTTGTGAGTAAACTGGCCTGAGCTTAAATTTCTTAGTGAGCAGTGCTGGGCTTAAATTTCTGACTAGGCTGGGCTGGGCTTAAATTTCAGATTGGGCTGGGCTGGGCCTAAATTTATAATTGGGCTGGGCAGGGATTAAATTTCTGACTTGGCTGGGCTGGGCTTCAATTTTTATTGGGCTGGGCTTCAATTTTTATTGGGCTGGGCTTCAATTTCTAAGTGAACTGGGCTGGGCTTCAATTTCTGATTGGGCTGGGCTGGGCTTTAATTTCTGACTGGGCTCGGCTAGACTTCAATTTCTGACTAGGCTGGGCTGGGCTTAAAGTTATGATTGGGCTGGGCTGGCTTAAATTTCTGACTGGGTTGGGCTGAGCTTAAATTTCTGAGTGAGCTGGGCTGGGCTTAAGTTTCTGATTGGGCTGGGCTTAAATTTCTGAGTGAACTGGGCTGGACTTAAATTTCGGAGTAAACTGGGCTGGGCTTAAATTTCTGAGTTTACTGGGCTGAGCTTAAATGTCTGCCTGGGCTGGGTTGGGCTTAAATTTCTAAGTGAACTGGGCTGGGCTTAATTTTTTACTAGATTGGGTTGGGCTTAAATATCTGAGTTAACTGGGCTGAGCTTAAATTTCTGATTAAGTTGGGCTGGGCTTAGAATTTCTTCCCTTTTTAAAATCATTTCTAATTTGGTCTAAAATCATTTCTATTTCCACATTAGAAATAGCCCGTCGTGTCTATTAGATTGACTAATCGAATTTTCCATCATTATGTCATAAAAATTTTATGGTAGATTATAAGTTAATAACCCAGTTTTATTTAGTTTTAAAAGTCTTGTTTTTTTTGGCTATTAGATCAAACCCCAGGAGTTTCATAACATTTCCTCACTCTGATGGGTCTTACATACGAGACCTAATACCATATATTCAAAAGATAGTGTAACAGTCCAAGCCTACCACTAGCAGATTTTGTTTGTTTTCGTCGGTTACATATCGTCATCAGCCTCTCGATTTTAAAACGCGTCTGCTAGAGGGAGGTTTTCACACTTTTATAAAGAATTTTTTGCTCCCTTCTCCAACCGGTATGGGATCTCACAAACCACTCCCTTTAAAGACCTAGCGTTCTCGCTGACACACCACTCGATGACTAGCTCAAATATTATTTGTAACAGCCCAAGCCCACCACTAACAGATATTATCCGATTTGACCCATCACGTACCGCTGTCAACCTCAGTATGATTTTAATGTGGTATTTTTTATTTTATTTTAATCTCCATATTAAAAAACAAAAAACAAAAAAGAAGAAACAATTATTTTGTAGAGATTAATAGAAAAAAAGCAATTATTGCATGGCTTGAAATATTTTGGTTTCTGAAGTCAAGAACCGAAGAACCGTAAGTAATTCGTTCAAACTACAGAAAGCCATAATAACAAGGACATGATAATCACAAGGTAGCGCAATTTGATGGCTTGAAAGAGACAGACGATTTCTTGGTATCATATCCAACTAAGAAGTTAGTCTGTGCAATGTTGCCGTAGACAAACATGTCATTCCTCGCAACAAATGCCAAGCAAACGACGTTGTTAGCCACCCTAATGAACAAGTTTTCTCGCTCGAGATTCACGCCGCCGCCTTCGAAGTGCACCGTGACAGGCGGCACCTTATAGTCGTCGGTGGTGGTCTCATAACAATAATTCAAGAATTGAATTGGACCAGTCGTGGGCTTGAGATCCATCAGCTTGGAAATTGCATTGGAGAAGTTAGCGTAGGTTTCCTCCGGTATGTATGTAAGCGTCGTGCCGGAGTCGATAATGATGTTTCCTTTTGATTCCAGTAATAAAGTGCTTGTAAAATTAAATTTGTTGTTTCCTACACTCATTGCTTCTACTTTGAGCACGTAGAAACCTTTGAAGTAGTTTATTGCTAACATGAACAAACAAAAAAAAAATAATAATAAGAATAAGAATAATTATATCATTCATCCTAGGATAACGAAGGAACTCACCTAAAAGTATAATATTACCCGATTTTAAACCCTAAAAGTTATTCATCTACCCACAAATCATGTATCGATTAAAAAACGTTTTGTACTTACCACTCGTATAAAACGGAGTCGAGACAGCTCCGGAGCCAGAGACGATAGCATTAGAGCCAAAGTTAAGATAGCTCGAGTTGTTAGACTTTACGACGGGTACAAAACAGTAAGAGAATTTTCCGCCGGTGGCCGGCCCCATCTGCTGGACAAGCGAAGCTGGACCTTGACCGAGCCCAACAATCCCAGAAATTTTAGAACCAAAAGCGGCAACATTGTCATGGCCACAACCAATCACAGTCTGTGGAAACGCCACGGGTTGGCCGGAGGTGGTGCCCATCGTAACGGTATCAACGGCAATATCCCCTTTGCTGTGGGTTCCATCGTAGTATGAAGTGGAGTACTCGCACATGGATTCCGAGGAACAAGAACTTTCCAGCCCTGAAATCGAGCAATTCGGCGAGGAACACGGGACTAACTTGTAAGTCGACGATTTACTCGGTTCAAACATCGGCTCGGTTTGATTGTAGCAATTCGAGCAAGGTTTGCACTGAGTCCAAATGATGTTGCTTCCAGTGTCAGCAACAGCTACAATCGGAAACGGCGGCGTTCCAAGGGATATTTTCACAACGTACGCGCCTCCGCTGCTATATATTGGTGCTTTCCCCGTGTCTGTCAGCGACACCATCTCACGGCTGATGGAGCGACGGAGAGCGTCGGCGATGCGCTGGTAGTGTGTCTCTGATGCATTGAAAAGTGGGGACTTGGGGAAGTCACGGTGGATCATTTCGACCGAGAAGCCATAGCCACCGTCTGCGGCAACGGAGGAGGTGGCGGCAAAGATAAACAAAATCAGTGAGAAAATGAGTGCCATTGATGAAGTGAGGATGAAAATGAATGGGGAATTTGAATAAATAAATAGAAATTAGAAACATGAAGGGTTAGCAAAAAATGGAAGTGAATGAATTAGGAAATTTATAATGGTTAATTTTGATGATTAAAAAACACTCTGTGTTCCATTATCCAATAAACATTACCATTTTTTTTCTTTCAAATTCTAGAATTTTAAGGTTAAATTTGTGGTTTGTTTTTTTATTAACTTTTTTCCCTAATATAGTTTCGAGTGAACTGGCATTTTCTAATGTTATTAGCATCGACTCTTTTGGCTATGGAGTTTGCATTTTTGAATATTATAAGAATATTTTTAATATAATATTTAATATAATTTCTAAATCTTGCAATATATATAGATATATATATATATATATTTATTAAAATAACAACTTGAAATTTATTTATTTATTTATTTATTTATTACTAAATAAGTAAATAAATGTGATACACATATTTATTTGTAAAATTTATTACTAAATAAGTAAACAAATGTGTATACATATAATATATATATATATATTAAATTTTTTACTAAATACGTAAATATGTGTATGCATACAATATACATATTATTTTTTAAATTTATTATTAAATACATATAGAAAGTGGGACAGAGCAGGAATTGGAACGAGATCGAGGTCGAGATGGAAAATATAATCCCCTCCTCGACCCAATTTAGCTAACAGGGACAAATTTATCTCTTCTTTATGTATGTTTTATTCTCGGAACAATTTGTTCTCTATAAGAGATACAGAGATTTAATCGAATGTAAAAACTATATTGATTTTGACCACATGACATATTCATAAATTAATCTCAATCACCGTCTTATATGTCATTGTCTTTACTCGAAAAGAAACAAAAGGTTTTGTTTCCTTTATAAATATAAATGAGTTATAAAGAGATAAATATGGCAACAAGGTTTGAAAAGGTTAATCATAAACTTACTTCCCATTTAGATACATTTATATTGCTTTTGGAGAAAATTTCTTATTTTAGTTTTATAATACTCGAGTAAACGGATCAAAATATATCCAAAAGACAGTATAACAGCCTAAATACACTGCTAGCAGATAGTGTCCACTTTGGCCCGTTACAGTATCGTCGTCAGTCTCACAGTTTTAAAACGCACCTGCTACGGAGAAGTTTTCACACCCTTGTAAAAAAGTTTGATTCTCCTCTCCAACCGACGAAGGTTCTCGCAATCCACCCTTTCGGGGGCCAGCGTCCTCGCTAGCACACCACTTGGTGACTGCCATTGATACCATAGCCGAAGACCACCGCTAGGAGATATTATCCGTTTTGGCCCGCCTCACGGTTTTAAAACGCGTCTACTATGGGAGATTTTCACATCCTTATAAAAAATTATTCGTTCTCCTTCCCAACCGATGTGGGTTCTCACAGACAATAATCCTAATGAATAGAGATATAATGGGTCACTACTTCTTTCCCGTGGTTTAATCATAATAACTCCAAAGTTATGCTTGCTCGAGTTAGAGCAACCCTATGTTAAGGGAGGACAAAATTTATTGAAATAACTCGAGCACGAGAATATCATAGACACAAGGTGTTGAATATAGAGACATGATTGGGCTAAATGTATATGAATGCATTGTTTTTTTTATGTCACATTTTTTTTTTTTAAATAAATCGTATTAGTTATATATGGGTAAAAGTAGACTCGAATAAGATATAATAATATTTGTAGAGATATGTAGAAATAAACCATTATTGCATGGCTTGAAATATTTTGGTCCCCGAGAGTGATGAACATAAGTCATTCAATCTAGAGAAAGTCATAAGAACATAAGTCGTTCAAATTAGAGAAAGCCATAATAATAAGGACATGATAATTACGAGCCAGCGCAATTTGCTGGCTTGAAAGAAACGGTCGATTTCTTGATATCATAGCCAACCAAGAAGTTAGTCTGTGCAATGTTGCCATAGATTTGTAGGCCGACGCCGTTACTGTCCATAAATGCCAAGCAAACGACGTTGTTATCCACCCTAACGAACAGGTTTTCTCGCTTGAGATATACGTCGGCGCCTTCGAAGTGCACCGTGACAGGTGGCACCTTATAGTTGTCGGTGGTAGTCATAAAGCAATACTCCAAGTCTTGAATTGGACTAGTCGTGGGCTTTAGGTCCATCCCCTCGGAAATCGCCTTGGAGAAGCTTGTGTAGGTGTCCGATGGTAAGAATGTAAGTGTCGTGCCAGAGTCGATAATGATGTTCCCGTTTGTTCCAAATGGTAAAGAGCTTGTAAAATCAAATTTGTTGCTTCCTACACTCATTGCTTCTATTTTCAGCACGTAGAAAGTTTCAAAGTCGCCTTCTACAAACGTGAACAAAAAAAAATAATTACTTATACAATTTATCTTAGTATAACGAACAAACTCACGTAAAACTATAATATTATCCACTTGTAAACCCTAAATCAAAATCGACTCCTTTTCTCTAGAGCACACGACTAGTATTATCCACTTTTAAACCCTAAATCCAGGCCAACTCCTTTTCTCTAGAGCACACGACCAATATCTGGCTAAGTTTAGAGCGGGACTTCGATATCGTTTGTTACGACAACAAACTTCTATGATCTCTTACTTATATACCCATGATTTTAGCTTACTGAGTTATTCATCTACCCATGAATCATTTTATCGATAAGAAAATATTTTGTATTTACCACTAGTATAAATTGGAGTCGAGACGGCTCCAGAGCCAGAGACGATAGCATTAGAGCCAAAGTTAAGATAGGTCGAGTCGTGAGAGTTTCCAATAGGTGCCAGACAGTAAGAGAATTTTCCACCGGTGGCCGGCCCCATCTGCTGGATAAGGGAAGCTGAACCATGACCGAGCCCGACAATCCCAGAAACTTTAGAATCAAAAGAGCCAGCATTGTCATGGCCACAGCCAATGGCAATCCTTGGAAACGCCACGGGGCGGCCGGAGGTGGAGTCCATTGTAAGGGTATCAGCGGCAATATCCCCGTTGCTGTGCGATCCATCGCCGTATGAAATGGAGTACTCGCACACGGATTTCGAGGAACAAGAACTTCCCCGCCCTGCAAACGAGCAAGTCGGCGAGGAACACGGGACTGTCATGTAAGTCGACGATTTACTCGGATCAAACATCGGGTCAATTTGCTGGTAGCAATTCGGGCAAGGTTTGCACTGAGTCCAAATGATGTCGCTTCCAGTGTCAGCAATGGCTACAATCGAAAACGGAGGCGTTCCGAGGGATATTTTCACAGCGTACGCGCCTCCGCTGCTATATATTGGTGCTTTCCCCGTGTCTGTCAGCGACACCATCTCACGGCTGATGGAGCGACGGAGAGCGTCGGCGATGCGGTGGTAGTGTGTTTCTGATGCGTTGAAAAGTGGGGACTTGGGGAAGTCACGATGGATCATTTCGACCGAGAAGCCATTGCCACCGTTTGCGGCAGCGGAGGAGACGGCGGAGATAAAGAAAATCAGTGAGAAAATGAGTGCCATTGATGAAGTGACGATGAAAATGAATGGGGAATTCGAATAAATATATAGAAATGAGAAACATGAAGGGTCAGCAAAAATGGAAGTGAATCAATTAGGAAATTTATAATCCTAATTATCGAGTGAACATTACCATTTTTTTTCTTTCAAATTCTGAAATTTCAAGGTTAAATTGCTAGTTTTTTTTTTTTTTTTTTTTTTTTTTTTTTTTTTTTTTTTTTTTTTTTTTTTTTTTTTTTTT
>NW_019268539.1:3736716-3740637 GCF_002738365.1 Cucurbita moschata
TTTTTTTTTTTTTTTTTTTTTTTTTTTTTTTTTTTTTTTTAATTTTTTCTTCCTAATATAGTTTCAAGTGAACTGGCATAATTAGCATTAACTTTTTGGCGGTGGAGTTTGCTTTTTTTGAATATTGTAAGAATATTTTTAGCATTGAATTTATTTTCGTTTGAAAAATTAAATTTATAAATACTATATATTATTTAAAGGTGTCTATGGGATGAGACGAGAATGAAAAAATCTTCCTCGTTTTACAATATATTAAAACTGGATTGCCCATATACTTTTAAAAATTATATATAATTTCTGTTTTAAAATTTTTAATATAATTTCTACATATTGCAATATATGTATATATATATATTAAAATAACAACTCAAATTTTTCTATTTTTTTATTTATCACTAAATAAGTAAATAAATGTGTATACATATAGTATATATATTTATTTATTAAATTTATTACTAAATAAGTAAATATATTATTTTTAAAATTTATTATTAAATCCATATAATATAACACATATAAAAAGTGGGGCAGAGCAGGAACAAGAGTGAGATCGAGGTCGAGATGGAAAATATAATCCCCTCCTCGACCCAATTTAGCTAACAGGGATAAATTTATCTCTTCTTTATGTATGTTTGCTGATACGAAATAAAGTGTCTTGATTATGTCACAAAGATTTCATGGTGAATCACAAGTTAAGAAACGAGTTTTATTTACTCTTCATCTTAGATCATTGAGTTAATCCATTCCAAAATTTTCTCTTAGATTGATTTTTAATTGTATGTAAAGACACCTTTCTTATGTTTTATTCTCGGAACAATTTACTCGTTATAAGAGAAACTATATTGATTTTAACCACATGACATATTCATGAATTAATCTCAATCACCGTCTTATATGTCATTGTCTTTACCCGAAAAGAAACAAAAGGTTTTGTTTCCTTTACCAATATAAATAAGTTATAAACAGATAAATATGGCAACAAGGTTTGAAAAGGTTAATCATAAACTTACTTCCCATTTAGATACATTTATCTTGCTTTTGGAGAAAATTTCTTATTTTATTTTTATAATACTCAAGTAAACTAATCAAAATATATTCAACAGACAGTATAACAGCCTAAATATACTGCTAGCAGATATTGTCCGCTTTGGCCCGTTACAGTATTGTCGTCAGCCTCACAGTTTTAAAACGCACCTGCTAGAGAGAAATTTTCACATCCTTATAAAAAAAGTTTGATTCTCCTCTCCAACCGACAAGGGTTCTCGCAATCCACCCCTTCGGGGGCCAGCGTCCACGCTAGTACATACTTGGTGACTACCCCTGATACCATTCGTAATAGACAAAGACCATCGCTTCGCTAGGAGATATTGTCCATTTTGGCCCGTTACGTATTGCTGTCAACCTCACGATTTTAAAACGCGTCTACTAGGGAAGATTTTCACATCCTTATAAGAAATGATTTGTTCCCCTTCCCAACCGATGTAGGATCTTACAGACAGTGATCCTAATGAATAGGGATATGATGGGTCACTACTTCTTTCTCGTGGTTTAATCATAATAACTCCAAAGTTATGCTTGCTCGAGTTAGAGCAACCCAATGTTAAGTGAGGACAAAAATTATTGAAATAACTCGAGACACAAGGTGTCGAATATGGAGGCATGATTGGGCTAAATGTATATGGATGCATTATTTTTTTGTGTGACATTTTATTTTTAGTATTAGTTATATATGGGTAAAAGTAGGCTCAAATAAGATATAATAATATTTCTAGAGATATATAGAAATAAACCATTATTGCATGGCTTGAAATATTTTGGTCTCTCAAAGTGATGAACATTAGTCATTCAAACTAGAGAAAGCCATAAGAACATAAGTCGTTCAAATTAGAGAAAGCCATAATAATAAGGACATGATAATTACGAGCCAGCGCAATTTGCTGGCTTGAAAGAAACGGTCGATTTCTTGATATCATAGCCAACCAAGAAGTTAGTCTGTGCAATGTTGCCATAGATTTGTAGGCCGACGCCGTTACTGTCCATAAATGCCAAGCAAACGACGTTGTTATCCACCCTAATGAACAGGTTTTCTCGCTTGAGAGACACGTCGGCGCCTTCGAAATGCACCGTGACAGGTGGCACCTTATAGTCGTCGGTGGTGGTTGTATAGCAATAATCCACGCCTTGAATTGGACTAGTCGTGGGCTTGAGGTCCATCGCATCGGAAATCGCCTTGGAGAAGCTTGTGTAGGTGTCCGGTGGTAAGAATGTAAGTGTCGTGCCGGAGTCGATAATGATGTTCCCGTTTGTTCCAAATGGTGAAGAGCTTGAAAAATCAAATTTGTTGCTTCCTACACTCATTGCTTCTATTTTCAACACGTAGAAAGTTTCGTACTTGCCTTCTACAAACATGAACAAAAAAAATAATTACTTATACAATTCATCTTAGTATAACGAACAAACTCACGTAAAACTATAATATTATCCACTTGTAAACCCTAAATCAAAATCGACTCCTTTTCTCTAGAGCACACGACTAGTATTATCCACTTTTAAACCTTAAATCTAGGTCGACTCCTTTCTAGATCACACACTATTATTATCCACTTTTAAACCCTAAATCCAGGCCAACTCCTTTTCTCTAGAGCACACGACCCGTATCTGGCTAAGTTAAGAGCATGACTTCGATACTGTTTGTTACGACAACGAACTTCTATGATCTCTTATGTACCCATGATTTTACCTTATTGAGTTATTCACCTACCCACGAATCATTTTATCGATAAGAAAACATTTTGTATTTACCACTAGTATAAAACGGAGTCGAGACGGCTCCAGAGCCCGAGACGATAGCATTAGAGCCAAAGTTAAGATAGCTCGAGTCGTGAGAGTTTCCAACCGGTGCCAAACAGTAAGAGAATTTCCCACCGGTGGCCGGCCCCATCTGCTGGATAAGGGAAGCTGAACCATGACCGAGCCCGACAATCCCAGAAACTTTAGAATCAAAAGAGCCAGCATTGTCATGGCCACAGCCAATGGCAGTCCGTGGAAACGCCATGGGGCGGCCGGAGGTGGAGTCCATTGTAAGGGTATCAACGGCAATATCCCCATTGCTGTGGGATCCATCGCCGTATGAAATGGAGTACTCGCACACGGAATCCGAGGAACAAGAACTTCTCGGCCCTGCAAACGAGCAAGTCGGCGAGGAACACGGAACTGTCTTGTAAGTCGACGATTTACTCGGATCAAACATCGGGTCGATTTGCTGGTAGCAATTCGGGCAAGGTTTGCACTGAGTCCAAATGATGTCGCTTCCAGTGTCAGCAACGGCTACAATCGAAAACGGCGGCGTTCCGAGGGATACTTTCACAACGTATGCGCCTCCGCTGTTGGATATTGGGGCTCTCCCCGTGTCTGTCAGCGACACCGTCCCACGGCTGATGGAGCGACGGATAGCGTTGGCGATTCGTTGGTAGTGTGTCTCTGATGAGTTGAAAAGTGGGAACTTGGGGAAGTCACGGTGGACCAGTTCGACGGAGAAGCCATAGCCACCGTCTGCGGCAGCGGCAGCGGCGGAGGAGACAATCAAAATCAGTGAGAAAATGAGTGCCATTGATGAATTGATGATGAAAATGAATGGGAAATTCGAAGAAATATATAGAAATGAGAAACATGAAGGGTCAGCAAAAATGGAAGTGAATCAATTAGGAAATTTATAATCGTAATTAATTTTGATGATTAAAAACGCTGTGTGTTCCATTATCCGATGAACATTGCCATTTTTTTCCTTTCAAATTCTGGAATTTTAAGGTTAACTTGCTAGTTTGTTTTTTTTTTTAATTTTTTTTCCTAATATGAAGATTCAAACCTGCCATTTTCGAATGTTATTATAGTATAGACTTTTTTTTTTTTTTTTTTTTTTTT
>NW_019268539.1:3740959-3746966 GCF_002738365.1 Cucurbita moschata
TTTTTTTTTTTTTTTTTTTTTTTTGTGGTGGAATTGATTGCTTTTTGGAATATATTGTAGACCAGAAAAATGTTTTATAGGATATTTTTAACATTGGTTTTATTTTCATTTCTAAATTTCTCCTTTAAAAAATTAAATTTATAAATACTATATAATATCTAGAGATGTTTACTTCACCATCTTTATTATCACCTCTTATTTGTTATTTTAATCTTCATTTCAGATCATTTATTTATTTATTTATTTTGTAGCATGATTGCTCGAAGAAGAATGATTACACTATATACCCACCTACAGATGTCTATGGGATGAGAAGGAAATTGGAAAGTCTTCTCCGTCTTTCTTATCACTTCTTATTTGTTATTTTCATCCCATTTTCGATAAAATTTTCATTTATTTTTGCTTATATTGAAACGGGTTGCCGGTATATTTTTTAAAATATATATAATTTATATTTTAAAAATTTTAATATAATATTTAATGTAATTTCTTATATGGATAGTAATCCCAACTATGTTTAAAATTTATTACTAAGTAAATAAATGTGTATATACATATAATATACATATTAATTTTTTAAATTTATTATTAAATAAGTAAATAAATGTGTATACATATAATATAAAATATATAAAAAGTGGGGCATAGCGCGAATCGGAGGCGAGATCGAGGTTAGGACAGAAAATATAGTCCCCTCAGTCCAATTTAGCTATTAGGGACAAATTTGTCTCTCCTTTTTGTATGTTTTTCGATACGAAATAAGAAGTTTTAATCATTTCACAAAGATTTCACGGTGAGCACAAATTAAGAAATGAGTTTTATTTACTCTTGATCTTAAATCATTAAGTTAATCCATTCCAAAAAAAATTTCTTAGGTTGATTCTTAATAGTTTTTTGGGTTATTCGATAATTTAGATATAAAAGTATTGTTTTTCAACTATTAGATCAAATTCTAAGAGTTTCATAACATTTACGATCTCTGACGGATCTTACATAGGAAAGCCAATACCATAGATCGTGCAAAGACACCCTTCTTATGTTTTTATTCTCGGAACAATCTTAGGAGGGCTTACGATAGGTATCATATTTGCCATTTTATTATAGACAAATATTTTGTATCCATTTATTGTTTTTTTTCCCATCTTTTGTAATTTATTTGATTCTCTAGATGATTATAAATAGAGAAATTTATCACCATTTAAGTGTGGTGGTTTTAGCAATTATTCTTAGCTAGCACACCCCTTGATGACTGCCCTTGATACCATTTGTAACAGCCCAAACCCACTGCTAGCAAATATTGTCCACTTTGGCCCGTTACGTATCACTATCACGGTTTTAAAACGCATATGCTAGGGAAGGTTTCCACATTTTATAAGGAAAGATTTGTTCCTCTCTCCAACTGATGTAGGATCTCATAGACAGTGATCCTAATAAACCAAGATATGATGGGTCACTACCTCTTTCGAGTGGTTTAAACATAATAACTCCAAAGTTAAGTTTGCTCGACTTAGAGAAACCCTATGTTAAGTGAGGACAAATTTATTGAAATAACTCGAACATGAGAATATCAAACTCTACAACATACTCTTGCATATGGAAATTTATTTTCTCTAAATTTTAGTATTTTGTATTTAAACACGTAAGACCATGACTGTGTTTTCTAGAGAAGAAGTTGTTTTAAACGTTTTTCAAAGTTTACGTTATAAATGATGTTCATGTAAGAGTTATATTTCGCATTATAGATGAGCATGGGCGTTGCATCATGTCGTTAGATCGACATAGGACACAATCCTAAGAGTATGAAAATGATATTAATGTAAATATCCACGAGCACGGGTTACATAGTGTAACCAAGAGATGAGACTAGATGATTGTGTCAGAAAGAAGTATAATTAGATTTAGAGGGACCTCATGCATATTATATGTTCATGGCTACTTCCCTTAGAGATGATGAGTGCGAACACGCACCCTATGATGAACGCGTATGTATTAGGTTATGGAGCCTACTGCTTATTTATAACTGAGTCAACGGTTATACATAGTAAAGCTATATTTGGTAAATGACATATAAAGTAAATTGTCATAAATAGTAAATAGCTATGTATAGTAAAAAGCTATATCGGGTAAAGCTATATATGGTAAATAGTTGTATATAGTAGATGGTTATATCTGAAGCTAAATATAGTAAGCTAAACCATATATATATATATCCGAAGGCAGAGCTTTGAAGATGTACTTTCTATATTCTTTGTATTCTGTCTTATGGTACATACTTGTAGTCATCAATATAAATCTTTTAGTCAGAGTTCTCCTTGCATTTTTTCTATCCTGTTCTTTGGTGTTTATCTAGATCGAGTGTGTGCGTTGTTGTGCAATCCTAACAACTGGTATTAGAGCTAGGCGGAAATCACCACGATCTGTGAAGATGGAAAGTTCAAAGATTGGAATTGAGAAGTTCAATGGATTCGACTTCAGTTTCTTGAAAATGCAGATCGAAGATTATCTGTATCAGAAAGGTCTTCACAAACCCTTGTTGGGGGTGATGCCGGATACCATAACCACGGAGCAGTGGAAGCTCAAGGATCAACAAGCCTTAGGGCTGATCCGGTTGACGCTATCCAGAAACGTGGCGTTCAATATCATCAAGGAGAAGACAACGTCAGATCTGTGGAAGGCGCTGTTAAATATGTACGAAAAACCGTTGGCTATGAACAAGGTGTATTTGATGCAGAGATTGTTCAATCTACAGATGTCTGAAGATGGATCTGTTGTTGATCATATAAATGAATTCAATATGATCATAAGTCAACTGAGTTCGATGGAAATTAATTTCGAGGATGAAATTAAAGCATTGATTTTGATGTCATCTTTACCCGAGTTGTGGGATACTGTTGTTGCCGCAATCAGCAGTTCGCGAGGATCTGATGAACTGAAGTTTGATGAAATTCGAGATGTAGTTTTCAGCGAAAGTATTCGCAAACGAGAAATTGGAAATTCATCTGGTAGTGCTCTCAGTGTTGACCAACGGGGAAGAAGTAAACCGAAGGGCCCAAACAAAGGACGATCAAAATCAAAGAATCGAAAAAAATCTCCAAATAGACCAAACGTAACATGTTGGAATTGTCGAGAAAAAATGTCACTTTCGAACAGGTTGTACAAGACCAAAGAGAAAGCAGAATCACAAATCTAGAGATGATGATGATTCTATAAATTCAGTAGAAGACATTGGGGATGCTCTAATCCTCAGCGTGGATAGTTCGATTGAATCCTCGATTTTGGATTCAGGTGCATCTTTTCATTCGTCTCCAAATAAGGAGTTGTTCCGGAATTTCAAGTCTGGAAATTTCGAGAAGGTGTATCTTGCCGACAACAAAGATTTGGAGATTAAAGAAAAAAGAGATGTCTGCATAAAAACTCTGGCAGGAAATCAGTAGACATTAAAGAATGTCAGATATATTCCTGGTCTAAAAAAGAACCTGATCTCTATTGGTCAGTTGGACATCACAGGTTATGCAACAAAGTTAGGGACGAGTTCGTGGAAGATTATGAAGGGTGCTACGGTGGTAGCACGTGGCTCAAAATCTGAAACCTTATACACCACTGCAGGGTGTATGAACATAGCTGCTGTTGCTGAGAGTGCTTCAAATTCAAGTCTATGACACAATAGACTTGGACATATGAGCGTGAAAGGAATGAAGACGCTGGCTGCGAAAGGAGTTTTAGAAGGTCTGAAATCTGTTGATGTGGGTCATTGTGAGAACTACGTTATGAGCAAGCAGAAACGAGTTAGCTTCACAAGGACCGCCAGAGAATTGAAGAAAGTGCGGTTGGAAATGGAACGATATGTGGAGCAAGGTTTGACGAAGCAAGTGGGAGTTGAGCTTGAGTTGCAGGAATACTCACCTAGAGATGTTGTAGCAGATACTCATGAAACTCCTGAGACTACTGCTGAGGAACCAGATGTGGAGCATGGTTCGAAGACAACGAAGCAAGTGGGAGTTGAGCATAAGTTGCAGGAAAACTCACTTGGTGATGTTGTAGCAGATACTCATGAAACTCTTTAGACGACTGCTGAGGAACCAGATGTGGAGCATAGTTTCAAGACCATAAAGCAAGTGGGAGTTGAACTTGAGTTGCAAGAAAACTCACCTAGTGATGTTGCAAATACTCATGAAACTCCTGAGACTACTGTTGAGGAACCAGATGTGGAGCATGGTTCCAAGACAACGAAACAAGTGGGAGTTGAGCATAAGTTGCAGGAAAACTCACTTAGTGATGTTGTAGCAGATACTCATGAAACTCTTGAGACTACTGCTGAGGAACCAGATGTGGAGCATAGTTCCAAGACCACGAAGCAAGTGGGAGTTGAGCTTGAGTTGCAAGAAAACTCACCTAGTGATGTTGTAGTAGATATTCATGAAACTTCTAAGACTACTGTAGAGGAATCAGCAGTGGAGTAAGTGACACTTGAACTGGTGTTGAGAAGATCATCCAGTACTATCAGAGTACCAGATATGTATGTATCTTCATTACACTATCTGTTCCTGATGAAAAGGAACTACAACTCTTTGAGGAGGCCCTACAGTTGGAGGATACAACCAAGTGGGAGCAAGCCATGGATTATGGGACGTCTAGGCTTCAAAAATGCGTTGTACTGAGGCTGAGTACGTGGCAATAGCTGAAGCTGGAAAGAAGATGATATGGATGACTGACTATCTGGAAGAATTGGGCAAGAAGCAGCATGAAAAGATTCTTTATAGAGATAGTCAGAGTGTCATACAGTTGGTGAGGAACCCGGTTTATCATTTAAAGATAAAACACAGAAGGCGATACCATTTCACTTGCAGGTTAGTGGAAGATGGTGATGTGTTTTGAGAAGATAGAGAGTGCAAAGAATCCAACAAACATGTTGACAAAATGTGTTGATGTTGGAATATTGAGGTTGTACAAAACCTCAATTGGTATGGTGCAATGAAGATATTTCTGATCGTTTGAGAATGAAATTCTTAGTTGACTGGATCAGTCAAGTGTGAAAATTGTTAGGCTATCGACCTGTTTATTTATAGCTGAGTCAACTGTTTTACGTGGTAAAATATATTTGGTAAATGGCATATATAAAGTAAATTATCATAAATAATAAATAGTGCATGACACTATGGGGTTCCGCTGACCAGGGGGTGTGCGAGCGCCCTGGGGATTCACACTCGCACGTGTAAGTCGTGTGTAGGGAAGTACTACACACTCAATTTGTCCAAGACTGGAGACCACCCTTCAGATGATTAGAGATAGGTCTCTAATTCATGATTGCATGTGTCGTGTGCCATATTGTTTTTTTTTTTTCAGGTAAAGGCAAGGCTCCCATGTACGATTGACGATGGCATCATGCTCAGAGGCGCGTGCATAGGATAGTTGCATATTTAAAATTCCTAAACTTGGTTAGGAGAGGGCGCTTGTATTTCATTTATTTAAATTATTTAATTTGTAATTGTTTTTTTTTTAATCTTATTTTGAACTCCAGGATTATGTTTGAAACATGTAAGTCCGGTAGTGTTTTCTAATGTTTTAACGTATTCTGAAGTTTTAAATTTTTCCGCTAGTAAAGATGAGTATTCTTAGAGTTATATTCTGCATTAAAGATGAGCATGAGACGTTAGTAGCGACTCTAGATATGCGAAAATTTAGTGTTGTTACATAAACATAAAGTGTCGAATCTAGAGGCGTGATGCATTGTGATTTTTTAATCAATTGACTAAAAAAATATCAATCATAGGAAAAAAACTAAAAATTATTCAAAATTGGGCTAAATGTATATGGATGCAGTACCTTTTTTTTTTTTTATGTGCCATTTTATGTAAATCTCCATGTTTTTTTTTTGTTTTTTTTAGTTTTTTTTAATTTTTTTTTAAAATAGAAATCGTATTAGTTTATATAAGTTAAAAGTAAACTAAAATATATATATATATATATATATATATATATATATATATATATATATATATATATATAT
>NW_019268539.1:3748042-3757514 GCF_002738365.1 Cucurbita moschata
AAATATATATATATATATATATATATATATATATATATATATATATATATATATATATATTTAGAGGTTAATAGGAATAAGCCTCGAGAAATATTTTAATCTTTAAAATGAAGTACGTAAGTCGTTCAAACAACAGAAAATCATAATAACAAGAACATGATAATCACGAGGCAGCACAATTTGCTGGCTTGAAAGAAACAGACGATTTCTTGATATTATAGCCAACCAAGAAGTTAGTCTGTGCAATGTTGCCGTAGATTTGCATGCTGTTTTTCTCACTGTTGCCAACAAATGCCAAGCAAACGACGTCGTCCGCCACCCTAATGAACAGGTTTTCTCGCTTGAGATTCACCTTGCCACCTTTAAAGTGCGCTATGACTGGCGGCACCTTATAGTCGTCGGTGGTGCTCTCATAGCAAAACTCCAAGGTTTGAATTGGACTAGTCGTGGACTTGAGGTCCATCACCTCGGAAATCGCCTCGGAGAAGCTAGCAAAGATGTCCGGTTGTAAGAATGTAAGCGTCGTGCCGGAGTCGATAATGATGTTCCCCTTTGTTCCAAATGGTGAAGAGCTTGAAAAATTATATTTGTTGCTTCCAACACTCATTGCTTCTATTTTCAGCACGTAGAAAACTTTGTAGTAGCCTTCTACACACATGAACAAAAACTAATTAGTACTTATACAATTCATCGTAATACAACGAATGAACTCACCGTAAAAGTATAATATTATCCACTTTTAAACCCTAAATCCACATCAGCTCCTTTTCTCTAGAGCACACGACCAGTATTATCCACTTTTAAACTCTAAATACGGGTCTGCTCATTTTCTCTGGAGCGCACTACAAGTATTTTTAAACCCTAAACTAAGTGAACTCCTTTTCTCTAGAGCACACGACTTGCTCGCTCAACGTCCAAACATTCTATAATGATTAAATTAAGAGCATGACTGTAGTATTATCAATCTTTTAGTTATATACCTATGATTTTTTTTTACCCATGATTTTTTTTTACTCAACATTTAACTACCCACTAATCATTTTATCAATAAAAAAACGTTTGCATTTACTGCCGGTATAAATTGGAGTCGAGACGGCTCCCGAGCCAGAGACGATAGCATTAGAGCCGAAGTTAAGATAGCTCGAGTAGTTAGAGTTTCCGATGGGTGCCAAACAGTAAGAGAATTTTCCGCCAGTGGCCGGCCCCATCTGCTGGACAAGAGAAGCTGAACCATGACCGAGCCCAACAATCCCAGAAACTTTAGAATCAAAAGAGCCAGCATTGTCATGGCCACAGCCAATGGCAGTCCGTGGAAACGCCATGGGGCGGCCGGAGGTGGAGTCCATTGTAAGGGTATCAACGGCAATATCTCCGTTGCTGTGGGATCCATCGCCGTAAGAAATGGAGTACTCGCACACGGAATTCGAGGAACAAGAATTTCCCGGCCCTGTAATCGAGCAAGTCGGCGAGGAACACGAGACTGTCTTGTAAGTCGACGATTTACTCGGATCAAACATCGGCGCGATTTGCTGGTAGCAATTCGGGCAAGGTTTGCACTGAGTCCAAATAATGTCGCTTCCCGTGTCAGCAATGGCTACAATCGAAAACGGCGGCGTTCCGAGGGATATTTTCACAACATACGCGCCTCCGCTCGTGTATATTGGGGCTTTCCCCGTGTCTGGCGGTGACACCGTCCCACGGCTGATGGAGCGACGGAGAGCGTCGGCAATGCGTTGGTAGTGTGTCTCTGATGCGTTGAAAAGTGGGAACTTGAGGAAGTCACGGTGGATCAGTTCGACCGAGAAGCCATAGCCACCGTCTGCAGCAGCGGAGGAGGCGGCGGAGGAGATTAACAAAATCAGTGAGACAATGATTGCCATTGGTTAATTGATGATGAAAATGAATGGGGAATTCGAATAAATATATAGAGATGAGAAACTTGAAGGGTCAGCAAAAATGGAAGTGAATCGATGAGGAATGTTATAATCGTAATTAATTTTGACGATTAAAAACGCTTGGTGTTCTATTATTCAATGAACATTGCCATTTTTTTTTCCTTCAAATTCTGAAATATTAAGGTTAAATTGTTTGTTTGTTTTGTATCCTAATATAGTTTCGTGTTAATATAAAGATTCAAACCTGCCCTTTTCTATTGTTATTAGCTTGCTTTTTAGAATATTGTTCGACCATAGAAGGTTTTATATGATATTTTTAGCATTGGTTTTATTTTCGTTTCGAATTTGAGACGAGTATAGAAAGTCTTCCCTATCTTTGTTATTACCTCTTACTCTGTTATTTTAATTCTCATTTCCGTTAAATTTTTCATTTATCTTTTATTGAAAAAACTTTAAGGCAAAAATTAATATCTTAAAATTCACCGTCCAAATAGAAACTCTTTTAAGAAGTAAAAGCGTAAGATTCGTAATGAGTATGAAATTGAATATAGTCCCTTAAATTTAGTATTATTTAGTAGGTAGTTTAATTAATCATGAATAAACTTTTTTTGCATTAAATATTAATTATAAGTAACCTTGTTATTACACCATTTAATTTATTTACTAAAATTAATTAATTAAGTATAAATTAATTAGAATAATAAAATTATTGACAAATTTTTATAGCTATACTAATTAAAATTTAATAAGTGTAATTTAGCTTTAAAAAAATCCGTTTTTTGGGACCGAAAAGCGGGGTCGTGTGGCTTGTTTTGCACTGCGCATTATTTGGGTGGAAAACTCCATTGATATGCTAATAGAAAAGGAAGCAACTCCCAAAGAAGAGATCAGGGTTTCTTCGCCACCAACTCCGTAGAATTTTGGTTCAAGATTTCGTCGACGATCAAGTTCTTCCTGCGCAGGTCGGTTTTTTCCTTCGCTTTTTCTAGCTTTTGCGCTTTTTCAATCTTCTCCAATGATTTCCGATCGTAACAATCTATTGAATCTCGACATGCATTGATCCTTCGATCCAGTTTCCCCTTTGTTAGCCATTTCTGCCTTTCTTCTTCATCTTTTAGTTTCGCCGTGTCTAGATCTTGGGCGGCGTATCGTCTATGATTTCATATGCGTTTCTGCTTCTCCTATTTCTTTTATAGATTTGCTTAGATTTGAGATAGATTACGTCTTTTTGTGGTTACGCTTATGTTAGGGCTTAATCGTCTCTTCAAATGAAATGAGCAATCGAAGTCTTGATATTTATTGAAATTCGTAGCGTAGGTTGAATATATGAGTTTTTGTCGCCACTCCGAGTGCTAGTGCGGCTAGAAAGCTCTGGTTGGGAGTTCTTCTAAGACCGTGAACTTGTGTGTGTAGCAACATTGATGTTATCAATATGTTATGTGATTCTGAGCTACAACAATGCTTCTGTTTCTTCAGAATAACAGGTCTTGTGTAATGTTACCCCCTAGGCTAGTTGTATATTTTGATAAGACGCTCATTGATCAAGTGCATATCTCTCTTTGAACAAGAATCTTGTCCGGAGAAACCTTGACTTGGTTGAAATTGTTCCTTGGAACATCTACGGGTATTAAAAATGTGGGCGACACTTTATCATAGACATTGTAGTGATCTTCACTGTTAAAGAAATTTGGTATCCACGAGCTTCACCATGATTTTTTGTTTAGAGGTGTGGTGGGAATGAACATTATTACCCCTGAGAAATTTGAAGAAGAGCTTACCTCCATGATACAGGAAACTTTGAAAACCATGAGTCTAAAGTTCTGATAGCATCTTAGGGTTTAAGAAGAGGAAAGAATGTATTACTGATTAATTACCATGAATTCACACGACCCCTAACGAACTTTAACAACTTAACTACAAGAAATTGATAACAATAATTTGTAATGAACTTTGTTTAACCGTGTAAATCAAATTTGTGCCATTATGCTTTTTGGAGTTCCAATTTTCATGCTTTTGTGAGAAGCAAAGTCTTCTCTGTTTAACCATTTCGAGTTTTGACCCCCCTATAAGAGGTTTGTGGATTACAAATCCACGATAAATTCTTCTGATGATAGGACAGTATGGCTACAGTAAAGAACCTGAAGATTAAGACAGCAACCTGCAAACGCATTATCAAGGAGTTGCATTCTTACGAGAAGGAGGTCGAGAGAGAAGCTGCCAAAACAGCTGACATGAAAGAAAAAGGTGCTGACCCTTATGACCTTAAGCAACAGGTACGTAAATGGCTTGCATTCTTAATAATCAAAAGTTTGTACGATTATTGTTGGCTTGATTGCTTGTGGTTTTATTTGTGCCATCGGTGAATATCTTAAAGAAGACTTTTTAGACTGACTTGTTCAACATTACACAATATGAACAATAGAATTTGTGAGCGTGGAGATGAGTGATTTGAACAAATGGAGAAGAATAATGGTCTCAAATTTGGAACATAATTTCTGTTCAACTTTATGTTTTGTAAGCTATAAAATCAAAACGACCAACTAAAATGTTATTTCGGTAATGGAGATTGAATGAAATGTTATCATCATATGAATCTTCTTCTTCAATTGGTCTATATATTATTATGATTTTACAGTTAGCATTCTCACTGTAAGCAGGAAAACGTGCTGGCTGAATCAAGGATGATGGTTCCCGATTGTCACAAGCGTCTGGAGGCTGCCTTAGCTGATCTGAAAGGAACACTGGTATTGGCTTTTCATTCTTCCCTATTTTGCTCTTATGAGGAGCTTGATTCTAGAAGGTTATCTGCACGTGCCCAATTTTTGTTAGTTTACTAAAACAAATCCTTATCGACTTCTTCATCTCCAGGATGAACTGGAAAAATCAACACAAGTGAAAGGCCCGGAGTTTGAAGATGCTCGGAGCATAATCACCGAGATCGAAAGTTTCCTTAAGACAACAGAGGAATAGTAGTGATCTTAAGTACCAATAACAGAATTTTATATTGATAAGCTATTAATCAAACTATTGCTTTGCAATATTACTTTCTCTTGTCCGGCTTTTGGTTGCTATGTTCATACTTTGGAGAGTTTCATTCCCTGTTATTCACTCCTATCATCAAGTTTAAGATTAAAATCTTCTGTTTCTGCTGGGTGTTGTATTTTAAAATATTTTGATGGTGTTTGTCCCTATTTAAAAGGAATGTATTAAAAGTATGTATAACAGCTACCTAAGCACATTTGCTCGTTGAACGAGTGCTACGTAAGAATCGACCATGGGTAAGCCTAGTAGCATTGTTGATTTCAACCCTATGGTTGCTATTAACTTCAAGATATTACAATTCTTTTGAGTTTTCTTGACAATCAGACGGCACAAGTAACTTGAATCACATACTGTACAAAATGCTAAATTTTATAGCCTTCACAGATAATTTCATACAGATTTGTATGCCCATCTTTGTTTATGTTTCTACACATCAATTATACCTTACAAACACTTCATTTTCCTTCAAGAATGCCGAGACGCTCTCCTAATCTTCCTTCGGAATGGCCTACACGCCTCAATGCTGAGACCAACTGCTGCAGCTAGTGCCATGAAAATGGCAGCATCCTCTGTACATGTAACATGTCGCATGGCGAGTTGCACCATTGGCTTACTGCTCTTTCCTTCCCCTTGTACTCTACAACTCATGACGAAACCTCCGACCACTTGGCCTAATGCTGCAAAGTCTCCGCTGCTCTGCGGGCTCAGTATTGGAACTGTTGCTGCTCGTAACTGTTTGTCAGTGTCTATGAAGAACTCCCCACCTCTCTCAGCATTGATATGGATCTCAGACATAAGAAGTTCCCCTCCCTCTTGAGCTTCGGAGAGAAGGTGAAAGCGACAGCAGACAGTGTCTCTAATTCCTCGCTCGCGCCATGCCTCGAGCTTTCCCCATGGCTGCCAACTTTCAGGTATGCAGACATCAGGACGAACAATCAGCCAAGACCCGGGGTTTGACCTGGCAACCCAATCGCAACCTGCTGATGGCACAAAGGGAGTAGTTATGAAGGCTGCTGCAACAGCCGAGCCAGAAAGATCATGTATCTTCACCTTCCAGCCTTTTCTTTCTCTCCGCTCGACCTTGAGGTCCGAGCCATCACCAGAACCTAACCAATCTGAGCCATCACCAGAACCTGACCCTGACCAATAGTTGCTCAATGAATCCACCTGGGATACCCTATAAATTTGATTCAACTGTCAAATATGAAGTCCAACACAAAATGTTCAACAGAAGAAAGTTATTGTTCTAGTGTTGCATGAGTTGCATCACCTGTCTCGACTAAATTTGCAGCTGAAGATCGGCTGTTTGATCGAGCCTAGAAGCTGGACGATTTGCGGGCTTAACCTCGTAACATCTTCAAACTGAAAAACATATCTTGGATCAGGATCAAGTTTCACTCTCAAATGAAGCTCTGCTCCATGTCTTCCATTCTCATTCTTGCTTTTGCCAATGCCTATCCACCCATTGAAAAGAACGACTGGCTTCCCATTGCCCCATTCGGGACCGACATCCAGTTTAAACGTCCCAATCAGCTGCCTCTTGATGCCAACACCACAATGAGATCCCTTCCTTCCAGAGAAGACAGATATTTCAAGACAGGCATGAGTGTTATAGAAGCAGCCAGGTGCTAGTAATGCTTTCAGATCAGACTCTTCAAGATAGAAGCTTGAGGCAATGCTATGAGAATCAGGTATGGCTTCAGGAGACGGGAGAAGCGGGATTGAAGACGTCTGCACAGGGAAACCCCGAAGACGAATTTCACACGAACACGGTGCAGAGAAAGCATTGACTCCAGGTTTTGCAGAGTTTAGAGCAGCTCCTGGGATTCTCAATCCCAAAGATCCAATTGACAACCTAATAAAAGCCTGAGGATCCATTTGGGTCACAATTTTTTGTCCATTTGATATAGATAGTTTATAATGCCACCAGCTCAAGTATCCTGAACCAACACAAAAACAATCAAAATGACATATAAAAGACCAGAAAGACTCGTTAAAATTCAACTCAGAACATGAATCAAAAGAAACTTCATTCTATATGTTTGTTAAAAAACTCAAACATGATCTATCGAATGAATCATCTGAAGGATAAACGAAACTAGTTTAGAACCGACGATGAACTGAATTCCAAACCAGGTGTTTATAACGTTTGATTCGTGGGACAACAATGATGATAGAAAACAAAGTAAGATGCTTTAACCCATAAATAAGCATATTTGGAGCATTAAACAGCCTGTCTAGCATGGAGATTCTTGAGTCCAAACCCTCAATAACACTGAGGAGAACACTTTAAGAAGGAAAACAAAGGCATATTAAATTAACTTCTAGTTTAAGATCATAACGGACCATATGGTTAAAGGCATATTAAATTAACTTCTACTTTGCCTTTTAAAAATCAACCCATCTCTTTGGGAGACGTTGTAATGAGTTTCATACTTTCTTGCATTTCCCCATTTTCTCAGAAATTGTTCGGGTTCTTAAACAATTGCAAATTATGTACGTAACAGCCCAAGCATACCGCTAGTAGATATTGTCCGCTTTAGCCCGTTACGTATCACCGTCAACTTCACGATTTTAAAACGCATATGTTAGGGAGATATTTCCACACTCTTATAAGGAATGTTTCGTTCCTCTCTCTACCCGACGTGGGATCTCACAATTTGTGTTCCATAATGTAGATCGTCCTAAAGAGTTGATATCGATCTGTCCATTTTTTTTCCTTTTGCTTCACTATTCTCTCATGATAAAGTCACAAATGAAATGCATAATTATTCATTACTTTTAAAAAGCATTTAACACTGAAGATGGGAATTCTTAAAGCATTTAACATTTTTAAGAAACATTTTAAAAACAAAAAACCCAGCCAAATCTTATTCATTAATATTCAAAAAGTGTCTCAGAAAAGTTGAAAAACAAAACAATGAAGCTTTACAGCAAAGAGGCCAACTTTTCAAAGAACACAAAACAAAAGGCAAAACTGTTGCCAATGGAGCTTAGCAAACTATAGGGAATTTGATGATAAACAGAGAAAAGGTCAAACAAACACAATTGGGATGAACAACAGGCAAAGCAAACAAATGAGTGAACATTCATTTATGGCAAACAAATGAGTGAATATCCATTTATGGATCTCGACTCATTCAAGCAAAAACAACTCAACCGAGCGAATGAAACAATCCAAGTCTATCGCTAGCAGATATTGTCCTCTTTGGACTTTTCCTCAAGGTTTTAAAACGCGTCAACTAGGAAGAGGTTTCCACACTCTTATAAGGAATGTTTTGCTCCTCTCTCCAACCGATATGAGATCTCACAATCCACCTCCCTTGGAGGCCCAGCGTCCTTGCTAGTACACTGCCCCGTGTCTATCTCTAATACCATTTGTAACAGTCCAAGCCCAAGGCTAATAGATACTATCCGCTTTGGCCCGTTACGTATTGCTGTCAATCCAGCTCACGGCTTTAAAACGTGTTACACACCCTTATAAAGAAGGTTTCGTTCTCCGGATCTCACCGCCAAATTCAGAGTCAGGAACACAAACCCACATAATACTTCCAACAAGTAAAGCAGAAACCAAAAGAACCAACCCACGCAAAGATTCATTAGGTAAGTAATTTCATCTCAAAAGAAAACCAGAAGAAATCAGCAACAAAGATAAACCAATCCTAATAAACCAAGGGAAAAATCAAACTGCAATGACTTGGATTCTACTTACCTTGTGATTAGTTGCCAAGTAGAAACAGAACTGTAGTGCTCCACAGAAAGCAGAGCAGGCAGAATCCCTGAAGAACAAGAAGAACAGCAACATTTCACCCAAAAATCAAATCCCACTTCTAATTTTCCCTCTAAATGTGAAAGGATGAATGTTTTTAGAGATCTAACAACGAGCTTTTAGAAAAAGAAAAACCCAAATCCCGATAGCAACAAAAGTCTTGAATATCACGTAGAGACTTCACAGATCACGAGGCCGCCAAGAAAAAACTCCCTGTTCCTCTTAACTCTACACTATTTGTCACGAAATAGGCGGAGAAATTTAAGGGGTGGGGGGGGGGGTTTGTTTGCGGTGAAATTTTGAGAAAGATCCAAAAAAGAAAGTGAAATTTGGATGCGAAATTTTGACTTTGATTTGGAGTTTGAAGATGAGTGACGGTAGGAAGGAAGAGAGAAATAGTGGGCGGGGGGCAAAAAAGCGATAGACACAGAAATCGTGGAAACAGCTGTAACCAATTAGGGTAATCAGAGAACAACAACATTCGTTCATAATTCATTAAATTATGAACAAAAAACAATAATATTGTAATCCAAAACGAAAATATTAAAGAAGAGATTGAAAAATACGTGTGCCCTGACTTCATCCTCTCAACTATTTATCATTTTACAAATTTTTCCATGAATGGAGATCAAATTCTAATGGGATTAGCTCTAAATATATGAAATTATGGGTCTTTGTCGAAAGAACCTTTAAAAAAAAAATAAACATGTTTGACTTGATGTTTTTTTTTTTTTTTTTTTTTTTTTTTTTTTTTTTTTTTTTTTTT
>NW_019268539.1:3757575-3785961 GCF_002738365.1 Cucurbita moschata
TTTTTTTTTTTTTTTTTTTTTTTTTTTTTTTTTTTTTTTTTTGTTCCATGGCCTCTAAACAAATTTTCTAGAAAACACGTGAACGAGAACAAAATATTCTAAAAAAGTGGGTAAAATGATCTGTATGGGTCTATAGTCTATCGGTACCAACAACATGTATGCTAAAATGACCTACGAGCCACATTCCTTTTTTATGGCTAAAAAATCCAGAATGAAATGTGTTTGAAATTAATATCAACTTTTAACATCAAATATTTAATTAGGTTCTAAAGGAGTTAAGTTTTATCTATGAGTATTTTTTAAGTTTAAATTATATTTTAATCTTCAAAATTTTAAGTTTTTTCTATTTTAGTCGGTGAACTTTCAAAAATTTATTGTAGTCTCCAACCTTTTAAAAGATAATCATTTTGGTCTTTGTTGGGTTACTTTTTTACCTCAAAACTAGGTTGTTCAATGTTCATTGGTAAGTAACTGTTATTAGTATGACTAGAGTTTAACACCGTTAAAATATCTGATGTTTATCAAAATAAGAGATATTACTTTCTCGCGTGCTATCGATACTTTATAAAAGGCATGTTCATCGTTTGACCCAAAATTTCTATCTCCATGTGCATCCACCCTTTCGACCCTACATTTCTTTTTTCTTTTGAAAAATATTTTAAATGCTCTTCTTATCCAATAATAAAACAAAAAATCTTACACTATGGATAAGAGTATTAGTTATCACGAGGGCCATGATCATTCAGGTTGGTCAAAGTTGTGTGAAATCAAAATCCAACCATTAATTATATCGAGAAAATAAAAAATAGGACATAATCAGTAGAAATATATGTTTGAATTGATTTTATCTCTAATCGAATTTGCTCCTCATGATTAAAAATATAATTTTTAATTTTTGAAATAAAAGGATTTATCAGAGTTCTTGATCAAATACAAAAATATTTGTGTAAAAACTAAATCCACCACTAACATATATTATCCACTTTGACTGGTTATATATTGTCGTTAATCACATTCTTAAAAAAAATATATCCAAATAAATAAATAAAAATAAAAAGGGCAACAAAACTATTTATTATATACAAAACGAAAATAATAATAATAAATAAATGATTGTTTGTCCTTTTTAGGTATAAATTAAAACATTCAACGTTAACATGAGGGAAATGTCAGAAACATATATCCGTGACGCGTCAGCCACGTGAAATGTTGTCGGCTGACTCGGACTACCTTCTTTTCGGCTATCATTATTATTTTATTAATTTATAAATTTATAGATTTATAATTTTATTAACTTGTAAATTTTTAAAATTCATCCACCACAAAATTGAAATTTATTAAGTTCAAAGTTAATTTCGAATCTATTAGACATTCTAAGTCTTCTCGTTCTTTCGTCCAACTTATATTCTTCATGTAATATTCAAATCAAATAACTCTATGAAATTACGTCGATACTTCCATACAATATAAGTACCGTAGGAGACATCTCTACTTTTTCCTTCGGGAATCTTTAGAATTATCACTGCTTAGCTTTCAATTTACCTCTAACCATCAAATGAAATGTGAATAACCCGTCCTCTCTTTGAAACAAGGGACACTTCTGGTTCTGTTGGTGCTTGAAATAATTAATTTTATATGAGAACTACTGAACTCAACCACTTACTGACGTCACTCCTTAGTTTTCTATTGAGATTTATCCTGTGGAGGTACTCAAATTGGATTGGTGATCGATTTCTAAGTTTTGTCGTAAACCTAATTGGTTACTTCCAATTATGTAAATCAATAGTTCAAACCGCACTCAAAGCTAGGGCATTTCCCATTTTTTTATAGGAACATTTGTACGAGAAATAATGGTATCTCCAATTATAGCTCTTCGGGATGTAAAATATATCTTTTCTCACCATCCTCATAGTGTATGAGACAAGTGTATGCATTTCGATTAGTGTCTTATTCTATGGTTATGGACACAATGTATCTTGTATGTAGCATCACCACCAACATCGATCGGAGCAACTACAACATTCATTCTATATGGATTGACTTAAGTTGCCTCCTTTTGATACTAAGACCGACTCAGTCTCTATAGTAAGACTTACATACTCACACTCGAACCCTTCTCAAAAGATCAAGGTCAATAAGTGGTGCAACCCACGAATGGATCCCATCAGTTAGCTTCCTTGCACCTTATGGATCTACTCATCCATTAACTCGCACACATGTCAGACTTCTCAGTCCGTATTTCAAGACGGGTCAAATGGAGAGTCCACTGGCCGATGCCAAGAGCACGCCAAAAGGGGAATGATCGGGACAACTAAGATCATATTTAGGCGGTTGAATCAAGCCTATCCACAAAGGCTACAACTACATAGCAGCTGCCGCAGCTAAATCTGTTACCCTAAAAGCAGCCGCCAAGCTTGCAAAGGATGCAGTTTTTCTGGTTGATAAGAAACAAAATCTCAAACTTCTCCCAAATTTGACGCTTTACATTTCAAATGGGCTCAATTTATGAAATCGGAATGGGCTCACTTCATTTCTCCCTTCAATTCACCCTAAATCATTTACAATTTAAAAGATCAAACTAATAGAATATCATGCCATCAATCCCAAGAACAAAATAACTTCAATTGGTAAAGAAAGAGAGAAATGTGGCAGCTCGGTCTTCTCAATCTCAGCTTCAGCTCCATTTTGTTGGGACATTTTCCCCTTTGTCTCTCTCTCTAAGAACCCACAAAACCCCTTGAAATTACAGAGAATGTGTGTAATTTTCAGGAGAGAGAGAGAGAGAAAGAGGGTTCTGGAATGAAAATCAAAGGGGGAAGGAGGAAGAAAAGTGCGAGTGGTTCTACGGAGGTTGTAATGGGTTCAATTCAGGACGCCATGGATGGCGGTGAAGTTCATGGCGGCGACTCGGATTACGTTGATATGAACACCAACAACAACCCCATTAATGGTGGTGAGCCTTCGACATCCCATTTGTCGGAGACCCATCAAGAGCAAAACCTAGACGAGCCTGACGAACAAGATGAACAGGATGAACAGGATGGGACTGAGGCTGCTTTTGATGCTCAGAGAACCAATCTCGATGATGGATTCTATGAAATTGAAGCCATTCGTCGAAAAAGGGTTCGCAAGGTTTACTCAATTTTCCTTCTGCTCTGCTATTCTGGTTTCTTTGTTTGTACATTTCCTGATGTTGGGATTTCTTATTCTATTGCTTTGCTATGGGAATGATTGATTCTAAAAACAGGGCCAGCTTCAGTATTTGATCAAATGGTAAGTGCTGGTACTTTGGCTTGTTAGAGCTTGACTGTGATAACTCAGATTACTAACCTAACCGAGCTTTCCTGAAGGCGTGGCTGGCCGGAGACGGCTAATACTTGGGAGCCCTTGGAGAATCTCCATACGTGCTCCGAGTTCATCGAGGCATTCGAAGAGAGGTATTCTCTTCTAGTTACTTCAGCATTGTTCTTTTGGTAGCTGGAGGAAGAACATTATGTGGCATGGTATGCTGATTAGTCTATGGTATAATGTTGTTTGGTTTCGTTTTTGAAGTTTAATTTCGGGAAAGCAGCGGAAGCGGAAGCGAAAACATGGGGTTGTTCATGTTCAAACCAAGAAGAGGCAGCAGCGAGCTAATTTTTCTACTTATAATGTCACAGATGTTGAAATCAGTGTCGTTGATCAACGTCTGCCCTCTGCTCCTATAAACATACCTAGCCTGACTAATCCTTATGCTCGTTCGCGATCGGTCGTTTATAATCATGAAGGAGAAAAGAACGGGGATGTAACTGCTATCGAAAGAGGCAGGCTAGCTGATATTGATAATGCGGGCAGGAATGCCACGCAACGATTTGAACAGAAGAAAGCTGAACACGAGTACGATCCGAAGCTCAGTGAGCTTAAGGCAACAGTATTAACGAACATAGCCATTGGTGATAAGCTTGCAATCGATTTTCACGACGCCAGGACAACAGAGAACAACATCCCTGCTGCTGGCCTCTCTAAAACTGGCTCTGTAGAACTAGTTACTGAAAATCGGTGCACCGGGGCTAAGAGAAGGAAATCTGGTTCGGTTAAAAGGTTTAGACAAGATTCAACTTTATCTGAATTGCCTGTGGTTCAAAATCCAGAATTGACACTAGCTGTAGTAGAATCCGGTGTCGGAGCGGAACCAATAGGGGTTGAGAATTCTGGATATCATGGAGAAAGTTTAAGTTGGAATAACAGAACCGATGAAGCCAGAAACGAACCGAGTATCATCAAGATTGTTAAACCGTTAGGCTGTTCAGCATCTGTGTCAAACAACATTCAGGATGTGTTGGTAACTTTTGTGGCCATGAGGTATGTTAGCTTTGTCTCTCCTCTTCTTGTGGATGTTAAGTTAAACAAAATGAAGTGTAAACCCTATGGTACGAGGTCGTAGGATGAACATTCTCAATTAAGAACACAATTTATTTGAAATTGTAACCCCCAAGCCTACCGCTACCAGATATTATCCTCTTTGGACTTTCTCTTCCGAGTTTTTAAAATGCGTCTGCTAGGGGAAGTTTCCACACCCTGCTTCATTCCCCTTTCCAACCGATGTGAGATCTCAAAATCTATCCCTCTTGAGGGCTCAGCGTCTTCGCTAGCACACCGTCCGGTGTCTGGCTCTGATACCATTTGTAACAACCCAATCCTACCGCTAGCAGATATTGTCTGCTTGGGCTGTTACAAATGGCATTAGAGCCAAACACCGGGCAGTGTGTCAGCGATGACATTGGGTTTAGATTGTGAGATCCCACATCGATTGGAGAGGGGAGCGAAACATTCCTTATATGGCGTGGATACCTCTCCTTAGCAGACGCATTTTAAAACCGTGAGACTGACGGCGATACGTAATAAGCCAAAGCGGATAATATCTGCTAGCGATGGGTTTGGGTTGTTACAAAAATTGTTTCTTGTTCTTAGAAAAGTTTGACATTTCTTGGTATAGTTCTTGACTTGTATTGCTGTTATTTAGCAACTAGTCGAAATGATGTTCACGAGGTCCTAAAATATTTTATCTAAAGAACTAAGAACATGAAAGTATCAGTCCATAGAAATATATGCACTCAAGATAGTTAGAGACAAACCCATCGGCAAGCCCGTGTCTCTGACATCTTTGGATGTAAACGGATCTCGAGTCGACCTTCATATTCTCAAATGAGTTTATTGTTTTCGGTTTCCTGGTTTTAGGTCTGATGGAACAGAAGTGATGGTTGATAACAAGTTCCTCAAGGCTAACAATCCTCTGCTGGTAATTGGTTCTGTTCTTCACTGTGTTATGCTTTTGAACTGCCTTAAACGATGTGCAATCATCTTTTCCTTGGATTCTAAGTTCTAATGTCGTGTTTACTAATACCAGTTGATCAACTTCTACGAGCAACATCTCCACTATACTACCAGATCATGAACTCAGAGATATGAGCAGTATGACGTATTGGGATCCTCGTTTGGTTGATTATTTGGTGCTCGAGATCGAGCGGTAAGGAGATAGTTAAGCAAGGTCTGCAAATATTTAGCCATGACAGTATCTTTCCATCTACCTCAAGCTCAGCAGAACAGAGATTAGAAGTTAGAGGCTTACAGAATTTCTGCTAATTATGAAATTAATGTATTGTATGTAGCCGTCTTGTTGTAGGTTTTGTACATATTTCCTTTCTTTGTTAATCTCCTAGCAATCGATGCACTTGTTCAGCAAAGAATAGAATTGGTTAATCTTTGGAGGGTCCTTGGAGAGTAGTCAATACAATGGTTATGTGGATTGAACGTTTGAGATCGATATGATCATACGTTTTCTTGAGGGTTTCTTTTTTCATTTGTTCTAGTATGTTCGAGGACATCGTGCCAAAAGTTTACTTGAAAAACTGCTAATTTTAGCTTCCAAGCAATGTGTCTCTCAATTTATGAACAAAAAATGAGAATGGAGATGGAGAATCGATCCGCTCTCTTGTTTATTGTGTCCTGCTCCATGAATTCTAGATGGTTTAATGGTTTCTTTTCTGGAAAGAAAATTCCAATTGCCTAACAAAGGAAAAATGGTTCTATGGATTGTCCTACAAAGCAAAGTTGCTTCAGAATACCACAATTTTTGTAGTATACGCACAAAAAGCTTAATAAGAACAAAAATTTATCAATAGATGAATGCAGCTCATTGCTTGTAATCACCAACTAATGAAAAATGGTAATGGATCAAACATTTTCTAGAGAACTCAATCGTTATCTAATCATAATACAAATAACCAGTAAAAGAGTTGCATCAGTTCAAGAAACAAAAAAGAATTGAGAAGAGAACAATTCCAAGAGATGAGCTAAAGCTAGTTCTTGGGAATGTTCTTTCCTACTATCTTAGCAGGAGCTATTCGAAGAAGGTTTCCTGGCTTACCTGGGACGGCGCCTTTGATCATCACAACATTAAGGTCATCATCAATCTTTACAATTTTGAGCTTTCTGATCTTTCTCTTAGTTCCTCCCATCCTTCCAGGCATTTTCTTCCCCTTGTAAACACGCCCCGGTGTAGTTCCTGCACCGATCGATCCAAGTGCTCTGTGGCTCTTGGAACCATGGGTCATTGGACCCCTTTTGAAGTTGTGCCTCTTGATTCCACCTGAAAAAGAATTAGAAGAGGGAGAAGGTTACAAGAAACCAGTTAGAGAGTACTGTTGCAAGGGAGTGGAGAACATAAAATGATTAAAATTTTGGTTAAACTATAAAATCAAACGTCGAGTAGAAATGAATTTCGAACAAAAAAAATTGAGACTTGAAATGGTGTGTTTAGATAAGTGGTTACTTCCACAGCATTCCATATCCCAATTTTTGTCTAAAATTCTAAAGATTTTTTTGCACCAAGGATACTTTGAAACACTTACGAAAGGTAAATGTAGAACTATGGTTTAAAATTTAGGCTAGAATTTACATCTGGACTTCGAAGACTAGTTCAGGCTTTGGAATTGTACATGCCATTGTGGATTGAAACAGCAAAAAAATGAATGAAATTCATGCTAAATCCATACTGAGGATGCCTAAATTCATCTCCAACAACCAGAAGCTCCAAGAAAAACAGAAAACCAAGTGCAATTTCGCCAATGAATTAAACACAGACTTCAAACAGAATAAGCAAGAAACACAAACCTTGAAAACCCTTTCCAATTGTAGTGCCGGAGACATCAACCAGGTCGCCCTCCTTGAAAAGTTCATTAAAAACCAGGCGCTGATTGGGCTCAAATCCATCAATAGACTCAAGACGGAACTCCTGCAAGTGGCGCATAGGAATCGCACCAGCTTTCTGGAGATGTCCCATTTCCGGTTTCGTCAATTTCCGATCCCTAACCCTACGGTACCCAACCTGAACGGCACTGTAGCCGTCGGTCGCCTCCGTCTTAATCTGCGTGACGATATTGCCTTCCTTGAAACCGACCACCGTCACAGGGACGACCTTGCCGTCCGGCTCGAAGAAGCTCATCATACCGAGCTTGGTAGCCATAACGCCAATGCCGGCCTCCATGCTCATACACACCGAAAGGCCATCGTTAGGGCGTCTAGTGGTTCTTGGCCTCGGAAATTGGAAACGGAGGTTGTTGTTCCGGTGGGATTTGAGAGGAAGGGCGAGGAAAGAAGTTCTTAGTTTCAGAGATGAAGATGGTGACGAAGAAGAAGCATTGTTAGTGAAAATTGGATGTCTGTTAGAGGTTGAAGCTAATGAAATTGATATGACGGACATTTCTGCTTCTCTGGTTTCAGTGATTCATATGATGAGGAAGAAGAAGAAGAACTGGGGTTGAGAGGCATGACCCGTTTTCTTATCCGCTTATTTCTTTTATTTTCCCTCCATTATTAAAAATAAAAATAAAATAAAAATTGACTTGCTAAATTAATAAGAATAAGTTTAACTTCATTTTTTCTCAAAAAATATATATATATATATATATATATTTTAATTAAAACCAAAAAATATATAAGAGTACTAAGCTAATAAGTTAAAAAATACCCTTTCCATTAGATTTGTACTAAAATTATTAATATTTTATTTAAAAAATACTCTTCTTAAAAAATTTAAAAAATACTTTTTTTTTATTTTAAGAAGGGTTTAAAAAATATCATTAATTTTAAAAAAATTCCATTAATATTCTTATCTCTAAAAAAAACTTCAATTTTTTTTAAAATTTAAAAATACTTCACAGGTTACGGTTACCCAAGTAAAACATTTGTAGATGATCTATGAGATGTCAATAAACGATTTAGCCCGATTCAATTTTCAAAGAGTTATTAGATGCAATGAAAATAGAGCGATAAAAACAATGAAAATAGATCCTAGTTTTTGGTTCGTAGGCACATAATTTTATAATAAAAAATTAACCTAATCGAGTGAGGTAATGCTACAACAACATACGAAGTTAGTGAAGTAATACATATTAATTTTTAGTTCGTTAACAATGATTAATGCTAAAATTAACGGAAAGTATAGAGACTAAAATGATATTCAAACTTGAAAGTATAGAGACTAAAATGATATTAAATGATTTTGATGGCACAAAATAAGTCTCAAATAACAAACCAATGAAACTCGAGCACGTCCATGAGCAAACATCACACATCACAGGAAGCTTCATAGACCAAAAGTAGACAACATCAATATCATACATTTTTTTTATACTTTTACAAGGTGAACCTCTTGCTGAAAGAAACACAGCATCAAAGTTCACAAATTCAACACCCTAAATAGATCATCAATGTGAGACAAGATACAAGTCATGGATAATAAGACTGTTCCACTGCTAAAAATTTTACTGTATATCGAAACGCTTCAACGTTTCTCCTACAGGACGAGGTAAGCATAGCGGTTACCGTGTAATACAACTCGACAAATGAAATAGAGAGAGAGGGTAGCTTAGCTTAATCATTAGATTTGGACCCATGTTCTAAGGCAGACCATCGGATTTGGAGCCATCAGGCTTAATTTCTTGAGGTGCAGAAGCCTTGCGCATTGCACTTCCCAGTTGAATACCCCCCACAGTAGAACTACCTTCCTTGCCTCCTTGGCTGGAGGCATCGGCAGCTGCTCTAAGTCCCTTTCTTTTCTTCACCTTCTGGGCCCAACCAACTAGGCCTACTTGTACATGTTCATCAAAGATTGCTTTCTTGAAAGAACTTCCCATCTACATTTTTCCATTGGCAAACAATTAGCTAGATAGGTTAACAATTGTCAGGTTGATGATAATAAAATTGTTCCACCCCCGTTCGGGGATCAGCCTCGCTAGCACATCCCCCGGGGTCTAGCTCTTATACCATTTATAACAACCTAAGCTCACAAATAGCAGATATTGTACTCTTTGGGCTTTTTCTTTCGAGCTTCCTCTCAAAATTTTGAAAATGCGTCTGCTGGTAAGAGGTTTCCACACTCTTGTCAAGAATGTTTCGTTCTCCTCCTCCGACCGATGTGGGATCTCACAATAACTATTTCTTGTTTTTGTTTCCTAATTTTAAATTAAAAATGTAAAATTTTTACATGAAAATAAGTTTTTAAAACTAATGAAAAACGAGACTTAAGGACTTGACATTCCTGTTCCGTTTTGTTGTTCATAACAGAACTCAAAGCAATCAGTTGAATTTCATCCATATGTAGTTGTGTAAATAAGAAGATTTACGAAAGAATTTGACTATGATAAGCTCTCTTAATGACCCATCACTTGACTCACCTGAGTGACGATGGCGTAGAGCGGTAGGGTGCTGTAACTGCAAAGAACCTGAATAAACACCCTGATCCAGAAATAGATTTAATTGGAAATTAGTGACCATCATCAAGTAATTGTGTTGCAGGAAAACCAAAATATGGAGTTTCTGTTTTACCCAATAATAAGCCTTGGAATGATATAGCGGACTTGGCCCATGATGCACGAGTCAAAGCCATATTGAACCTAGAAACATAACCAAGCAAGGATCGACTTCGGGTCTAAATTAAACGATAGTTCACCACAATCACCATAAGATACAGTCAGTTTGCTGCTTACCCATATCCAGAAGAAAAATCCAATCTCGAAAGCATTTTGGAATAGTATGAAGTGGATCAAGAAGAGAACAAAACGGGGCCGCTGAAACCAAAAGTGATCATCAGATGGTTGGACTACTAGCTCGCCTTCAATTGCTATGTGCTTCTCGGCAACCTCGTGAGCCAGCTGGGTTATCACATGTTCCAGCTTTGTTCCCACAGCGAGCAGAAGCTGGAAAAAGAGGAGTAATAATTATCTCATATGAAATGTACAAGAAAGAAATTGTAGAAGTATAACAGAACTTCATACCATTTCAAGAAAATAGCTGAAGTCAAAAGGATAAACAGTATTTGGGAGCTCATTGGGTGGTTTTAGGAGAGAGAGAGAGTAACAGCCAAGCCCAAAGCGAGTAGATATTGTCTTCTTTGGGCTTTCCTTTTTGGGCTTCCCCTCAAGATTTTTAAAACGCATCTGCTAGGGAGAAGTTTCCACACCCTTACAAAGAATGTTTCATTCTCCTCCCCAACCAATATGGGATCTTATAGAGAGTAATCACGATGTCTAGTTCCCCTAATGAATTGTAAAATTGTATTTTCTTAGTCTGAGTTATCAATATAATCTCGATTTTCAATTCTCTGGTTTCTACCAGAGATATTATTACTCACAAACCAATACTTAAAACTTACCATTGCCATCTACAAACCCCCACGATCTTGTAATGAATTGTAAAATTCAGTAAAGTAACTAAGCCTTCGCAGCTATATTATGACAACTTAACAAGAAACAGATTTGTGAGAGGTGATTAAAGTACTCACAACGAAAGGAATGAATGCTATCCAGAAATATGTATGCCAACCTGTATGTGCAAATAGAAAATAATGATTAACACATTAACATTTTTTTTATACAGATAATAAAATGGGAGCTCACCCTGATATATAAAGCACGTATCGAACTTCCATATAGCAACTATTCAAAAAGGTTTTTATCTGAATAGGGAAGGATAAAGTTTTATATGTGAGATACTAACATGGGTGTCTCTAGTTGTGGGAGGGATGGCAGAATGGATTTAGAATGTTCGGAGATATCCCCCGAAGTTTTGAGTTTGAGGGTTTGTGTGAGATCCCACATCGGTTGGAGAGGAAAACGGAGCATTGCTTATAAGGGTGTGGAAACCTCTCCCTACCAGACGTGTTTTAAAACCTTGAAGGGAAGCACGGAAGGGAAAGCCCAAAGAGGACAATATCTGCTAGCAGTGGACTTGGGCTGTTATCCTTTGGATAAGGGTTAGGATGTTTTGAGATATTATTCAAAGGGTGGTAAGGGATTAAGATGTTTGGATATACCCTCCATGTTTTTAGATTCAAGTCCCGGATAGAAAACCAATCAAAATCCTTGTCCTTTGAAGTTGGTGAACCATGAGTTACAAGCGAGGCTATTGATATTCTGAGAATTAATATAATAACCACAACAACATATTCAAAGACAATCTTGTGGGCATTATTTGATATTAAATTTAAGGAAATTCCATATATTAACGAATCAAAGAAGTGCCAATACCGTTAACATTAAGGAACAAGAAGACAACCACGAAGATCCAAAGATACCAACTGCAACAAAGAATGCAAGAAAAATGAGAGAACTGAGGAAAAGAAAAATGAAAGTAGAAAATGTATCATGATTGGCACAACTACAAAATTGAGAAACCAGGCAGCGAAATGTAAAAGGGTACTTCCAGTTCCAGATATAACTTGCCTGATACCGACAACATGCTTGAAATCATCTTCAAGCGCACGTATCATGTACTTGTGAAAATTAAACTTCGGGTTGCCCCTGCAGTGTGTCTACAGCAGTGAAACTTTTATTATGCAGTTTGAGAATGAAAGTCAAATATACATCAACACTGAATCGTCGAAGGCTTACCATAATGAAACCAAGCCTTAACGTTATATAATCTGATTTAGTAACAGAAGCATAAAATTGCTTGAGGAAGGAATGCTGAAGAAAACCCAAGAAAAGTGTTAAAACAACAAGAAAACAACAAGCAATAACTCTTAAAAGCATCAAAGGTTTTGATTCCAAAAGACGCGTTCAAACTTCAAGATGTGGAGCCTATACATAGCATGATAAATATAAAAGTACCCTGAGAATATATACATTAACATTTTTTTCAAACGAAGGCGACAGAACTTCACCTTCGGCATTTGATTATCATTCATTTGTTATTTTGATTTTCTACATCCTTTGAGCCACTAGTTAAATACAGAGGAGAGGAGAAACAAGGTCCATGTTGTACATCTCGTTAGAAACCACGAATGTCCACGATGATATGATATTGTCCACTTTTAGCATAAGCTCTCGTGGCTTTGCTTTTGGCTTCCCAAAAGGTCTCATATCAATAGAGATGTATTCCTTACTTATAAACTCATGATCATTCCTTAAATTAGCCAATGTGGATTCACTCCCAACAATCCTCAACACATCTTCCATGAGATTCTACCGGCATTTCTTTTCGTTTGATTGTACGTATTGATATTCACAATCATCATCTCAACAATTTTTTCTCAATGTACAATTATATTATTTAAATCTTAAGAAACCACGCAATCACTTCACTAACATGAAACGCTTTCAGTGCACCTTCTAACTTCAAGGCAAGCAAGAAATTCATTGCTTTGCCTTGAAATGCACCTTGCAATTTGAAACATGCCCATGGTATTAGAATTAGTAAAAACATAACTACAATTTAACGAAATATTTTATTTAAAAAGTAGTTGTGATAGAAACTTCTAGGAACCGGGATGTGAAGAAGAAAAGCTAAGGGAAGGCATCCAACATCAAGCAAAACAAGATTGAAGGCAGAATGATAATTTATGTTGAGAAAATGATTTGACCTACCAACCAACCCAGAAGAGCTGAATCTTTACCAATACCCAAAAAGTGGTCCTTGATAAAAGCATGTTGATGGACGTGGGTGACTTTTGGTTTTAGAACTGCAAAAGCATCAGGATTATAGTAAGACCAAAAAGAAAAACCAAACCACATAAACATGTTAGGTGAACCAAGCAGAGAGCTTTCCAGCGCAAAAATCAACTCAAGAGTTCTTTTTAGAATTTATTCACACAGCTCTTCCAATCTCAAATTATTTCACTTTTCATGGGATTTCATTTATATGGGGATGCATCAAGAATTTAATGATGATATACATCCAAAATGACCAGAAAATATTAATGTTAAATGGTTACCTTGTTCGGTATCGTAATTCTCTTTTGCAATAGAATCCTCCCAATGCTTCCACTGACGAATCTATATCATTACACAGAATTAAAACTGAGATCAAACAGTCAAGTTATCCTGTAATGATAACTATCAGAAAATAAGCCTATTAGTTGCTGACCTTCAATCCTCCAAAAACTACAGTGAGAACGCAAAATGACACGTGGACAATAGCTAGGATGAAGATAAAAATATGTAAATGATGTAATGCTTCAAGTGATAGCAATGGCACCTTATTCTGGAGAGGAGAAACATATAAATGAGAAAGGTCAAAATAAATCAATTTATTAAGACTAAGATATTTGTAGAGGCAGAGTAATGAAGCCAAGATAATGTAAGACACCAATAAGATATACTTGTGAATTGTGGATACAACCTCAATTTCCACGACAAAAGGCCATAAAATATTTATATTACAATTTATTTTATTTGCTAATACTTGAAATAGAAATCATTTTAAATTGATATTGTGCTCGGTAAACCCATTTTAGAATCAGAATTTTAAAAAAAAAAAAATACAGTACACTAGAGTTAATATTTACTTTGTCTGACACTTGGAATGAAAATTTGTTCCATATAATATCCATCACAAAAATAAAGATAGAAGGAAATAATTTAACAAACAAGAAAGAAAAAGGCAAGAGTTCATAAATTTAAAAATCAAAGTAAGATTCTTTACCTTTTTTAAGAGAATCTCATTCCCCTAAAATTATGACTTTGATCTCTAATTTGGTGGGAGACACAAGTAAGGTATCATATAACCAGGAGACACATAGGAATCATGAATAATACTTTCTTCCCCCACCTCCCACCCCCCAAATATATATATATATATATATATATATATATATATCATATAAGAATGAGGTAGAATGATTCTCATTCCTTCATTGACAAGTAAACACAGACTCAAAGTTTACTCTCTTCAAATTGGCAAGTATTCTATTCTATTCCATCAAGTCTACCCAGTGTGGGGGTGGGATACGGTGGTATCATAATTATTCTCACCTAACCCTTAAATGATAGCCCAATGTGTTTTCCATCCTTAAACCTTGAAGCAGAGGAAAATAAATATGTTTTATATAAAAAAAAAATCATATTGGAAGAAAAGCACAATAAACTTTATATGTTTTCCATCCCCAAACTTTCCACAAAACTCAATGAATTTCAAACTTGTAAAATACCATCAAATGTATAGAACAGTAAGCAATGAACAGAATCAAACAACTCCAGTACTATAACCTACTAAATATTCATTTAATACACCATTCAAACATAATTGAGCATCAATGGTGAGCATAATTGAGATGGCTAGCTTAATCTTCACCTTTTTACCACAATAACCAGCCTGTGCAGCCGATCCCTCAGATAGAAGGCGCCTGGCCGAGCCAGAAATACTCGAAACAAAGAACGTTTGAAAATGTTTCGTCGTTGACGAACCAGTTTCACCAGAGTGCGAATCGTGTTCAGCTTTAGCTTTATCCTTCAGATTACACGGAAGGAAATGCTCGGTCAAACTCTCAGGAACACATAATTTTGAGATAACGCCTTGAAATACAGTGAGCAGAAGCGAAATAAACCCCAAAAGCATCAATTCTGCAGCATCCAGATTCCAAAATAAGGACAGAAAATTCAACAATCTAAACAGTAACACAGCAAAATTCGAAAGGCGAAAAGGCAAATACACACACACACACACACACAAGAATGAACAGGAGAAAGAAGGAAGCAAAAGGAAAATCAAACGGACTATGGATTCAGATTCGGAATCAAATCGAACCTTCTTTAACTTTCTGAAGAGCTTCATAGAGCGGCTTCTGGTTCTTTTTCTTGAGGTATTTTCCGAGGAAGTGTAAGAGGCGCTCTAAGGCGAGGGAAATGGCGACGATGACGGTACAGACGGCGGCAACAACCCACGTCGGGGTGAATTCCAGCGTCGTTCCTTCACCTCCGCCGCTCATTTCGGCTCTGTTTCTCCACGGACTTCACTTCACTCAGCTGAGAAGATTATCAAAATCAAAAGAAAGAAAGAAAAAGAAAATTCCTCCGGGTTTCAACCTGGTCTGAAAGCTCCGTGTTGTTCGTTACAAATTTTTGTCCTTAAATTTATACAACAATTTATAATATATTATTAATCTACGTAGAAATTAATTCCATTTTTTTAATCCTCCACGTTGCAGGTTTATAATTTTAGTTTATTAATTCTTAAATTCATCCATATTTTAGAACACATTCTACCACTAGTTAACTCATGTTTGTTTGTTTTTTTTTTTTTAAATAACAAATGTGAGGGCTCGGATTTCAATGTCCGACCTCGAGTTATGTTCATGTTTGTCTGGTTGACTAATATTATAATACTTTTTTATGTTTGTAAATGTTCGAGTTAGCTTATATTCTACTTCATTAATGATCTCAGGTTTAGTTGTCAATTAAACTCGTGGAGCTTCAAATCTTAAGTAGGTAGCTATCGTAGACTGAGTTTTTGTATTAATATTTTAAGGTTCTAGCTAGGTTTCGTATTAATCTAAATGGCTATCATAATTCGAGTAAAGATGGTCATTCGAACTAATCCAAATAGAATTCTATAGGGTCGTTTTGCCTCTGTACGAACTTTTCAACTTTGAATCCAGATGAAATGGCCCTGATTAGGGACGTTGTTGCATTAGAGCATCTATTCTCTAATTTAGATGAAGGTGGTCGTCGATACAAACATTTGTTCCCGATGTGATCTCCTCGACCAGAGATGTTCTACCTAGTTGGGGCAGCCACATTCTCTTTGAACGTTTCAAGCCTGAAGATGGTCAACTCCCGATTTAGGCAGTTGAGTTCATTCTCGTTCATCTCTAACTCTTTAGTGAGCTTCAACTTAAATTACACGAAGCTCAAATTTAAATTTGTTAGGAACGAAACTGTACTTTTAATTTAAAGTCGTAAAAGTTCGAGGTTAAACTTGTAACATGGCGGCCTCAATGGCTGCTCCTCTCATAGTCAACATCCACGAATCCATGTTTTTTTTTTTTTTGAGTCCCACACATTTCAAATCATTTTATTTTTTATTTTTTAAAAAAATCATTTTATTAATTTTTAAAAATCAATTTTGGAATTTGGATAAATAGTGATCTCCACTCCCAATTAATGACAAGATTTGTCCAATCAAGGGGCCCACAACTTGTTTGAGATTTTTATTTTATTTTATTTTTTTGTTCCATTTCTTAAACATGGATAATTATTAGCCTGACTTTAAAGTGAAAACTTTTTAAAAATCAAATCCGATTGGATAAACTTTATCTTAAATTAATTGATAATTTAACTTTTTTCAAAAAATTGATTATGTTGTATAATTTAATTAAAATCTCAAATATTTATTTTAAAAATGAATATAAGGTAAATGGATTGATAAAATATCACTAATATAGATATAATATAATAATAAATAAATTCATTTTATGAAATCAGTTACATTTTTATTAATATATTTTATGATTTTTTTTTATATTTATAATTTTTCTAAAAATATCTATTAACGTCGATATTTCATCGATATAGACATTTCCATGAAATTGAGATCTTAATATTAACATATAAAACCTTGATTATAAAATATATCAACTACTCATTAACACGCCAAATTACTACGAATAAATATTTAACTAAATTATTCTTTAAAAAATTACATCACAAATAGAAGATAAGGATTCGGTCAATATTTCTTCGTAAATACGATGGTTAAAACTACCAAATATATAAGCGAAGATAAAACATGTTGAAATGGCTCAAGTTGGTATGTGGGGACCGTTTTCACTCGTAGGAGCGAGAAGTAAGTAATGTGAGCATATTGTAGATGATACATCAGAATGTCGGAAACATTAGGTGCCGAATCCATATTTTCTTTAAAATTCATGAATTTACAAAATAATAATTAAAAAAAAAAAGGAACAAAATTGAAAGGTTGAATTTGTAATTTAATTTTTTAAAAAATCAAGAAAATTTGTTCTTGAATCTATATTTACTAATTTCAATCATATCCCATTAGTTCTTATTTATTTGTTAATAATATAAAATAAAAGGAAAATAAATATTATTATTTTCTTTATATTGAAAAACTAGAAAAGGAAAAAATTACTTTAATTTTTTATTAAAAGAGAAAATCCAATTACAGTAATTTGCAAATTAGGATTTCTTCTATGCAAAGTAATTCTTTGTCACGTGCGCGTCTCGATTACCGTGCGAGGAACATAACTATTTTCTTAAATTAAAAAAAAAAAAAAAAAACATAAAGGGATTACTTTACTTCTACTCATAGTCTTAGATTAAAACTTTATATTTATTTATTAAAAGGTTTAAAGTTGGAATTAATTTATAAAAAAAAAGTAATTTAAACTAATTTTTATTCTTAAATAGGATTATTTTATTGCATCAACTTTAAAATATCCGAACACGTTAAATACGTTGGTTACTAAAGTTATATAGTAATTTAAATGGGCCTAGCCCATCAAAATTCAATAGTTTGAGGCCCAATATTTAAAGTCTAGGTAATGGGCTAGGCCCAAATTAAACCTAACTAATACTAAATATATGTATTATAAGACAGCTAGCCCACATGGTCTTTTTTGGGCTATTTCTTTCGAGCGGTCTCGTTATGTGTTCCTTTACCCTCTTTATAAAGAATGTTTCGTACCCCTTTTCAATGAACGTGTGATCTTACGTATATATATATTCTATTACTCATATCTCGATTTCAACTTAGAATGCGATGAACCACTAAACCAGAGTGAAAATTGGGCTGAACCAAACTAAAATCGAGCGTTGAATTGAACCAAGTCGAACGGGTAAGTAGTTTGGATCGTGTACCGTTTTAAATTTAAGAAGAGGGTATTGAAAGGATGATATGGATGGTAAAAGATTCCTTCCCTTAAAGTCAATTGTTTAAAAAAAACAGAAAATGGGTTGTTTTGTTTGTGGGGAATTGAAAAGGAAGCATTAAAAAAGGCAAAAGAAAACACCAAAAACAAAGGCTTCAAAGAGAAGAGTTTTGAGTAAACAAACATTGAGAGGAATTGATAGTAATGAGGAGAAGAAACCTTGAATTACCTCTCTTCCTTCTCTTCTTCTCTTGTTGTTTGAAAAGTTGGTTCCTTTATGGGTTCCCCATAAGAGCCCATCTCTTCATCTATGCAGGCTGTTCTAATGAGAAATACCAACAAAATTCCCTATTTGAATCAAATTTCAACTCTTTGCTATCATCAATGGTGTCCTCATCTTCCCAAATGAACTACAATGGCTATGCCATTGGCAATGACTCCTCGACCCAGCCTGAGGGAGCCATTTTTGGGCTCTATCAGTGTAGAGGGGACATGGCCATGGCTGATTGCTCTAAGTGTATACAGAATGGAGTGAACCAAGTTCACTTGGCATGCCCTTATTCTTATGGGGCATCCCTACAATTGGAGGGGTGTTATGTGAGATACGAGCACTTGGATTTCTTGGGGAAGTTGGACACTAGTGTGAGGTTCAAGAAGTGTAGCTCGAGCTCGAGTAATGATGTCGAGTTCTTTCGAAGGCGGGACGATGTGCTTGGTGATATGCAGGTCGGGGCGGGGAATGGATTTAGGGTTAGTAGTTCAGGGTTGGTGCAAGGGTATGCTCAGTGTTTGGGAGATTTGAGTTCACAAGATTGTTCTTCTTGCCTTGCTGATGCTGTTGGAAAGTTGAAGAGCTTGTGTGGATCAGCTGCTGCTGCTGATGTCTTTTTGGGACAGTGTTATGCTCGCTATTGGGCATCTGGCTTCTACCCCAATTCTTCTGGTAAGCCTTGCTTTCCAAAAACTAGTTCATTATTTTGTGAGATCCAACGTCGGTTGGTTGAAGAGGACAACGAAACATTCATTATAAGGGTGTGGAAACCTCGAGGCTAAAACGGATAATATCTGCTAAGCGAGGTCACTGGCCCCTAAGAGGAGTAGATGGTGAGATTTCACATTGGTTGGAGAGGAGAATAAAATAGTCCTTACAAGGGTGTAGAAGCCTCTCCCTAGCAAGACGCGTTTTAAAACCGTGAGGCTAATATCAATACGTAACGAGCTAAAACATACAATATCGACTAGCGGTGGGCTTGAACCGTTACAAATGGTATCAGAGCCAGACACCAGGTGATGTATCAGTGAGGATGCTGGCCCCCTAAGGGCAGCGGATTGTGAGATCCCACATCAGTTGGAAAGAAGAACAAAGCATTCCTTATAAGGGTGTGGAAATCTTTTCCTAGAAGACGCGTTTTAAAACCGTGAGGCTAACGACTATACGTAACAGACTAAAACGGACAATGTTTACAAGTTTTCATAAACTAGTTGTGGGTCGTTTTCTCAAGGGTGTTCTCGACTCATCGGTTACGTTTGCATAACCTAAAAGTCGAGCCTATGCCTAATGCCCGAGTTCGGTTATTTTAAGAAAAACCCACATACGATACAAAATTAGGTACGTTTTTATACCAAACGTATTACTATCACTTTAGTGTGACATGTTGTTTGATCGTGACTTAACTACTTCAAAATTTTAAATAAAATTGTTATGCGAATAAATTTGAAGTCCTCTCATTTCATTTGGGGAAGATGTAAAATGGGTCAACAAGTAATTCTTTTAATAAAAAGAAAAAAAAAAGATTTAAAGCATTCCACTTTAATTTGTGTTCTTTTTAGGCATTGTTTTTTCCATTGGTGCTATCCCCTACTTATTCCTGCTACCTCTACCTTTTGTTCTTCTTTATGTTCCTTTCACAATAAAGCTATCTTAAAGATTGCATTTTTCTAAGGCCCTTTTCCAAATCGAAACAAAATTATTGGGTTGGTATTGAAAATAGTGTTTTACCCAATTTTGTTCCAATGATATTCTCCATATTTTGGCTCCAAAAAGCTCCCACTTACTCCCCAAAAAAGGGTTCCATTGAAGTGAAATTTTGGGCCCATCAAATGATGTTTTTTTCTTTCTTCGTTTTTGTTATCTCAATTTTTAAATCGGTTGAATTCGAGGTCAAATTTAGAAAATAAAAAATTTTGTATTTGAAAATATGTCTGCAAAAAGGAGATATCAAACCCAAGAAACTATAGATAAAAGTAGTGAAAACGATCAGACTAAATAAGAATTATTCATTAAAAAAAACCCGTGTCTTTTAAAAACAAACAAAGAAATGAAAACGCTACCGAACCCATGTGTTCGAAATTTTCTTTCCCGCCCTCTAAAAACCCAAACATATCTTGATCTTGCTTTTAGACACTGAGTTTTAGTGGGAAACTTTTCCTAAGCCATAAAGTTCAAAAAGAAAGGGCCACATTTTATTTGCTTTGTGTTGTATATACATAAGATGCAGCCTCTTTAGCTCAAGTTTAAAAAAAAACATTCCTTCACAAAACTATAAATTCTCATTCCAGTTTCGTCGAGCGACGACCAAGCGGGAAAGACCATCGCGATCATCATCGGTGTCGTTGCCGGTCTCGCCATCCTTGTTGTTCTCCTCTCAGTTTGCAGAAGAGCCATGGGTAAATAAAAATCAAAGCTTTGCCTCTCTTCTAGTTCATGTCATGTTTGCAAATAATTTAATTTTTTTGTTTTGTTTACAAGTTATGATTCTCTGTGAAATGCAGAAAGCTGAGAGGAGAAGGGAGAGATTTGTGCTGTTTTTGCTTTAATGGAGAATATATATCATGGAGAGAGATGGAAGTTTCCCACCAAAAATGTTTATTAAAAAATATTATTGTGAGGGCACTCTTATCTTCAACATACCCTTTCTTTTGGGATTGGGTCATTTTGCTTTTTGGGGCCTCAATTTTGAAAATATTCATATTATATGATGAATTGAAAGAAAAAATTGCAAGTGGGAGATATCTTCTAGTGTTAAGTGCCACTCTCTAAATGTCATCAACTTGAAAAGGGCTGTTGATTCCCTTTGATCTCTTCGTGTTCCTCACCAAAAACCCAACCTACCCATTTATTAGGTTGATTTATTAATCTTATGGAACAAACGTGAGAGAGATTATAATAATTCACCTAAACTTTCAAATTTGGGACTTTTAAAATTGTCCAGTTAAGCCCTTGATGATATAACAATGAAATAAGTCCTCTCGCAACCTATAACGATAAGATCCCATATCAGTTGGAGAGAAAAACGAAACATTTCTTATAAGAGGATGGAAAATTCTCCTTAGTAGACGCGTTTTAAAATTGTGAGACTGACGACATTACGTAACGGACTAAAACAAACAATTTCTGTTAGTTGTAGATTTAAACTGTTACAGACGGTATCATAACTAGACGAGCTCTTATGATTTTGCTTTGGGCTTCTCAAAAGGCCTCATAACAATATAGATGTATTCCTTACTCCCTCCCAGTAATCCTCTTCTCGAACAAAGTACACTATAAAGCCTATAGAGACTCTCCCATGGCCTATGGAGCCCTCAAACAACCTCCCCTTAATCGAGGTTCGACTCCTTCTCTGGAGTCCTTGAACAAAGTACACCCTTGTTCTTCTCGAACAAAGTACACTATAGAGCCTATAGAGACTCTCCCAAGGCTTATGGAGCCCTCGAACAACCTCCCCTTAATCGAGGTTCGACTCCTTCTTTGGAGTCATTGAACAAAGTACACCCTTGTTCGACACTTGAGGATTATGTTGGCATGACTAAGTTAAGGGCATGACTCTGATACCATGTTAGGAACCACGACTCTCCACAATAGTACACTATTGCCACTTTGAGCCTAAGCTCTCGCAGTTTTGTTTTTGGTTTCTCCAAAAGGTCTGATGCCAATGGAGATGTATTCCTAACCTATAAACTCATGATCATCTCCTAAATTAGCTCATATGACTCCCCTCAAACAATTCTCAACCAATCAAATAAACAGTTCACTGAATAATCAGAGATATGTAGAAATGAGCAAGCATTTCGCGACTATAAACCAATCACCTGAATCTGTTAATTAGGATGTCTCAAATAAACAGTTCACTGAATAATCAGAGATATGTAAAAATGAGCAAGCATTTCGCAGACTATAAACCAGAACCTGTTAATTAGGATGTCTCAAATTCTCATTAAGAGCATCAAGCAACGTTCGCTTTGTCTCTTCCGGCAATGGCAAATGAGATAGAGAAATACACCGAATGAAACGAGAGCCAGCTGCATGCACTATCTCTCCACCCTTTCAACGATATAGCCGTGCCGTTTCAATGGCAGGAACGATGGCAGGAACAATGCCAGCAACACGTTTATGTATATCTGAAAACAACAGTTGGACATAATTTTTCATTCAATGTAACCCAGATTTCATTAAGAGAAAGAAGAGTGCAAAAGGTGACCACAAAAACATTGGCCAAGATCACATAAAGGAGCCACCAAAAACGAATTATGAAAGAGCTCCAATTGTTTGTGTTAAAAAGAAAAATGAAGTCGCATTATAACTTCGTATTATGAACACAAGGGAAGCATGAAGTGTACAAAACTTTTGAACTTCTCCAAAAATCCCTCTCTAAATCCTCCAACACGCCCAGCTACACAACTTTCGAGTAGTTGGAAATTGTCAACAATAGTTATGAACTTGGAACACTTGAACTGACCAGTTATATCTTAAATGGGGAACTATAGAATAGAAGATGCAATTGGATAAGTTAATTTCAGCTAGTGTTTACATGGATGGGAAAAATCAAATTTTAGAGGGAAGAGTGGATAGAGTGGCCAAAAAATAAAGCTATGCATTTGATTCAAGGTATAAAGCTTTAACATGAAATAATTTGTTTAGCAAGGGAGGGAAGAATTGTACGAACCAGAGGAAAGAATATGTCCACGTTGATGTAATGATAAAACAACTTCACCCACTGCCAACGTTGCACCATAGCGCATGCACAAATCAGATGAGAGAGTGTAACAAATTAACTTCTCTATAGCATAGCTGGCAAAATTTTCAGCATTCGAGGAGAATCAAACCTTTTTTATAAGGGTGTAGAAACCTCTCCATACCAGAAGCGTTTTAAAAATCTTGAGGGTGTTAGTTGAACACGACTCTCCACGATGGTATGATATTGTCCACTTTGAGCATAAGCTCTCATGCCTTTGCTTTGGGCTTCCCAAAAAGGCCTCACCCCAATGGAGAGTGTATTCTTTGATTATAAATCCATGATCATTCCCTAAATTAGCCGACGTGGGACTTTCATCATCCAACAGAGGGAAAGACCGGAAGTCCAAAAAGAACAATATCAGCTAGCGGTGGACTTGAGCCGTTACATTTTACAGGTGCTGAAAGGACGTCTGCAGCAAGTTCTCTCAAGCCTTTATCCTGAAACATACAGACCATGAGTAATAAGCCATTAAAATAACCCAACAAAACTGAGAAAACACGTCACAGGGTTTACTGCTAAAGAGAAAATGAGCTTCTCATTTTATGAGTAACGATTGCAAACACATTTGACAATAAAATTCTGTCTGCGATGCTTATCAATCACAAGGGTTGAAGAGTGGGAAATATCCCTCAATTCTAAAACTTATAAGTGCCAATATCCTAAAAAATGAATTGTGTATAGACAACTATGATCCCAACTTCAAACCATCGAGTGTAGAAAAATCAAAGACCTTCTGGTTAAAACATCAACGAAATCAAGAATGAGCAAAAGTATTATGACTAGGGAAAGAACAGCCAAAATGGAATTAATCTTCTTTCAAAAAATTTCTCAATCCATCAACTTCAAAATTTGCACAAGCACATTATATGTTAATCAACACCTATCAGGTAATGCCTAGTACAATTCTTGAACAAAGGCAATTAAAGAAATTAAACATTTTCTAAATCCTATGTTCTTTTACGGTTTTACCAGATCCTCACTAACATAACAGAACAGAATATCAGAATTCTATATATTGTCATGTGCCAAAGCTACAGACGAACTTAAGGATCATAATGCACCAAAAGTTTAATATTAATAGAGCGCATGAGCAGGAACAAAAAATTTACAAAGAGAAACATCTATAAAATAAAGTTTAAAATGTCAACTCATTTTTTTCAATGGATAAGAGACTGAAATTTCATTAGAAAGAAAAGAAAAAAAACAGTATGTTGGAAAAATTAAAGAATACCTAATAACATATTTTGTTGCACAGTAGTTTATCAATAAATGGAAGGAGACACCCCTCGTATCGAGCTATACACACAGAAACTTTCAGATATTAAGTTACTCGAGACGCAAGTGAAAAATAGTCAGCAATATTCACTCTATCAATGCCATGTGGATTATTCCCTTGTTTTCTAACATTTTCCTTTGACTTGAAAAGGTGGGGGTGTGAAACCTTTCCCTAGCGGACACAGTTTTAAAATCTTGAGGAGAAGTCCAAAAGAGAAAGCCCAAAAAGAACCATATCGGTTAGCAGTAGACTTGAGCCGTTACAAATGGTATCAGAACCAGACACTGGGAGGTGTGTCAGCGAGGACATTAGGCCCCTAGGGGTGGATTGTGAGATCTCACATCGGTTGAAAAGGGGAACGAAGCATTCTTTGTAAGGGTGTGGAAACTTCTCCCTAGCAAACGCGTTTTAAAATTAAAATTAATAAGAACGAACGTATAGAAACAATAATTCCACAGTTAGTAGTGGTCAAAAATTAAAATTAATAAGTTCACAGTTTAATACCTCACGATCATAACAAGCAACTGTGAGAAGACGTGGAGCAAGTTGCTTCAAAATCTCTCTCATGTCTGTGCGATGGTAGGCACGGCCAAATGCTCAACACAAACGTATGCAACAGCAAGGAAATATTTCAGAAAATTTCATCACGTTCATGAGATCCAACACTAGGTGGACCTCTTCGAATATCATAATGTAATGCCTGCCAGGAAGTTTAACCCTTCATCAGAATAAAACAGCAAGGAAATATTTCAGAAAATTGGTTCAGCTCCCAGAATCTTGATTCCTGAAACAGAACCACCTTCACCAGCGGCATAAATACCATTAGGACCCCCACCATAGCCATCTTGGCCACCAGCCTACCGCCATGCCATTAAATTCATATCATCTCAAACACCATGTCTTCCTCTTCACAGATGTAATGAAGGAAACACTTCAGAGAGAAAACAAGGAGGCCAGTACACATCTCTACTAGAAACCCTATCCATCTCGCTGACTAGATTGCAGCTGTTTTTCAATCAACATTACCCAAACTTTGAAATATCCCGAATAAACCAATGATTTTATTCTCATTTCCGTAGATCTCGTAATCTCCACAGACGTAATAAATTACGAACTCAAAAGCAACTGGCCTTTTAACTTCCATGAACTAATTAGTCACAACTTTCACCTTAATCAAATAAATAGTCTAGTTAACAAAATGAAAGTTAATTAGACCAGAGCTATGAGCTAAACAGGCACCAAATCACTAAAAATTTCCAATCCACAAATGAGATATGCGATCTTGAAACAAAATGGAAAAAGAGTTTCGGAAAAGATTACGATGGATCGGATCTTGTGGACGGATGAGATGCCGGAGACGCGTTCATTTGAAACGATGTAGTCGAGAATGGACTTAACAAGCTTCCATTCTTGAAGGAAGTACTTATGGATTACCTCTCCTTGGATTCGTGCTCGTTATCATCGTCGTATGTTGTCATTCCGTCGAACTCGTCCTTCTTGGGGCTGTTGCCGTCGTTGCCGCCATGTTCAGAGAAGTATAAGCTCAGTTCCCGCCCGCTTCACTGTGCTTTGAAGTATATATATCTTTTATATATATTTCTAATGAATACTTAGTTTTTCACCCAATAAAAAAACCATTTAAATGATATTTAAAAAAAAAAAGTCATTTAAATAACATTTTCTTAAACCTTTGAATATAAACATAACAATTGACCTATTAAATTATTTATTGTCCAAATATTTAAGTTTTATATTCAAACATATAAAATTATCTCACTCATTAAATAATAAAACTTCGCAATTTAAGAAAGTATTGAAATTATTTATTAATCACTATGAATAGAACTTAAATTTAAAAATAAAAAAAAATTAGAAAAATAATGAAATTGGAGAAGTATTTAGATTTGGAGAGAAACGAGGAGCAGAGTTTCTCTCTCTTCGAATCCTCTCCACAGGTTGTTGCGCTCTCCCTTCACCAGCAAGCATTCAGCAATTTCTTCATCAGATCTACACTCTCCACCGCCCTCATTCTCAGGTTTGCCTCTTCTCTTTCTCGTTATCACTTTCAGAACGCCGATTCTCGATCACTTTCTCCTTCCTGGTTCGTCTTTGTTTTGCATTAATCGATAAGCTCCAATTCTAGATCTGGCGTAGTGATCGGGAGGGGATTTTTTTCTACTAATTTCCAATTGATGATCTCAGCATGCAATGGAGTTTTTTTTTCTGCTAATTTTTTGTTTGAATTGGAGCGAAACAAATTCGCGCGCGTAAATTCTATTTTATGCGCTATCGAGAGTGAAACTAAGCTGTTTTGAGGGTGTGAGTTCGGTTATTCTTTCATTCTGTTGACTGTGAACGGAGTATTGATTTCTGGAAGTCATTTTGTTAGCTATTATTTATTGCAGTTGAACATGCCATCGGCTCAAGATCCGTTCTATGTTGTAAAAGACGAGATTCAAGAATCTGTAAGTTGGTTGCTTGCATCCTGTTATGATTACCTACTGCGCTTGAATTATGCTCACCGACTTATTTAAATCAAGCTCCTTTGAAGTATGTTCTTTTTTTTCTGCAATATTGATTTGGTTGTTAAAAGAAAAAGAGTATGAATTAGAACAGGGAGATTGGAGAGTGGAAATAGTGATAAAGTTCGAAGCTATATTCGCTTGCTGCAAAATCAACAAACGAGACATGATGAAAATTCTCATACAAAAATGTCAAAATACAAATATAACTAGAACTACCAAACAATGTGGAGACTGGAATGCACATTAAATCACAACGCTTGTAGCAACTGTCAGTGTTTGGAATATTTCGGTAGAGAACAAATATGATTGCTGTAAATGGAACCTTCTCCTTTCACTTGCTGACATCTTGCAGATACTGATGAGATTTTTCTTATCTCCAAAAATATATCCTGTCATTTGTATCTAGTATTTCTGTCAACACGAATATTCTGTGTGAGTAGACGAACATGGCATCCCAATACCCAGCATTCTTTGAACAGGCATAAGTTACGGTAGACTACATGAAGGATATTGTTTGAAGGTCTGATTATGTCTTATTCTAGAAAACAATCGAATGCCTCATTGTTAAGCCTGTTCTACATTTCTAGATCGAATATTGATGAATGATTATTACTAGTTCCAGATGAAAGTATTATGAATTCCTCAAAAAAAAAGTATTGACAGCTCTGCATGATCCAGTTTCTTGTCTCCAAATTATGAAATCCTAAAAGAAAAAGCTAATGTTGGAAGTTCTCTGACTTGGTTCTGACATCCATAAAGTGTTGATTTACATTGGTGCTCGAACAGACGATTTGATCTTTCAGACCTTTGCTTCTTTAGTAATTATTTTTGGTCGCAAATAATTTATTTGTGAATTACATGTTGTTTTTGAAGTCAATGTTGGTTTTCTACCACTTTTTTTGGCTACATGTGTATTTTTTATAATGTGATTTTTTTTTTATCTCTATCAGATTGATAAAGTGCAATCCAGCTTTCACCAATGGGAAAGGATATCTTCTGATCCAGGAGAGAGAGCACAACAAACAAAAGAGTTGCTCGCTTCCTGTGAGAGTATTGAATGGCAGGTAAGTTCTCAAAATCTAAACCATGTTGTCTGCTTCTTTTATCTGTTGTGCAACTTAATTTGTTCTGGGGCTTCAATGTGTGACTAAGCATGATTCAATATGTTGCTACTGGTGCTTCTAATTTTGTCTAGTGACATAAGCTTTCTCTGAAAGTCTGCTTTCTTGATAGGAAGGTGGACGAATTGGACAAAGCTATTGCTGTGGCAGCTAGAGATCCTTCTTGGTATGGCATTGATCATGCTGAACTTGAGAAACGAAGGAGGTGGACGAGTACAGCTAGGATGCAGGTATCACTTGTCTGGCCTTTTTTTTTTTTTTTTTTTTTTTTTTTTTTTTTTTTTTTTTTTTTTTTTTTTTTTTT
>NW_019268539.1:3786336-3807638 GCF_002738365.1 Cucurbita moschata
TTTTTTTTTTTTTTTTTTTTTTTTTTTTTTTTTTTTTTTTTTGCATTAACAGTTAAAATAAAGTAATAAACAAGTTTGCAATCCTTGTTTTTTCCATATAGTTATTGATGTGCTTCTTGTGGTGCTACGGTTATACCACTGAAGTTTATTTTCAAAAAGCCATTATAAAGACTCAAATATTCAAGTAATATGTCCATTTTTTCTAAATAGTTTGAACGGAGCTTCTCTTATGCATTTATTTTGTTACTTTGCTAGGTTGGAAATGTTAAGAAAGTAGTAGGAGCTGGAAAGGAGCAAACTGGAACTGCTAGTGCAAGTGGGATGCGTCGAGAATTGATGAGACTACCCAATGCACTTGAAACAGAAAAATCAAACTTATATACAGCCCACCAAGAAAATGATGACTTCGTCTCATCCGAATCAGATAGACAGCTGCTTCTAATAAGGTAATGTATATATTTCTTACCCGGGTTGTTAACAGAATCCTCCTGCTTAAGTGGAAACCTATCTCTAAATTAAGTATGATGATGAAGTACAAGAATAACATAATAAAATTTATGTAGAGTAGAGTACTTGTTAACTCACCTGGATTTTGATCCCCTGTAAGATGTGTATATATAGGCAGCAGGACGAGGAGTTGGATGAATTGAGTGCGAGTGTGGTGAGAATTGGAGGTGTTGGGCTCACAATACATGAAGAGCTCCTTGCACAGGTGTACATTCTGTAGGTTACAGTGCTGCTAATTGATTCTCTCTATACATCTGCAGTCTGATGAACTTTCTAAGACTCGAAAAAATCTTTTTATGCAGGATAAAATTATTGACAACCTAGGAATGGAAATGGACAGTACATCGAATCGTCTTGATTTTGTTCAGGTGTGTTCATGATCTCAATGCTGGTCATAAGCACGAATATTAGCTTTCACAATAATGAGATTCTGAAATCTTTAGCAGTAATCAAATCAAATGGGTTTTTTTCTAGAAAAAAAAAATTCTATTTTGGTTGTTCAGCTCTGAAGTTGTTCTATTTTATTCCTTAAACTTTCAAATTTGTTTAATTTTGGTCACTTAACTAAAAGGTTTATTTTAGTCTTTAGACTTCCAAAAAAAAAAAAAAAAAAACCATTTTGGTCCTTGCCTTTATTTTATTTTTAACAAACTAATGACAAATATGCGTATCAACACGAGATTGATACAACGAGCCTTTGACTAGTGGATATTAGATGGAAATAAAATATAGCAAGGACCAAAATGATTATTATTTCAAATTTCATATATTAAAATAGATATTTTAAATGTTTAGAGACCAAAATAGAACTGACTTTGAAGTTTAGAGATCAAAATGGATATTTCAAAAGTCTATGAACTAAATTAGAACAAACTCGAAAGAAACCTTGTTTTCTTTTGTTCGTGCTTGGTTAATAGAAGTAAATACAAGATTTAAACATTGTTTTTCCCTTTTGTCTTGTATGGAACCTTACAGAAAAAAGTAGCTGTGGTGATGAAGAAGGCCAGCGCCAAGGGGCAGATAATGATGATATTATTCTTGGTAGCTTTGTTCATCATCCTTTTTGTGTTGGTGTTCCTCACCTAGTTTTTGTTCATCATAATTCACACGAGGCATCATCCAGCCTTTATCTTTGTTTTGAAGTTTCTTTGATAGAGTTGGTATACCTTAATTTCTTGTAATTATAAATCTCTACAGGTTTATGATAGATTCAACCATTGCTGTTTCTAAGCGAGAGCAACATGCTTTGTGGATTGATTTTTTTTTTTTTTTTTTTCATAAAGTTTATCAATATTGCTATTGGATCTCATAATCGTGTAGGGTTGATGAGGAAGTAAAACTTTGTGCATTTTCAATAATGTAAATGTAAAACGCTAGAAACTAAGCTTATAATTTAGTTATGTAAACTTGAGTCTCGATTAGAAACTAAGCAAGCTTGCTCAATTAGAAACTAAGCTCGTAATTTAGCAATATGTTAAAAAGAAAATGGATGAAAGGAGATGTAAAAATAATAAATAGATAAATATATTATTTTAATCATAAAAATTTATAAAAATATATGGCATGTTTAATAGAAAAATTGATGGAGGGACCTTTGATGCCATGAAGTTTAAACATTATTTTTTATTTTTTTATTGAATTGAAACTATTACTATTTTTCGCGGAAAAAAAAAGTAATTTTGTGCTATTTTAAAATTTATAACCAATTTGAATATTTGAAAATAGTATATTAAAATAGAATAATTATTTTAGCCTATATTTTAGATTTCATCCTATTTTAGTTACTATACTATCAATTTTTTAAATTGTCTCGTTTTTTTTTTTTTTTTATAAATTTTAAGTTTAGTTATTTGGATTAAATAATTAAAAAAAATGATATTGTAAAGTCTTAAATTTTTAACCCGTTGCCTTTCTTTTTCTCTTTTATTAATTGGCTAAAAGATGGACTATCCGAGTTCTTAGGTACGGCGCCAAAATCTGCCCCCACGCCTAAGACCGACGATTGATGAAAGAGACGAACAGTTCTTGCAGCTAAACCTCCATGGGAGAATCGTGAAAGATAATCTAACAGGTTGCTTAGGCTCCGATATCGATCTGTAAGCATTCTATTCAACCTATTTCTTGATTTTCTGGTTAATATCTATTCAGATTACTTCAATTTCCCCTCTCTGCGAGCTGTTGTTCAATTGATAGAATTCTAATTAGGTTTGCAGGAAATTGGTCTGCACCTTGTATTTCTGCGACTGAATCGTTGTATTTCAGTGTAATTTAGAGCGTGCGTAAAGGACTGTGGCTGAAAGATTTACAGAAATTGAAAATTTGACGATTGGGAAGATTCTATCTGAGTTGTGCGAAGAGATATTAAGTTCTGCAGTTGAATTTGAACCATTTGCTTATTTTTACTAACTCTAAGCTATTTGGTTCACGCCCACAAGGTAATGGGCAGAGCGGATTTAGATTAAAGAGAGAAAGTTTGCATATTATTTCTAAAGACAAATTTCATATGATAAAGTTGTGAAGGGATAAAGGAACTGTCAGCTCCAAACAGCAACTGAGGACATATGAAACTCATAAATCTGTCTTCTCATCGTTTTATCGTTTCTTTGAAATGACCAAGGCATGAAGGAATAGATATGTGATGATTTCGTTTATTTTAAGATTCTATATAAAGAAGTTATGTGTTCATCAATAAAAGTACTTGAATATTGCTTGCAGTTCAAGATAATGTAATGGCATTTCCAATGAGGTTGTTATCCACTTATCCAAGAACCAGTAAGCTTCAATCTCCAAAATATGCGAAAACAAGAGTTTCGGTTCCCGGCCTCGCAGCATGCTTTTACAACACTTATGTGCTCCATGGTCAACTTCACCATCAGTCTCTTTCCTTCTATGTGACCAAACCGTCAGTGCTAAAGAACTTCAAGTAAGTTACTTAAGGTAGCTGTAATTGCTAGGGACTATGTTAGGTTAGGTTAGTTATGCTATTCTTTTATGGCGTTACGAGCATCAAAATGTTGAATTTGTTGAAGAAATGCAAGTTATAAAGTCAGTCAAGCAGCTTGTTTCTGCATCTCTTGATTATTGTACTATACAAATTGTACACAATAGTTTCCTTACTTGGTAGAACACTTGAGCTTCATAAGTTCATTGCAAAGCCTATAGTAAAATTTATCTTGGGCCCTTGGCAACACAAGGGAAATAATGATTGTAAACTTAAGGATGCACCTCAAAGGGAAATGGTGATATGCCATATGTGAAAGACAACAGGATGGCATAATGTTGAGCAAATATTCTCATAGCCTTCACAGGCGTAAACTTTTAAGCTATCTTTAACGTTACTTGAGAAGAATCGTCGTGGTATGATTAGTCTATGTTTGTAATTTGTTATTATTCTTTGTGGTACAGGAAGATGGCCTTGTCCATTAGGAGCAGTGTGGAAGAGAGTCCATTTGATCCTCCTTCAAATAGCTCGAATGGTAGAACGAGACTGACACGGATTATTTCAGCTATTCAAACCAAGTTGAATGCGAGAATTAACGAGTTAAGGAAAAATCTTCCATTGAAGATACTCTTCTTCTTGGTTGGGTTTTACAGTGCAACTGCATTTGCAACTGTTATTGGTCAAACAGGTGACTGGGATGTTCTATCTGCTGCATTGGCTGTGGCTGTTGTGGAGGGGATTGGGGCCCTCATGTATAGGGCTTCTCTTCCCCTTTTGAACAAGATTAAAGGCCTAATAACCATGTTCAATTATTGGAAAGCTGGACTTTCCATGGGTCTTTTCTTGGATTCTTTTAAATATGAAATGGATGATATTTTTGGGTTACATAACCTCTTCCATTTATACTTAGAAAATGTAATTCATATCATTTATTAACAATTCAAATTCATTGCTGTATATCTTCAAATTGCATTAACTTGGGTTTATGCTTTTCCAAGTTCTGAGTACAGAGGATGGAACCTCCGATTCATGGATCTGAAGCCTTGGGACAAACATGGTTGCTGTTTGAAGGATTTCCTAAGAACTGTGATGCTGGTTGATTCCCATGGTCTAACCAACTAGCTCAACCTTCTAGACGAACATGGTTGTTGTTTGAAGACTTTCCTAAGAACTGTGAGTAACTTGACAACGCTTTTTGATTCCCATCATCTAACCAACTAGCTCAACTTTCTAGACGAACATGGTTGTTGTTTGAAGACTTTCCTAAGAACTATGAGTAACTTGACGATGCTTTTTGATTTTAGTTGGTAACCAACTAGCTCAACCTTCTAGACGAACATGGTTACTGTTTGAAGACTTTCCTAAGAACTGTGAGTAACTTGACGACAATTTTTTATTCCTATTGTCTAACCAACTAGCTAATATGTTCTCAACAAAGACATTAGATGCTTGAATTGAATTTTATATCTTCAAAAGAAAGAAAAGGAAACCCCGTTATAAATGTCTAAAGTTACTTTATAAATCTCTCTTTTTAAGTTCTCTTTATGGAAAAAGAAAATCTATCTGATTTCATCTCATCTCTAGACTTCTGCTTACGGCCACGCACATATTCTCTTTTGAGATGGAACACCATGAGCAAGCTCTAAATGAGAATCTTCAAGCCAGGTGTTATCAGAAGCTTGTGAAAGGGGCAAGCGAGGCAACACCTGTGCGGCCATATTCCCTTACTGGTGAATAAAACTAGAAAGAAGCTAGGAGAAATACTTCCTATCATAACGCAAGTTGGATTCCTTCTATAGTCGCCACGCGTTTGCGACATCCGCGTCTTGAAGGTTCGGTAGCACACGGGTAGCTGTCATAAGCACCTGACACAACGAATTTTGCAGAATTTCATCGGTTCAGTTGGGGATGAATGACAATGGAGAGCTATTCTCATTTTGATCCCTAAACTTTAACATTCGTTCCATTTTGATCTATACTATTTTCAAAATATAACATGTCAAAAAGTTTTAACGTCTTTTGACCTATCAGCTTGAATAATGTTGATTATAAAGTTAATCTTAACGTTGATTATGAAGTTGGAGACCAGTAAGAAATGTAATCCCAATTTAAATTTTGGTAAGAAAAATAATATAAATATATTCTTTTAATTTATAAAGAAAAGTGTAATAAATACTCTTTAGAAAGAAAAAAGTAATAAAAATAGAAATATAAGGAAATAATATTCTTACTTTATTTGCCGCTTTTTAACTGTCACGGGGCGGCAATTGGAAAGCGCGCTCTTCCACTGTGCTGATTGGCCCATTCATTCATTCGCTCCATCGACTCGCTCGCCCTTCATCGGTAAGTTTCCGATGCTCTTTTTCTCCTTCTCCATTTCCATTTTCGTTTCATGATTCTGCTTCAATTCTGTTTTTATCTTTTTCCCTGAGCTCTTGCGTTTGGATTTGTGAAAGATCTTTTGGGTTTCACGAGTTGCGAGTTGCACTGTTTTTTTGCTCTTGGTTTTTTCTTTCTTGAGTCTGTATTTGCTGCTCTTTGCTGTTATTGGAGGTTGATTTGCTTGGGGGCCGGAAAGCTCCTACTGACCGGAAAATTCTGGACAATTACTTAAATAAGTTCGTACCACCGAAAAAGCCAGAGGAAACACTCCTTTCCTTCTCCAATCGGTGTGGGACCCCAATCTACTCCCTTCGGAGCCCAACGTCCTTGCACCAACGTGGGATCTCATAGTCCATCCCCTTTGGGCCTAGCGTCTGGCTAACACTCCTTCGCTTCTTCAATCAATTAGGAATCCTCCAACCTACCCCTTCGAGGCCCAACATCCTTGCTGTCTCGCTGGCACTCCTTCCCTTCTCCAATCAATGTGGAATCCTCCAATCCACTCCTATCGGAGCTCAATGTCCTTGCTGGCACGCCGTCTCGTGTCCACCCCCTTCAGGGCTCAGTCTCCTCACTAGCACATCGCCCGGTGTCTGGCTTTAACACCATTTGTAACGGTCCAAGCCCACCGCTAGCAAATATTGTCTTCTTTAGACTTCCCCTCAAAGTTTTTAAAACATATACACTAAGAAGATGTTTCTATACCCTTATTAAAAAAAATGTTTTGTTCTCCTTTCAACTTACGTGAGATGTACTAGGATGACCATTCCTAGAAGAAAATTATTAAAATATGAATTTCTGGAGAATTGATGTTCTTTACCTGATTTTCTTTAGCTGCTTATCACCATTACTCTTTTCCCCTTGAAGCTGAGGCTGCTCAGTGGTCACCATCTCATTTCAGCCTCCCTCTTCCCCTTACAATCTGAAATTCTCATTTTTAGCTATGGAATTGGAAACACGTTGGTTTGAACCGATGTGGGACCAAAATAAGATTATATTGCCCTATTTTAATTCATATATACCATTCTCATTTTACAGAAATGTCAGTGTTAGGACGGAGAGGAATTCATTACTTTCACAAACTAAATTCTGCAAACGTTCCCACCTCATTGATTCAGAAGGGTCAAAATCGTGTTATTGAAGCATCTCTAACACTCATTCGCGAGAGGGCAAAGCTCAAGGTTTAGAACTTGAATTTATTAAGCCACCCAACATTGCTTCAGTAAATTTGGTAACTTTATTAAGGTTTTGGAGTTCTTTCCCTAGGGTGAGCTGGTGCGTGCTTTAGGAGGCGCTGTAGCATCAGCTTCTCTTCTTGGAGTTCCTTTGGGACATAACTCATCATTTCTTCAAGGCCCAGCGTTTGCACCTCCTCGGATCAGGGAAGCCATCTGGTGCGGGAGCACAAATCCAACTACAGAAGAAGGTATTCTATTCTGTTGTCTGTGAACTTTTTCTGAAATTAGAGCCAAACATTAGACGGTGGGCTTGAGCTTGTACAAATGGTATCAGAGCTAGACACTAGGCAAGCATCAGAGCCAGACACTAGACAGTGTGCCAGCGAGGACGTTGGGCCCCCAAGGAGTGGGTTGTGAGATCCCACGTTAGTTGGAGAAAGCATTCCTTACATGGGTGTCAAAAACTCTCCCTCTCTAGCAGACGTGTTTTAAAAACCTTGAGGGGAATCTCGAAAGGAGAAGTCCAACAAGGAAGCTAGCGGTGGGCTTGGACTTTTACGTTCTTAATAGTAGCTTAATCCTCTGTTGTTGCTTTGTAATTGACAATATTTTCTATTCTTCAAGATGGTAAATCATAATTTGTTTTGCAGTCTTGTATTTAAGATTTTGAAATTAGGCATGAATGATGACATGTGGGCTTTTACGTTCTGATTTCAGAAGCCCATTGTGAAACCTATGGGATTTTGAATGTGTATTGTGTTGTCTGGACATTCATTTACCTGCAAGTTGGGGTACATGACAAGACAACAAAGTTCTATGTTAGCGCAAATTATACATGGCAATTGAAATACAATGCTTTTGTGATGCAGGGAAAGAAGTTACCGACCCCAGAGTGCTAACTGACGTTGGTGATGTCCCTGTCCAAGAAATCAGGGACTGTGGTGTAGATGATGAAAGATTGATGAAAGTTGTGAGCGAGTCTGTAAAGCTGGTCATGGAAGAGGTGAGTGACCCCGAACTTATTTTTCTTTTAATCCATCATTTTTCTTTTCAGACTTGGATTTAAAATATTTTAACTGTTCTAGTGTCTACCATAGTTTCTAGCTAAATATTATTTACAATCTTTATCCATTAGGATCCACTACGCCCATTGGTTTTAGGAGGCGACCACTCCATATCTTACCCCGTCATCAGAGCTGTTTCTGAGAAGCTTGGGGGTCAAGTTGATATCCTTCATCTAGATGCCCATCCTGATAATTATAATGCTTATGAAGGAAACTATTTTTCACATGCTTCTTCTTTTGCACGAATTATGGAAGGTGGTTATGCCAGGCGACTTTTGCAGGTAACTTTCTTTCCTCTGAATCTCATATATTATTACTGATGTTTTACTGAACTTGAGAAAAGGGTTTTTCATTTCAGGTTGGTATAAGATCAATATCTCAAGAAGGAAGAGAGCAGTGCAAAAGATTTGGAGTGGAGCTATACGAAATGCGAACCTTTTCGAGAGATCGCGAATATTTGGAAAATTTGGTACTGTGTTTCTTCTATGATCCTTGCTATAGGCACTGTCTGCTTTCCTAACTCTTACTGTATCATATGATATGCAGAAATTGGGGGAAGGCGTAAAGGGTGTTTACGTTTCAATAGATTTGGACTCTCTCGATCCAGCATTCGCTCCTGGAGTGTCTCATATTGAGCCAGGAGGTTTGTCTTTCCGTGATGTTCTGAACATCATTCACAATCTCAAAGGGGATATCGTGGGCGCCGATGTCGTTGAGTTCAACCCTCAGCGAGACACCGTCGATGGGATGACAGCCATGGTTGCTGCTAAGTTGGTAAGAGAACTCACAGCTAAGATAGCAAAGTGAAAAAAAGGAAGCCTCGTCTACTTCAATCTATTAGGTTTCTTGCTACTGTTCTTAATCACCCAATAACTACTAGTGAAGTGAGAGTGATGAGCCAAGGTTTTATATGTACTTTAGGCAATATGGTTTATCATTCAAAAGTTGAAGAAACCGTATATACGGAATAAAAATTGAAAATCGTCCTTCTGCGTCATCCCAAAGACGATAATATTATGAGTTTTATTTAGAATGGTTGGAGGTTCAAATCTTCGGATTCTAAAAAGATTCTAAAAGAAAATGAGCAAATGTTTAAACTAAGACTGGAACTTGTATTATTGCCAAACCTCTCTTATCAAAGATGATAATATCCATGCTGTGTCTCAACCGTCTTTGTTCCCTGAAATTTTCCTGTCTAGAAAGGACTCTTACTTGAACTCACTATCAAACTCCTCTTCTAGGTCTTCATCTTGCTTCTCTATTATAGAACCTTTGTACCTTTTGGCACAGACAAGGTACAAGGCCAAGTTGAGAGCAGTCAAAGTGGCTGATAGAAAGAAAAACCGGTCCAAATGACCGTCGTTCAGGTTCGGGGGAACCCAACCGGGCTTACCATTAGTTTTTGTGATAGCCATTACAGTAGTTAAAATCAGGCTTGCAAGATAACTCCCCATTGCTGATGAAGACATGGAAAGTCCCATTCCCAAGCTTTTCAATCCGTCTGGTATTTGTGATGTGAAAAAATCCATCTGAGCTACGTAAACAAATGCTTCGGAGACCCCCACGAGTACATATTGTGGCGTTTGCCAGAAAATACTCAAAGAACTAGTTTCTTTACCAGTAACACTTGCATACTTCAACCGTCTTTGCTCGACAAAGCCTGCAATTACAAGTGCTACTACTGTAATGGCTAGGCCGATCCCAATCCTTTGTAGCTCACTTGGTGGTTTTGGCTTTCGTTTTGTAATTCTGATGTAAAAAGGAACAAGGAGCCTGTCGTAAAGCATGATGAATAAGGTCGTGCTTACAATGTCGAAGGCGGTCATGCTGGCTGGAGGTATATGGAAGTTCGACACAACGAGGGTGTTCATGGCAGCTCCTTGTTCAACAAAAAGAGAGAGCATTTGAATGAACACAACAGAGGCGAAAATAGTGCACAACCAGACTGGAAGAAGCCTCAAAATGCATTTCACTTCCTCAACCTGACTGACAGTGCAAAGTTTCCATGGATTTGCTGTTTGCCCTTGGTTGCATATCAAGTTTATCTCCTCTTCTGTAAGAATGGCTGCTCTGTCCAAAAATCTGCATTATTCAAAAAAAAAAAAGAAAAAAAAAAGGAAAAGTGTTCATCTTCCAATAAGTTTCAGGTCAGCATCTTGATTATTGAGGCTTCAGTCATATTACAACTACCCCCATACATACATACATACATACAAACATACATATATATATATATATATATATATATATATATAGATATATAGATATAGATGTAGGTATATAGCTGTTCAATATCTTCACGGGTTAATAATAAAACTTTTTTAAAGTGTAATGTGTTTTTAGAAAATATAACTAAGAATAATTTTAGTAAAATCATTTTACTTAGATTACAATTACAAAAATGAAAAATTATGATAAAACACCTCAGTGTCTCAGAAAGTTATCACTTAAAGTTGACATTCATTTTTATCTAAAACATTTTTTAATTATATCACACGAAGAAAAAAAGAAAAAAAAAGAAAGAAAAAAGAAGACCTACTTACTTGAAGCCTTCAGTGTGAAGCATTCTCCTTGTACCCTTTTTCCCCCCTGGACCTTCATAAAGACCTTCTCCATTTGAGGGCATTTTTAGATTCATCTTTTTCATGGAAGCCATTATAACTTGAGAGAATCTTGATATAGGATTTCCAGAAGGTTTGGACTGTCTATATCTTGAAGTTCCACTCAATAACAACAGATAGGCAAGCAATCCACACACAGCACATATCCAAAACCCCACCATCCAATGCCCCAAGTTCTCTATATAAACCAAAACTGTCTCTGAAATCAAACACCCCATGTTTATTGACACATAGAAGTAGCTGTAAAACGAGGTCTTGGCTCGCTTTTCCTTAGGATCCTTGTCGTCAAACTGCTCTGCACCGAATGTAGCCAATGCAGGCTCAGGGGCTCCATTTCCTAAGGCGATTAGATAGATCGATATGTAAAATATCGTGAGTTCAGTTAAGCCATGAGGGTCACATAATTGACCTATTTTTCCACAACCACTGGGTTTGAGCAGAGATATATGAGTTAATAAGGAAAGTGCTACCAAACCCTGCAAAAAGAGAGTATGAAGTTAGTTCATGTAGCAAGAATATTGTTCTTTGTAAGGCTGCCACTTACTAAAAAGATGTAACCTCAATCTCACGTAATAAAGAATTTGTTTTTAGTTTTCTAAGCTAATTTATTGACTATTCCTTAGCTAATTTAAAAACTTACAAAATCCTTAATTGTCTATCGAAGTTCTCCGGCTCTAAGGTGAGCTAAGCCTACCCAACGAGTAGCAGGCGAGCCACGAGTGAAGTACAACAAGCAGGCCCTTGACAGCCCGCTTCAAAAATCCCTCAAGTTTCAAAAATTAAATAAGGAGAGGAGATTGTGAGGTAACTTATCTGCCAAACAACTTCTCAACTTGTTTTCTAGAGTTATTTGAATAAATTTTGAAGTAACTTACAGTCGGCTGATATCTACAATACGTCCTTGTTCTTGGAATTTGACCAAGAGTATTTCTAAAAATTGAAAGTAAATGTATGTGCATTTAGTCGTTATCAAATCGTCTTGCAACAGAGTAACAAGGGAAGAAGCTGACTTACAACAATGAAGACAAGTTGAAAAATTACACAAGTGAGATATCTTCCCAAGTATGAGTCGCTGAGAAATGCACCCAACAAAGAGAAGCAATAAGTGGTTCCCATCCATCTGCTGAATGTATTTGCTGCTTCAGCATTGGTTTGCCTCAGCACTGACTTTGAAAACAGAACCAAATTCACTTCAACTCCCGCAAATGCCAGTGTGATCAATCCTTGATTCACTGCAACAGTTACCAAACCAACTTCTAAGCATTTGGAGGGGAGATAAAAGTTGGAGCTTGTTCCATAACATCGTGTATGTTCTTAAAATTGGAAACTGGAAATGAGAATGTTTCCAAACAACTCAAAGCAGAATCAAAATCTTGTTTTTTCTTTAAACACATGGGACAAGGAGATCTCTGACCTCTTAGTTCAGGGCATACACGCAAACTAGTTGAGTTAAATTCAAGTTGACGTAACCAAAATGCTAATTTAATTTTCTTAGTTTATAATATGCTCCATATATTTTTCTGAAAATGGTAACAATAGAGAAAATCGAATGTTATTAAACTATCCCTTTTGGAAAATGAGAATGCCGAACTTGAAATGAAAATGGCGTTGAGATTCTCAGTTTTTTATAATACGACCACATAAACGAGTTTTGTTTACCTAGCAGCAGCATCCCACAATTCCACCCACCAACTTTTCTTCCTTTTGCTGTTGTTTTGTCATTTTGATCAGCCAAAGCAGCTTCTTCTGAGCCTGAACTCTGAAACCCTTCTTGGCCATTCTCCAACTGATGAAGATCTGCCACCTTTTGCAACATTTTCGATACTATTAAATTTTTATAAAAGTCCATTTCAATATCAAATGAAAGCTAAATAAAATATATATTAATAGCTATTGTTGATGCAGCATTAGAGATTAAAGTATATGTTTAATGGACTGTAGCAACTTTGACTTTTGATGAAGATAACAGTTCAAATGGTGTCATTCTAAGTTAAAAAATAAAAAGGGGAAAGCAAATCTATCTAGTATTGTAGTGTCCTAAAAGATAAGAAGTTGTTCTAAATCGATGGGCTATGATAAATTTAATTTTATCTCCATACTCCAATACTCCTCTCACTTGTGGATTTGAAAATTAGAACATGATCGAGGAAATGGTTGTCAATCCACAATAATTGAAGCGAAATGAGAGTATAAGTGTTTAAACAGAGTACTACTTGCTCTTTCGAACCCATAAGCTTAAGCGAATAAGTTGTAGTAAATTTAATCTTATATCAGTACTTTGTTGTATAAAGTGATGATCAAGTGGGCTTATGAAGGCATTTAGTCTCTGAAAACACATTTGGCTCTTATATCAATACTTAGGAAGGCATGATCAAGTGATGATCGAGTTGTAGTAAACTACTTTGTTACATTTGAATTTTTCACAATAGGGCCTAATCATTACAACAACCGCCAATCGTCGCCTAAACTTTCTGAGATAATAATCTAAAAATTTTTGAGATAATAGTTTAGTTCATGTTTGATAATCATTTAGTTTTTGTTCGAATAATTCTCTGAGAAAAGTGAAAACAGCACTAAATACCGTGATGAAGAATCAAACACGATTCTCAAAAACTGAAAATAAAAAATACAGGGGGCCTTAGTCTGGATGGGAACTAAATCATTACCCAAGTAAAAGAAAAGTATAGACTCAATGCGTTGTTCAAACAAAATAATAAAGAAACATGTTTATATCAATTTATCACGAACATTTTGTAATAGAAAAAACAAAAGATGGCTAATCAATCCACCAGCTCAAACAGTCAAAAGCAAACCCTATTGTGAATAAAAATGAACTTTTAGAGAAAGAGAAAGAGAGCACAAATGGACAATGATAGCATGAATTGACCGATGTGCGGCATTGGAGGCAAAATCATGAAAAGGGAAAATTGAAGTAAAGCCAAAGCAAAGCAAGAAAACCATGATGAGGCCACATTATTACCTGAAGTTGGTCATTGCCTGAAGAAACGGTCCCATTGAGCTCTGGTTTTGACTCCATCGCCCTAAGAAAATTGCTCCCACTCGCAAATGGTGAAAGAGGGAAAATGAGGCTTTGAAATCCGAGTGGAAAGGCAGGAAATCTAACGCTGAAACTGAAGATCGCCATGCATGGCAGATGCTTTGAATGAAACCAACCGGATTTGCGTTGAAGTTGACCACGGCAGCCATGGACGCTTGTCCTCACCACACTGCCATTCGGCCGCTTTTCCCCATACTACGGATTTGTTTTGTTCGTTAAGTTCAGACTAGAGAGTAAGCGCCAAAAAAACGGAGGGTGGATGCTTTATTATTATTATTATTATTAATTTAAACATTTATTTTTTTTTAATATTCAATAACTTAACCACTTCTATATTAATAATATAACCTTTTAAACTAATTGCACGATAATTAACTATACTAATTATAAATATTGGTTTTGATTCTTATTTTATGTTTTTTAATTAAATATTGATATTCAAATATTCAAAAGTGTTAATTTATTATTGCATGGCTAATTAATTTATAAATTAGTGTCTCAGTAAAAGATATTGGATTGCAGGGAAGGGCCCATGGGCCAAAGTTCATGGGCCTTCCTATCTTACAACAGAAGGCCCATGGGCCAAAGTCCATGGGCCTTCCTATCTTAAAGACAGAAATTTATATAATTTACATTTTCTAAATATAATAATTTAGTAGATTTTAGATATAAAATAAATCAATAAAAGTATATTTTCTATAATTTCAAAGAGTCAACAAGGTAGGTCCCATCTTTTCCCCACCAACTCCCTCCATTATTTTATATTTTTCCAAACTTTCATCTCTTCCCCACCCATCCCTCCAATATTTTATATTTTACATCTATTTTATTTCTGATTAATTTTGTTAAGCACTAATTTCAATTTTAAATCTTAATTACCAAAAGGTTATAATAGTCATTTTATCCGGTAAAGTCACGAGCTTACGAAATAAATATTTAACACCTTGTGTAATATTGGAAAAAGGTTAAATTATTTTGTTAAAATAAAATTTCAAATTTAAAAAATAACGATGATAAAAGAGTGGGCATATTTGATTTCCCCACCAAACTTCTTATATTTGATGCCAACAACCCATTTATTTTAATCAAAAGCATACTATAAAAAAAAAATTCAAATATATACAATTTCTAGGTGAGTCAAATTAGTTGGCTTCATTATCCTTTGTATTAAAATATTAGATATTGACATTTATTTAAATTTTACCAATAAAAAGAATTGGACGTTAAAATAAATATAATTCAATATTGACGGATATATCCTCAGTCTTTTGAAGTTGAAGGTTTAAGATTCTCACACACTTGTACTAAAAGAAAATTAAAAAAAATTTAAAATTATTTTATTTTTCATAAATATACATATAAGGCGTGTTGAATAAGTTTTAAATTACATCTATTAATATGGTATTTATCATATTAATATTTTATGGTATTTAAAAAAAATCAATTACAAATTTGATATTTATCGTTTTAGAAAGAAAAAATTTAATTCTTTGGTCTTAGTTTTAAATTATTCAATTTTAAATTAATTTCAATTATTTTGCATTGAACGTAGCCATTTTTATTTAGGTGATTGAGTTAATTGATTGCACTTGAGTTTATGATTGAATAAAAAAAAGAAAAAACGTATATTTTCAAAATAAATAAAAACAACTTATAAATTAAATAAAATACTTAACTGTTTCTAAAATTAAATAAACTTTTTTATATTTGAGAGTTATTGATAATTATTATTTATTAAATTGTTCAATCAAATAGCGATTTATATTATTGTTATAATAATATTTGAGAAAAAAATTTGATTTATGTAAAAATTGAAAAAGAAATTTATTTAACATACGTTTGGGATTCAAATAAGGTAGTTTGGTCATTGTCTTCAAAATAGGAAAAAATTGTACTTTTCCATAAAAATTAATTTTCTAATAACAATTGTTTATATTTGAAACCTTTTAAATAATAATTTTAAATTCCAAAATAAAATTCTTCATCTTCATATTCGGCTCCCAAAATTTAAACTGTTTATGAGCTGGATTTCATTTTTTAAATAAAAATTAAAAAAATATATATAATATATATTAAAAAAAATCATTTTTTTATTCATTAAAATTTGTTTAATCTGAATTTACTTGGACTTTAACTGTTCAGATCAACACTTAATTAAAGAATAGCATTAAAAATCCTAAAGTAGCTATGATTTTATAACACATTAATCTTTAAAATAATTATTTAAAAACATATGAAAATTAATAAATGTCAACAGCCGTGGGTATACTATTTTTATCCTTGTTCTAAATTATATTTTTTTAATTAAAATGTTCAGCGGAGAAATCAATGATTTCGGCCAAAAACAAAATAAAGTGTTTTTTTTTTTTAAATAAAAAACATTATACCGATACAAAGTAGAAATAAATATTTGGCTGCTAATTTTTTATGGAACCCCGGCGGCGGCTAAAGCAATAATCCATTAATTAAATATTAAATGAAAAATATTTCGATTTTTTAATATAGTCTTTCTCTCACATGTCGGACGTGACAGAGAAATTTAGATGGAATTGAGGCGAGAAATATAACTTCAGTCTCTAACTCTGCTTAGTTAACAAGAATAAATTTCTCTTTACTCTCTCCTATTTCCGCTCAAAATCGTGTAATTTAAACAAATATTTTTTTTACGGGGTTGATAATACACTAATTATTATTTAAAAATTTGATTATTCAATTCATGGTTAACTATAAAATAATAAAAATAAAGTTAGCATAAGGTTTTAAAATAGAAAAATTAGTTAAATATACACTCTAATATTTCACAATATTGCAAATTTAATGAATATTTTTTACTAATCTTATTAAATATATAAAAAAAAAACACAATTATTTTTTGTGAAGGAAAAAATGATTGGTTTATTTACATTCATTTTGTTTGTAAAGTATAATTAATAGAAAGAAAGTTTCATATCAAATCCCTGTATTTGTTTTTCTTTTCCATAATATAATAGATTAATAAATTGAGATGTAGTGGATTTCTAGCTGACAATCAACGGCTGAGATTGTATGTTTATAGAATAATCCAACGGCGAATCTCTCACCTTCGTTCACCTGTCGTCATCTACGAGGAAGTTCAACAACCAAAGTTCAAAATTCTTCGTCGAAATTAAAAACCCGGAGGCCATTTCTCAGCAAATCAGTACCAAAACCACCATTTGCGTTTCGAATTCTTCAACCTTCTTCAGCTATGGCTTCCACTTCCTCTGCGGCCCTTTCGCAAGCGCTATTGCCCCGAGCCACCTCTCACCATGATTCAAATCCATCCGCCGACCGCGTTTCTCTTTCCTCTCGCTCTCTTCCCAGTTTCTCCGGCCTCAAATCCACCAGCTCCGCCGCCATCGCTGCATCATCTCGCCGGATCAGGCCATGCCGGTCCCTCCGTGGAGTGGTTCGAGCTTCGGTTGCTGAGACGGTCAATAAGACCACTGAGACGTCGTTGATCGAGAAGTCCGTCAATACGATCCGTTTCCTCTCGATCGATGCTGTGGAGAAGGCGAATTCCGGCCACCCGGGCTTGCCGATGGGTTGCGCTCCGATGGGCCATGTTTTGTACGATGAGGTTATGAAGTATAATCCCAAGAACCCTTACTGGTTCAATCGGGATCGGTTCGTCTTGTCGGCTGGCCATGGATGTATGCTGCACTATGCTTTGCTTCACCTTGCTGGGTATGATAGTGTTAAGGTAAGCTTTGTCTGAGTTTGTCCTCCTCTCGTTCTGTTGCTTTGTTTGGGTTTGATCTGTTTTTTCTTTTTTGGCTTTGTTCGACTCCTATGATTTCGGATTTCAACTGGATCTCGGTTTGTTCTGATTTTTACTACTTATGAATGGCGTCTTATTTGGTCATGGTATTGAAATGTTTGTCTTATCTTTCCTTTTCCTCATTTGTGTAATCTAAACGTGTTACTTTTCTTTTAGAAGTTTGTTGGCTATGGAATTATATGGCCCAAGATATCGACCCGTGACTTTTCTTTCGTTAAGATTATACCATCAAGTTAGGTTGAGGTTGGGTTTAGTGTTGGTTAAGCTTGGTTGCATAGTACTAAAGGCGTATGTTTAAATTCTGGATTGAAATTTACTGCTCAACTAAACTTAATGATTTGCTTGTTAGATTTCATAACAAAAATTACTTATTGAATGGGTTTTAAGAACATAATTTGATTTGAACTCTGTACTAATCCATTTTTTTCTGTAAAGGGACAATTTATATCCACTGTGACTGATGAATTTAGATTTGTTAATGATTAGGAAGAAGACTTAAAGAGTTTCCGTCAATGGGGAAGCAGAACTCCTGGACACCCTGAGAACTTCGAGACGCCCGGAATTGAAGTAACAACTGGTTAGATTCTTGTATCGAAGTTAAAGTACATAGGGTTTGGACACTGTTGTTGCTTTTTTTTTTATTGTTAATTGTTTTGTTTTGTGAAGGTCCTCTTGGACAGGGTGTTGCAAATGCCGTTGGTTTGGCACTTGCTGAGAAGCATTTAGCTGCTCGTTTCAACAAGCCCGATAATGAAATTGTTGACCATTACACGTATGATATCTGACGCTAATCAGTAAACTTCTTCGATCCATTATAAAGAACACTTTGTGATGCTGTATTATTCTTTTTTACTCATTTTATTCAATTGGCAGATATGTTGTACTGGGAGATGGTTGCCAAATGGAGGGAATAGCCAATGAAGCTTGTTCGCTTGCTGGGCACTGGGGACTAGGCAAGCTGATTGCTTTCTATGATGACAACCACATCTCAATTGATGGCGACACGGAGATTGCATTCACTGAGAGTGTTGACAAACGATTTGAGGGTCTAGGGTGGCATGTTATCTGGGTGAAAAATGGAAATAATGGCTACGACGAGATTCGTGCTGCCATTAGGGAAGCGAAAGCTGTAAAAGACAAACCCACTTTGATCAAGGTTTGCAATCCCTTCAGAACTTTTGATGCACAGAGCTCTTGTTTTCCTGCATACCTCTGTAATATTGCTCGTAGTTCAAATTATGTGAAAGTAAAATTTAAGCTGTTATATCATAGTCTAGTATCGGGGAGTTTATGGGAAAGTTAAATCTTAATATTTACGGACGTGAATCTGAACTAGCTTTGCCGAGTTGTGATGAATTTCTACGAAATTGGGTGTGCTGAATTTACCTTTAAAAATGTTGTAGGTGACCACAACCATTGGTTATGGATCTCCAAACAAGGCTAATTCCTACAGCGTACATGGTAGCGCACTAGGTGCAAAGGAAGTTGACGCCACGAGACAGAACCTTCAATGGCCGTACGAGCCTTTCCACGTGCCTGAGGATGTTAAGAAGTATGGATACAGATGATAAGTGAACTATCGTTTTTTTTAGTTTAAAGAGGGGGATTCATTATTGATCTACCCTTGTTTTATCCTATAGGCACTGGAGCCGTCACATCCCCCAGGGAGCTGCTCTTGAAGCTGAATGGAACTCTAAGTTTGCCGAATACGAGAAGAACTACCCAGAGGAAGCTGCTGAACTGAAGTCTATTATTAATGGAGAACTAGCTGCTGGTTGGGAAAAAGCACTGCCAGTGAGTAGCCCGTCCCGGACATGACTGTTTATTACTTGTTAAATTGACATATTACGACATGTAGTTAGAGTTCGCTTTTTTCTTCATGAAAAACTATATTGTACGTTATTATTGCCTAAAGACTGAGTGTTTTCGATGTGTTATGCAGACGTACACCCCGGAGAGCCCAGCTGATGCCACTAGGAATCTTTCCCAGCAAAACCTTAATGCCCTTGCAAAAGTTCTCCCTGGTTTCCTCGGTGGAAGTGCTGACCTTGCTTCATCAAACATGACACTGCTTAAATCGTTCGGAAACTTCCAAAAGGACACTCCTGAAGAGCGTAATCTTCGATTTGGTGTTCGAGAGCACGGAATGGGAGCCATCTGCAACGGAATTGCCCTTCACAGTCCTGGACTCATTCCTTACTGTGCTACGTTCTTTGTTTTCACAGATTACATGAGAGCTGCCATTAGGATATCCGCCTTGAGTCAAGCTGGTGTAATCTATGTCATGACTCACGATTCAATCGGTCTTGGTGAAGATGGGCCGACCCATCAGCCAATCGAACATCTGGCAAGCTTCAGGGCTATGCCGAACATATTGATGCTCCGACCAGCTGATGGTAATGAGACTGCTGGGGCATACAAAGTTGCAGTACTTAACCGAAAGAGACCTTCAATTCTTGCCCTTTCTCGCCAAAAGTTGCCCAATCTTCCTGGAACTTCCATTGAAGGAGTTGAAAAGGGTGGATACATTGTCTCGGACAATTCCTCAGGCAACAAGCCCGATGTTATCTTGATTGGAACTGGTTCTGAACTTGAAATTGCCGCCAAAGCTGCAGAGGAACTGAGAAAGGAAGGAAAGGCTGTTCGACTCGTTTCCTTTGTCTCTTGGGAGCTCTTCGACGAACAATCAGATGCATACAAGGAAAGTGTTTTGCCTGCTGCTGTTTCTGCCAGAGTGAGTATTGAGGCTGGAACAACATTTGGATGGGAGAAGATCGTCGGAAGCAAAGGAAAAGCAATCGGCATCGACCGCTTCGGAGCAAGTGCTCCAGCAGGGAAGATTTACAAAGAGTTGGGTATCACGGTTGAGGCTGTTATTGCCGCTGCTAAACAAGTTATTTAGAACAGGTAGTTGTAATTCGCGGAATGAAATCCAAAATCTACCATTTGTTTGAATTTAGGCGGGAATTTCTGTAGAGACCATTTCCAAGAGGTCTGTTCCAATGACATGGTCTCTTATGCTGCAATAAAAGAGGTCTGAGTTTTCGGTCCACTGTGTGTGTGTTTGACGACAGTAGACACTAGGATAGGATTCCTCTGTTTTCTTTTTTGGAACTTTTGTTCTTTTAAGTTCTTCAAGTAACGAGGGTCACTATCCTTCATGTTATTGTGATATGATGCCTTTCTTTTTCTATTGGGAACTTGAAGTGCGATTGGATTGGTGGATGATGGTTGAATAATGTATTTATATTTTATCTGAATGATGGTATGTCAAATTTGAAAGTACCAATAAAAGGGAATCTACTGAAAAAGAGGACAAATAAAAGAAGGGTCATACTTCATGGAGGTGAGAGCCCACCCTTTGGGAACATGGAAGGTTATAGCAATTTTTTATTTTTTATTTTTAATTGTATGATTCAAAATATGGTTGTAAATTACTTTATTAATTAAGATGGAGAAGGATAGAGTTTTAAATTTTAATTATTTTTTCTAATATTTCAATTGATATTACTATTACAATTATTTATGATTTCAATCTAGTTTTTACTTTTCATTTTACGCTTAGCTACATTCATAGATTTTAATATCAGTATTTGAGTAAACGAATTATATTAGAAATATTCTTCGAGTAGGGTGGGGACGACCCATCCCCATTCTTGTCCCTTTTTTATTCCCTATCCTTACTAAAATTTTCATCTATCTATACGGAAATTGGATTCATCACAATTTTTTTTTTTTTTTTTTTTTTTTTT
>NW_019268539.1:3807901-3847551 GCF_002738365.1 Cucurbita moschata
TTTTTTTTTTTTTTTTTTTTTGCATGTTTTTAATTTTTAAAAAAATTATTTTTGTGAAGAAACTTTTCTAATGTATAGTTCTATTTTACCATGTTATTCTTATAAAAAAAAAAAAAAAATCTAAAAATGAAATGATTAGATAAAAGAAAATATAAAAAATTTATCTAATCCATAAAAATTTCTCGCCACTCTTACTTTTATCTTCCGTTTAAATGGAATTTTTTTATCTCATTTGAGAAAGACATAGTAAATTCACATCTGAATTGTTTACAACAATGAGAAGTATGAGGACATCAACAGTTGACTTCACGTACACATTCAACACTACTGAATTACATAAATAATTTTAGAGTTGAGATTTGAATTAAATACTAAAATTGTGTGTTTAAATTTATTTATATTTGGATGAATAATCGGATGGTATAAGTGATGGATGAGAGGGGAGGCCCATTACAGACTCCGGCCCATTAAAACGAGATCCCACATCGGTAAAATCAAAATTTTCAGCAATCTAGTGGAGTATAAAATGGGGAGCCGTTAATTATATCTAATCACACCGCCGGAGGTCGAGTACAAGGTGAACTATTCTTTCGCCTTTTACTAAAGAATACCGTGTGCTCGTCCCATTCACCGGCATAAGCCTATTTTTGGAGGGATTGCTCTTCACCGAGGAGTTCCCATAATCCAAGTTTAATACCTTTTCAGAGTTTTTAGTATGTATTTTTCTTAAGTGTGATTAGATCTAATTTTTAGGATATAATCTGTTTTTATCACTCTCTTAATAAGTTAAATATATTTGTATGTTAACACTACTCACTCTCTTCCGCACCTTGGCCTCATAATTAAGGGTCATTGACATACAAGTATACATTTGTGAATAACAATTTTTTTAAATATAATTATAAATCAACATATCAATTTTATAATTCATTTTTTAATATTGAAAATTTTAGTATGAATTATGTGATATTATTGAAAAGTTATTTAGGGGTTTTGTGAATAAACAGGTGATATTATTTATAGCTTATAGTATGTTTTGTTAAACAATAAAGGAATAAGTACATAAAAAAGAACGTATTGCATGTGGTCTTACTCAAAAGGGTTATTGTAAAAAGGGTTGTTTTAGTCTAGATTTGAATTAAATACTAAAAATTTTGCGTTTAAATTTATTTATATTTGGATGAATGATCATAAGGGCTTGTGGGAGGGAGGCCCATTAAAACGCGATCCCACATCGGTTAAATGAATTTTTCAGCAGTCCAGTGGAGTATATAATGGGGAGCTGTAAACCTCCTCAAATCACGCAGCCGGAGGTCGAGTACAGAGCGAACTATTCTTTCGCCTTTTACTAAAGAATACCGTGTACTCGTCCCATTCACCGGCATACGCCTATTTTTGGAGGAATTTCTCATCACTGAGAAGTTCCAACAAGCCAAGTTTTAATACTTTCTTTCGGTGTACTTTTAATACTTATTTTATACTAAGGTTAGCTACGTTTCTCAAGACTAATTAGTTAATATTGCCATTATTTTTTTTTAGTTAACAAGTTAAATAAATTTGTATTTGAACCCAACTCTTTTGCGTCATAACACGATCCTATATATGGATCATGGATCAACCTCCGATCCTATATATGGATCACAAATAACTCATGACCGCGGTTCACGCTTTTTTAAATATGTATATATGGTTTTTGGAAAGTTTACCCTTTAGATTATAATTACATATCACAAATAACTCATATTTTTTAATATGAATTACATACCAAGTTTACCATTTGTATGATTTTTGAAAATTTTAAATCCATTAAAAAACCATTAAAAAAAAAACCCTTGAAATTGTCTGTTAATTACTTAGAGTAGAACTTTAAATGTGTGAAGAAAAAAAAAGAAAAAGAAGGAAAACAATGAAATTGTAAATAGTATTTGGATTTGGAAAGAAATGAAGAAAAGGAGTTTCTCTCTCTTCGAATCCAGTCCCCGGTCGTTGCGCTCTCCCGCATCGGTCCCAACATCCATCGCCACGCCCCGTCGCGTTTTCCCTTCGCTCGCAGCCAGCATTCCACTCTGTCTTCCTCAGATTTACACTTTCCATCACCCTCACTTCAGGTTTTCTTCTCCTCTTTTTCCTTTATCACTCGTATAAGGGTTTTTCTTCTGTATTCACAGACATTCATAACGCCGATTCTCACTCACTTTCTCCTTCTTGTATGTCTTTCTTTTGATTTTCTGTTTTTTCTCTTTTCATCTTCGCTGAATTTCTTCTATTGAGTGTTTTCTGTAATTTTTAAGGTCTCTATATGGTTTTTCAGGTCCCAATTTGCTGGTTTGTAATCCATTTTGTTTCGATCTCTGTCCGGTGCCCTTCTTTGAATCTCGCAGGAGTCTTTCTCGAGGTTATCGTTATGTATTTTCCTATTAATTTTGATCTGTGTGGGTAATTTCTGCTTATTTTGCGAGGGTTGCTTGGATGGATTTTTTCCTTAATAACTTGTGCTGAATTCGGGGTTTTTTGATGTTTGAAGTGAGTAAAAATTACGGAAAGCTATGTATGATGAATTTGGAATTTGTGATGTCGTGCTTCGGTAGTTCTATCAACTTTAATGAATTAGTATGAAATTCGATGGTAATTGAATTCATCTTATTGTGTTCGTGGTAAGTGGAATTATGGAAAGCAGTCGAAGTGGGTGTAGTATGTTTTTTTCCCCGGTTCACTCAACTATCAAAAAGTTATTCTATTCCTTTCCATCTATACTATCCACAGTAAAGCTTTAATTGTGTTTGTCAGAAGAGTTTTGGTTTTTCTTTTAAAAGCTAGGTTTGAGAATCCCCGTTGAAAGAGATTCTATATGGCCATGTGGTGCTCTACAGTAACATGGATTTGAATGAGTTCTGGTGGTTTACCTCAACTGATAACAAAATTAGAAGGAATTCCCCTTGGGAGTTTTTTTGGTGAAGTGTAAGAGAAGGCGACTGCATTCGCTTACCTGAGAATGGGGAAAACACTAGTTTCAGGTTTAATGGTTGTGCAGCTTATAAACTTCTGACCGTTTTCCTCCCAGACTGTACCCAATTTTGTGCTTTAAAAAACTAAAAACGTGGCTATGAGTAACCTATGAGATGGGATGAAAGTGTAAGCTCTTCTTCCAGAGGCCTTTTTTATGAAAGGGAAATTGGGGGATTAATCAACCTCATTATCCTTTGTGTTGATGTTGAGTTCTTCTGTTGGAATTTGTAGTTGGGGGCCTCAACATGGGAAAATGGGATTCAAAGGAGATATCCTCACATAAGCTCATCTGTCTTTTCTGCATATGTCAGAATCAAGGGGAGATTCTGGATCATTTCTTGCTCCATTGCCCTTATGCCCAAGCCTTCTGATTCTCTCTTTCGCAAAATTTGGATTGCTTTGGCGCTTCCCTCAAAAAGCCTTGGCAGCTCTAGAGCTAATCTTCTTGGCCGTCAATTTTTTATAAAAAAGAAACATGCTTTTGGGAGGGGTCATTGGGAAGAAAATATAGAATTTTTTAAAGTGACTTGTAGAGGTATCAAAGAAGTCAGAGATACCATACATTCTAAGTATTTGGAGGGAAATTTTGGCTATCGTGTAGTTTTCTTATCACCCACTCTTTTGTACTTCTTTTTCTATCAATGAAGTTTTCTTCTTCTTCTTTTTTTTATTTTTTATATTTATTTATTTATTTAATTTTTTTTTTTAATTTTAATTTTTTTTTTTATAAGAAACGGATGTATATTGAAAAAATATAAACACCAACAGCCTAAGGGAAGAGGGGAAGGAACCTCCCTCCCAAACAAAAGTTACTGGAGTATGACCTCCCAATTTCAGAGGTTTGAGCTAGGCTATTGTTACACAAGAATTCCATACTTCTAAGACACTATAACAAATGGGTATTTCGTAGGAAAGTGCAAAACGTTTCTAAAGAATAAGACTTATTTTCTAAGATTCTCCTGTTTTTTCTTTCCAAGTCTCCCAAACAAGCACTTGCAAAGCACAACCCCACAAAATTCTATGTTTTCCTTTTAGGTTTCAGCCGTTGAGGGCTTCTAAGAGCCAATCCTCACAATCATATCTGGACGGCATACACAAAAACCAAACGCTCTAAGAAGAAGGTCCCACCCTCTCAAAGCAAAAGGGCATCTAAAGAAAAGATGCTTGATAGGCTCCTGTCCCTTCAAAAACAGGGACAAACTGAAGGAGAAGTATACTCATTATTAAGCTTCCTTTGTAGCCTTTCTTGATTATTTAAGCTTTTATGGACTAAACTCCATAGCAAAACTTTAATCTTTTTTGGCACAATAAACTTCCATATCATAGTTATCATTGGCAACTTGAGATTTTGAGTAGATTCGTGTAATTTTCTTGTCACCCACTCTGTCGAGAGTGTTTTTTCTAACTCCCTTGGAAGATGCCTGTAACCCTTTATATGTTTCTTCATGATGCCTGGAATAACCAATTTCATTCATTTCTATCTCTTTAGTGAACAACTTGGTGCTATCATATTCTCATTTCATATGAAAGATATATTTTTTTTCTTCAACGTTGATCTCATTTCTTATTTTTTACCATTTTTGTAGATCTGTCAAATGGATGGACCAACTGGTCGTGGTGGTAGTGGCATGGATATGAATTTACCGAACTATAAACTTGGAAAGACCCTTGGCATAGGTTCATTTGGGAAAGTGAAAATTGCCGAGCATGCTTTAACTGGTCATAAAGTTGCTATTAAGATCCTTAACCGCCGAAAGATAAAAAATTTGGACATGGAAGAAAAAGGTTTGATTCTTTTTTGAATTGTATGTACTTTCAATCTTGAAACAATATCATAAAATTTATGAATCTGTTGAAAAGTCTGTCAATCATGATTTCTTCATTTTGATTTCAAGGTTTGTTTTCTAAGTACAAGTTTAGGTTAAATTTCTGAAGGGCGGCAATCTACTTACAAGTTAGAACTTTTAATTTCTTTTGATGGTTCCCTCCATTCCATCTAACCCCACCACCACAAGAAAAAGGTGCTAATCGGCCTTCTTGGATTTCAAAAATTTGTTTACATTCACCCTTTTTCATGATGAACGTTTCATTATTTTAATTTTTCATTGTAATTTTTGTATGAAGTTGGTTTGGGTCTGGGAAAGGCTTACACTTTTTTCTCACTATGAAATTGGCGCAGTGAGAAGAGAGATTAAAATATTGAGGTTGTTCATGCATCCTCACATTATACGGCTCTATGAGGTTATAGAGACTCCAGCAGACATTTATGTTGTGATGGAGTATGTAAAATCTGGGGAGCTCTTTGATTATATTGTAGAAAAGGGAAGGTTGCAGGAAGATGAAGCCCGTAATTTTTTCCAACAGGTATGTTGCAATTGTAATTTTAAACATTGGTTGCGACTTGCTATTCGTCCTATTCTTCCATCTTAGTTATGTTGTGGGAAATTCACCTTCATGGAACAGATAATCTCTGGTGTGGAGTACTGCCACAGGAATATGGTAGTTCACAGAGATCTCAAGCCGGAGAACTTGCTTTTAGACTCAAAATATAATGTGAAGATTGCTGATTTTGGTTTGAGCAATATAATGCGAGATGGTCACTTTCTGAAGACAAGTTGTGGGAGTCCCAATTATGCTGCCCCAGAGGTATGTTTGTTGCAGTGCAGTAACTCCCAAGGAGCAGTTGCCATTTTGTTGTTGGGTTTCAATTTAACAATCATAACTTTTTAATATAATTAGGTCATCTCCGGGAAATTATACGCTGGACCTGAAGTAGATGTGTGGAGTTGTGGTGTCATTTTGTATGCCCTTCTGTGTGGCACTCTTCCTTTTGACGATGAAAACATTCCCAACCTGTTTAAGAAAATAAAGGTATTTCTGTATTTATTTCGTTTAGCTTAATTTTTGTTATGGCTGGAACAAAGTTTCTTGGTGAGTTTGAACTTCTTTTGGAGCTCTTTTTTTTTTTAATTTATTTTTTATAATGTCAGTATTTGCATATATGATCTGATTATTTTCAGCTTCTCAGGGAGGATAACCTCCTTCCATAATTTATTAGTATTATTAGCATCCTAGCTAAGGGTCCTCAAGGGGCATTGGAGAAACATTTATTTACTTTAGATGCTGATTTCATGTGCTTGGACTCTTCCTTATGGTTACAAAGTTGTCTCTGTTGCACCTATTTAATTTAATATATACACCTTACAATTCAATCCGTCTCAGAAGTGATGAAGACTCCAAATCTTAACTAAAATTTTGCTGTCTTTTAGGGTGGAATCTATACTCTTCCAAGTCATTTATCATCTGGTGCTAGAGAACTGATCCCTAGTATGCTGGTGGTTGACCCAATGAAGCGCATCACGATCCCTGAGATTCGCCAGCACCCATGGTTTCAGGCTCATCTTCCACGCTATTTAGCCGTGCCTCCACCTGATACAATTCAACAGGCGAAAAAGGTTCAGTACTAAAAATTTAAGAAAGATCCTTAAAAAATATTCTCTAAACAATTTCTTGAAAAAATATGTAATTTCTTTAAACATTCATTTTCTTGTATTTCATAGTACTATACTCTATCATATAGAAGCCTAAAAAAACCTTTGCATTTTCTGCACTTTGTAAGGCTCGAGAGGTTTTTTGCTCTTCAATTCACCTTGTGCTCCAAAACCTACCGATTACTACTTTTTATTATACCAACTCTGTTTTCATGATTTTATTGGCAGACAAGCGAACAGTTCATAGATTTATTTATTAATTTTTTTAGGAAACAGAATCGTTTCATTAGGTTCCTCGGGAGATTTTATTTTTTTTTTTAGGAAATTTCCTGACATATGAGAACATTTTTAGAGCTTGCACACTAAGACCTCTGAATTCACTATTTTGGATTATAGACAGGAAAAGACTACTGGAAATGTTATTTGACTCTGTATTCTTTTCTTAGTCTTGAGACTTCTAGGTCTGAATGTGTTCCTTCGTTTTCTGCCTTTCTTCTCAACATAGTTGGACCATATAATTTCCTCTTTTCTTTTGTTATGTAGTTCTCACTTAAAATTAAGATTAAAATATATGTCGACCCAAGTTGCAGTTAACTTTTTTTTTTCTTTTTTTTTGCGAACATAGGTTTGTCTACTACGAGTTTCTTATTTCTAAAATTAGGGCTTGTTTGGAAGTGTAAGGTTTTGAAACTTGCATTATTCAAAATTTAGAAGAATATATTTATGTAGAACTTGGTAATATAGTTTTTTTAAAACAGATTTCAATGTAGAAAATAGGAACGATACTTTACTGTTCATTCCTCATGCATTTTTTAGATATAAAAATATTATTGGTAGGATTACTCGGCAGTTATTAGTAGGCCATTGCCTTGCTTCATTAATAAGGCTTTTGGTATGTAACAAAGAGTAGAACCAGTCAATCATATAACCATCCAATGTACTCAATATCTATTCTACTTCATAGGATAATTAAGTTCTTTTCTGGTTTAGCAATATAGGTTCTTAATTGCTTATTTCTCTTGTCCAAGTAATTAAACTTTTTCCTTTAATTATTTTACTTTATTTTATTTTTTCAGATTGATGAAGACATTCTTCAGGAAGTTGTAAAAATGGGATTTGACAGGAATCAGCTGGTGGAGTCTCTTCGTAACAGGATTCAAAATGAGGTGCATTATTAATTAAACTTATTCTCTTAAGAAACTTGAACTACTTCCTTGCTAGTTACTGATGGTCGTTGTTATTGATAATATATGTCAGGCTACTGTTGCTTATTATTTGTTGCTGGACAACCGGTTTCGTGTTTCTAGTGGCTATCTTGGAGCTGAGTTTCAGGAGACTATGGTATTCATGTTCTTTTTCTGGTCTGATAAACACGTAATTCCTTTTTATACTATTATAAAAAGCATTCCACCCACCCTCCAGAATGCATTTTCCTGAAGATTTCCATATTCAGTGGCAAAAGAGAAGAAGTTTGGGAAATTTTCTGGCCTCATCTTGTGGTGTATTTCTCCTGTATTTTGTTCAACTATTGTAGTTTCAGTTGATTTTTTTTTTCCACTTGTTTTATTAAGTATTAAATTCTCTACATTTTTCTTCTTTAAAAAAGATTCACTATTAGCCATTTCTATCATGTTAGTATTTGTGCAGTCCAACATACATTGTTTTATTTTTATTGTTTGGTAGGAAACCAGATTCAATTCTATGCACCCTGGTGATCCTACAAGTCCTGCTGTAGGACACCGGCTTCCTGGATATATGGATTATCAAGGAATGGGCCTAAGATCACAGTTTCCCGTTGAGAGGAAGTGGGCTCTAGGATTACAGGTTCGTTTCTTTGTTTTAATCTGTTTGGTGCCTAACTTTTAATGAGACATTCTTGCCATTTCTGTAATGTTGGAAGATAGATCTATATTTAATGCTTGAATTTTCTTCTTATGGATGCCTACAAGTTGTATGTGTGCGAATGGGTACTGAGTTGCTTTTCTGAGTAACCTAGTAACTGATGTTGCCCGAGGTACGGATTATGATTGTACTCTTTGGTCTAACTTGGCAGTCTCGAGCTCATCCCCGTGAAATTATGACCGAAGTCCTCAAGGCCCTACGAGAGCTCAATGTGGCGTGGAAGAAGATTGGGCACTACAATATGAAATGTAGGTGGTTACCTGGAATTCCAGGCCATCATGAAGGCATGATTAACAGCCCTGTGCATAGTAATCATTACTTCGGGGACGAGTCTACCATCATTGAAAATGACGGCATAGTAAAATCGCCGAATGTTATTAAGTTCGAAGTTCAGGTATTTTTTTGTCATCAATCCATTTTCTCTCGTTCGAAAAGGATTACATATTTTTCAATATACATTTTCATCCCTTCCCAGCAACTAGGACCTTTGACATTACATTACCTAAGGTTGATTTATTCTTGAGCTTTTTCATGAATGAGTTGTTGCTATTTCATGATAATCTATAGAAAAGATAATGTCGAGGGCTAATTACATCGCATCATTCTCATTTGTTTTTGGTTGGATTTTGTTGTCAGCTGTACAAAACACGCGAAGAGAAGTATTTGCTTGATCTACAGAGGGTTCAAGGCCCCCAGTTTCTTTTCCTGGATCTTTGTGCTGCCTTCCTTGCGCAGCTCCGCGTCCTCTAAAAAGCACATAATTTTAACGCATGGGATGATGAGCTTGTGAATAAATGTTTCACAAGCATCACTTATTTATATCATCTTACAGAATCTTAGTTCTTCTCCCCTCTTTTAGATTGATAGTTCAGTCTTGTGTAAATCTGATTTTCGGTAGTAGAAGTTGTCGATCTCAGCGTCCAATATCGATTGGTGATGCCTGTTACCTTGCCCTTCTTCATTACCCCAAAAAAAATCTATTAAACTTCTTATGAAGTGTTTATAATTTAAAGACATTCTCCTCTATCACCTACAGCTTCTCTCATCTGTGTCGTATTCTCTTCGTCGAGATTCCCGAAAGCGTTTCCTCTTTGGTAACTCTCTGAAACTCGCACTTGGAAGTTCTTTTAGTAGTAGGGAACAACTTGTTTTTGTTGAACATTAGTCGGATTAATTGGTCATGACATTTGAGGGTTAGTTAAGAGTGATGCACCTTTTGTTATTATATGATGAAATGATGAAATGTAGAGATTTAATATTTGAAAAACAAACTATAGTTCCTCGCTGAAGTGTTGAAAATCTACCATTATTACTGTTCAAGTATATGATAGGAGATGAAAACCTCATGTGGTAAATAACAGTAGTATGACGTTCTCAAAAGGTACTTGAACGTTCTCAAAAGGTACTCGAAGAATCAAAACTAGTGTACGGTGTTGGATTGAAAGTTAGAGATCTTGACAACATAAACCAAGAACATATCACATGCTAAGAGTGTGTCGTTCTAAAATTAGAAAAAATCGATTTTCACCCAAATATTAGTACATTGAAAAAATGTCTTATCACGTTCTGATACATATAATAGATAACATCATAGCAACCAATTGCAATTAGGTCATTTGCTTGCAAGATGTCACGAATTATAAATTTTAACTGTATCAATTAAGTTAATAATATAACGTAATGAATTTACATTTTAGGGTATAGGATAATAGCAAAGTGGAATTTTGTTTTGGGCCATCGAAGTGTTTGGTCCATTAACATTAGCTCAGTTCCCACATCGGTAAAGTTGCAAAAACGGACACCGCTTGGGAATATAAAAAGCCGCTTTGCCGACTTCTTCAAATCACGGAGCCGGGCGGTGAGCACAGAGCGAACTATTCTTTCGCCTTTTACTAAAGAATACCGTGTGCTCGCCGCATTCACCGGCATACGCCTATTTTTGGAGGGGTTTCCCTTAATTGTGAGAAACTCCCACAACTCAGTAATAAATCCTTTTATTCATATCAATATTTTAATTTTTAATTTGATTCGCCATGGTTGAGTTAATTTTAGTAAATGATCATTGTTATGACTTCCAGAGTTTATTGGTTACGATATTTTGATACAATTATATCATTATATCAATGAATCTTAAAGATTTATTAATGATATTATTAGGAAGATGATTAAATTTTAAAAAGTTAGAATAACATATTAGAGAATTTTTTTACCCCCATTTCTGACTGTAGCCCTAGCGCTGAAAACTAAGCTGTATTCTCGTGATAGTGTTGTTCTATGCCTTCGATGAAGCCACCAGAGGTTTTCTTATTATCCACGGTTAGAATCGGACTCTTGCCGCATTAAAAAGATTTTATATTATATAAAATAGAACTTTTTTTTTACAAAATTCAAAAATACCGATTAATAGCCCCGAAGCGACGTCGTTTTGTAACTTTGATTCGCGTGCTTCTTTTCTCTTCTAACATTCACTGAGGGTTTGTCTTGCTGAAGAAAATTTCAAGAAACCCTTGCTTCTTCATCTCTGATCCATTTACACAGCGAAGATCTTGTTCTTTCTCTCGATTCCAGGTCAGATCCACTTGAACTATCGCTTTGTTGATTCCTTTTTGTTTCGCCACCGAAATTGTTGTTGATTTACCTATGTAGTTTGTGAGATCTTCATACAGAACTTGCGAAGATGACCCAAGACGCCGAAATGAAAGAGCTTCCTGCTCCATTGCCGTCTTCGTCCTCTTCAACTTCCCCTCAACTCTTCAGCGTAAGAAAATTTTATCTATATTTTTTAATCTTGCTTTTGCGCTTTGTTTATTTGAATGCGGCTCTCTACTGGGGATTAGGGATTGGGATATCTTTCAATTTTTTTTTATGTTTGTTCTGTAGGGCTTCATTCAATCCTTAGAGTGCCTGGTTTTTAAATTTCTTAGTGATTTCTTCTTTCAATCAGTTTTGAAAGAGATTGTATCGCTCATTGAGACTGGTGCCTATGCCCGGGAGGTTCGGCGCGTTGTTCGTGCCATTCGTCTGACAATGGCCTTGAGGCGGAAGTTGAAGGCTTCTGTCCTTTCTCAATTTCTGAATCTTGTTCTCCCCCCAGGGTCAGAGGTGCACACCAGGTTATCGTCATTTCTCCCAAAGGTACTTAGAAATTATTAGGAAATTTTGATTTTCATCAGCATAATGCAATTTGAGGTCGTTAGCTAGTTTTTTTTTTTTTTTTTTTTTTTTTTTTTTTTTTTTTTTTTTTTTTTTTTTTTTTTTTTTTTNCCCATTTCTGACTGTAGCCCTAGCGCTGAAAACTAAGCTGTATTCTCGTGATAGTGTTGTTCTATGCCTTCGATGAAGCCACCAGAGGTTTTCTTATTATCCACGGTTAGAATCGGACTCTTGCCGCATTAAAAAGATTTTATATTATATAAAATAGAACTTTTTTTTTACAAAATTCAAAAATACCGATTAATAGCCCCGAAGCGACGTCGTTTTGTAACTTTGATTCGCGTGCTTCTTTTCTCTTCTAACATTCACTGAGGGTTTGTCTTGCTGAAGAAAATTTCAAGAAACCCTTGCTTCTTCATCTCTGATCCATTTACACAGCGAAGATCTTGTTCTTTCTCTCGATTCCAGGTCAGATCCACTTGAACTATCGCTTTGTTGATTCCTTTTTGTTTCGCCACCGAAATTGTTGTTGATTTACCTATGTAGTTTGTGAGATCTTCATACAGAACTTGCGAAGATGACCCAAGACGCCGAAATGAAAGAGCTTCCTGCTCCATTGCCGTCTTCGTCCTCTTCAACTTCCCCTCAACTCTTCAGCGTAAGAAAATTTTATCTATATTTTTTAATCTTGCTTTTGCGCTTTGTTTATTTGAATGCGGCTCTCTACTGGGGATTAGGGATTGGGATATCTTTCAATTTTTTTTTATGTTTGTTCTGTAGGGCTTCATTCAATCCTTAGAGTGCCTGGTTTTTAAATTTCTTAGTGATTTCTTCTTTCAATCAGTTTTGAAAGAGATTGTATCGCTCATTGAGACTGGTGCCTATGCCCGGGAGGTTCGGCGCGTTGTTCGTGCCATTCGTCTGACAATGGCCTTGAGGCGGAAGTTGAAGGCTTCTGTCCTTTCTCAATTTCTGAATCTTGTTCTCCCCCCAGGGTCAGAGGTGCACACCAGGTTATCGTCATTTCTCCCAAAGGTACTTAGAAATTATTAGGAAATTTTGATTTTCATCAGCATAATGCAATTTGAGGTCGTTAGCTAGTTTTTTTTTTTTTTTTTTTTTTTTTTTCGTTTCTGAGTGGGCTTGATCAATTTGAGTTATGGTTCATGGTAGTAGTGTTCTGAGCCTTCAAATTATTGCACAATTGCTTAGGAGGACGACTTTGAAATGGACGTTGACACGGCAACACAAGCTCCTGTCAAGCACCCCCTGCCCGAGATAGAGATATTCTGCTACTTGATTGTGCTAATATTTTTTATTGATCAGAAGAAATATGACGATGTGAGGTTTTATGCAAAGGAATCAGTGTTTTTCATATTTTTCCTCAACTCTTGGCTAGTCATCCTGAGCACTAACTGAACATTTTCAGGCTAAGGCTTGCGCCTCAGCAAGCATCACACGGCTCAAGAGCCTAAATAGGAGAACAGTCGATGTTTTAGCATCCAGGCTCTACTTCTATTACTCCCTCAGCTACGAACTCACTGGCGAACTTGCTGAAATAAGGGGGTGAGTTTTCATCTAAAACTGTAATAGGGTTATGGTAGTTAAGTTTACGCCTTTGTATGGGTCTAGTGGTTTTAATTCGGAGTATATAAATGAGGAGGAATATTTAATTGAATATATTAATCTTTTGACGTGGAAAACTTTGATTGGCAGTAACCTCCTAGCACTGCATCGCATTGCAACCTTGCGCCATGATGAATTGGGTCAGGTAGTCCTTCAAACCTTTTCGGTGCATACCACCCGTGAGTTCATTATGGTACCTTACGTATGGACAACAATGTCATGTAGGAAACCATCCTTAACCTTCTACTTCGTAACTACCTCCACTACAACCTCTATGATCAAGCAGAGAAGTTGAGGTCCAAGGCACCCCGATTTGAAGCTCACTCAAATCAGCAGGCGAGTTCTAAGTTCCTTTTTTTTTTCTTTTTCTTTTCTTTATTCTAAGGTAATGAGTATATGTGGGTTCTTAAAAGATTTTCAATCAGTACTTAGGTAGCATTGTTTTCCGTTGAAATGCTCGTAGCAGATGTAACTTGGCCATCATTTAAATAGTTTAGATCTTGTTTTGTATGCAATTTAAATTATGTTTTATGTTTTTGGTATCCATATTTTGGATTTGAAATTTTAAACTGCATAGTCAAAGAAAAGTAGAGAAAAGAAGACAAAGCCTTTAATATTGTAGTATTTAACTTTATTAAGTCATTTCATTTTTGTTAAATAAAATAGGTAGAACATAATACTATTATAAATCATATGATATTGTAAGATAATAATTATACAACATTTCTAACATAAAACATGTACGTACATTATTTAACAATAGTTGATATTCAACCTAATAGTTATTTGGTGACTACAACTATTTTTTTCTTTATTATTATTTAAAAAACTATATTTATAGTATATAAATATATTATCAAACTCATTTTGAACAACTGATTAAATTGGGGTCCAGTTTCCAAATCTTCAACTAAACATATATTTGAAAACACTGAAAATGTAAAAGATAACTTTCTTCTTCGTTGAATCCCCTATTTTCAAGTTAATTTTTTCAGATAACAAACTAAATGCACCCTTAGGTAACTCGATGTTGAAGTTGCTAAAGTTGACATGATTAGCCATATGCTCATGAAGTTTTAGAATATAGCAGTTGTGTAGTATGTGAATTCATAAGAATCTAAGCATCATATTTGATATTGTAGGGGTGTTTTTCTGAGGTAGAATTTCTCGCCTTTCTTAATATTAGAACTTCAGTTATAAGCTACAATGCTAGATATCTCATAAAGATTGGTTATTACAGTTCTGTAGGTACCTATTCTACCTTGGCAAGATCAGGACCATTCAGCTGGAGTATACAGATGCAAAGGAGTCTCTTCTACAAGCTGCTCGGAAAGCACCCATTGCAGCGCTTGGATTTCGAGTGCAATGCAACAAATGGGCAATCATTGTTCGGTTGCTGCTAGGAGAAATCCCTGAGAGGACCGTTTTCATGCAGAAAGGCATGGAGACAGCTCTGAGGCCATACTTTGAACTTACAAATGTAATTTTTCGATACTTTCCAGTTATTTTCTTCCATTAAGTTTAAAGTTTGTATGGAATCATTTCTTTTTTCTCTAACAAAAAATGAAATATTTGTTTCTTAAAAAGGTGAGGATGAGGGAAGCGGAAATGTTGTGGTAATGTAGGGAATCTTGTTAGTGGGACCCATATGTTAGTTGCTGATAGTATAGGTAATTACATGAATGGAGGGTTAACATAGGGGGGATATCTTTGGCTTAAGTGTTAATTTTGGTTTCGAATTTTCCCAAGTTCATGATCAAGTCAAGATAATGGCAGTGTGATTCCAGTTTATTATACTTTTTCTTAATGTATTGTTACCAATGTTTTTTTTTTCAGGCTGTGAGAATTGGTGACTTGGAGCTTTTCAGAACTGTTGCTGAGAAGTTCTCCAGTACTTTCAGCTCAGATCGAACCAACAACTTGATCGTGAGGCTGCGACATAATGTCATTAGGACTGGGCTTCGCAACATTAGCATTTCTTATTCGCGTATTTCTCTGGTTGATGTTGCTAAAAAGCTTAGGTTGGACTCCCCAAATCCTGTTGCTGATGCTGAGAGTATTGTCTCGAAGGCAATCCGAGATGGAGCAATCGATGCAACTGTCGACCATGCGAATGGATGGATGGTATCGAAGGAGACTGGTGATATCTACTCAACCAACGAACCTCAGATGGCTTTCAACTCGAGAATTGCATTTTGCCTGAATATGCATAATGAAGCAGTTCGTGCCCTTCGGTTTCCACCAAATTCACACAAAGAAAAAGAAAGCGCTGAGAAAAGGAGAGAGAGACAACAGCAGGAGCAAGAACTTGCAAAGCACATAGCTGAAGAAGATGACGACGACTTTTAGCTTATTACATAATCTGGGAGAGACGGTAATGAATATTTGGTGCATTAATGAATCAGAATTGGTGGGCAGAAAATTTTTGATTCGTCGGTTCAGATGAGTCCCGCCCATTTTCTTTATGTTTGTAATGCAACTTTCATTCATGGAATGATGCCCATCTTATACTTACCCTTCTGAATTGTAACTCAGCTTTGGGATTGCATCATGTGCAAGTACAATATTTGCTGGTAGGAAGATTGTTCTTGTAGTTGATGTAACGTTAGTCGGTTTTACTTCTACTCGCCATCTCGGTGGCCTGCTGTTAATTTTAGCGTTGCATTTGGTAAATCATGGCCATATCTTGAAAGTATTGTTTTAAAATAACAGTGTCCCAGCTTACACTTGCATATACAGTGAGAGAATTGTGTAGCCCATTTCCATTATGAGAAAGGAGAGGGAAGATCTGAAAAAAACTTCATCAGAACTAAGAGTGTAATTAAATTTTGTAACATTAAAGGCTCAACTAAAAATGTACTCTTATTTCAATTACAAACAGTGTTTCATAAAGAAAAACCATCTCGATGTTTTTGGAGTCGAATAGAAAAATTTCGAACTGTTTCAGGTCGATTAGTTATTTTCCATTGATCAATTTCAAGATCACTAATTTCAATTAAAAATTTGAGCTAAATTCGAACCACTTAAAACTTGCACCCATACGAGCCATTCAACAGGCAAAGTCATTCACAAAAGCATTGCAGAAATCAAATTTGCAATAATGAATCCAAAGTGAGGTACAAGATGGATAACTGCCGAAGTGAGTTACTGATAAAATATTAAACATGGTTCTTAATGGAAAGTTGAATCGCCAAAATAACTCCTTGCTTTCTCTTAGTCATCACCAAAAGCTTGCTTCTAAGCCACAAGGGTGCTGGCTGTGGTGGATTCACTGTAAAAAAATGACATCCACATTCAATTAGACAGCTCGGCATTGAAGAAAAGATCACAAACCAACAAAATTGAATATGTTCTTCAACATTTCGCGAAGACTATCAAAGTTGTCCTCGTCCTAATGGTAAGAATTTGAGATGTTTGGAGATACACACTTAAGATTTCAGGTACGAACCTAAAAGTTAATAACTTATTGTTTTCACTTCTTAAGGAGATAAAGGGAGTGGGCTATGAGCATAATGCAAATAATGGACACCACGTTATATATTCTCGAGTCTAGAGTCTAGAATCTAGATGCAACTCTCTACATACACTTTGCAGTTTGGCAATCCAACATGCTACGAGTATTGAACCGTTACAATGCTACATTTTAGTCCATGTTTTATGAGATAAATCTAGTTGGTGCCACGCACCTATACGTCCCCCTAAAATTAAATTAATCCCCACCATCCCCATTTGTTGAACTCAAAACAAAAATACAGAGACAAAAAAGAAGAAAAATTCAGGTACTGTTTTGATAAGGAAACCAAACAGGTGTCCACTAGCTATCATCTTAACGCAATTTCTCTTTTAACCGTATCTTCCCAGAATTAGACAGAGTTTAAAAGCTAAAGATCAGCAGCATGTGAGAATATGAATTTAACGTAAGCTATGCGACTTTTTCATGCAAAAGTGAAGATACTAAATAATTTATGTTATTCTGTGCCTTAAAATACTTACTATTTCCACACGGGAGGGAGCTTCTTAGTCTTCTTGTAATACCGGGCAAGGCGATGGATCCTGCTCTCCACCAAAATCAACCTGAATTTGGAATCCTTGTCTTTCCTGTTCCTTTCCAAATGCTTTCTGATCGAAACAGCTTTCTTGATGAGATGGTAAAGATCCTCCGGTATTTCAGGAGCTAGCCCTGAGCCGAGAAAGAAAAAATGGACATATAAATCACAAAATAATTCTAACTATAGTATAAAAGAGAAGAAAATTGGTGGAGAAAGGGTAGATAGGGCTCACCATGAGCCTTCAATATGCGCAAAATCTTACTCCCAGTTACACTTTTGACCTGAGCAATCCCGTGAGAATCACGGAGAATAACACCAATTTGAGATGGTGTCAAACCCTTCTTGGCAAATTTGCAAATGTTCTCGGCAACCTGAATGGCAAAAGAAAAGACATCAATTTCTACAGATAGTACAGAAATTAACCTCCCTTCATTTCGAATGACTAACATCTAAAATGGCATTCCAGGGAAGAAATTGATCAGTTTTCTTAGATATACAAGAGAATAACCATCAAATTTGGCACTCAGATGCACTAAAAAACACATCACCATGCCCCCACCAAATTAACGACTGCAATTTCAATTATTTGCCAATCACACAAACAATCTTACAGGAGCTACCTTCGTGATCAATAATAATAACCTATGACATTTTCCTGCTCAATTACTGAAAGATCACGAAACTCAATCATCATAAAAACATTGAAAACCTCGATATTAACTCGTGATTGAAAGGCTCCATAACATAATAGAATTAGATGAAATCTACATTTTACCGCACATTTTCCATTCCATAGTTTTCTATTTCAAATCAATTAGAAGGTCGAAGCCCAATCCAACAAAAAAAAAAAAAAAAAAGTTAAGAACTTGGGAGAGGAATTCTCACATCCTGAGAAGAGATCTTCAGCCAACTTGGCGGCGTCCTTTTGTAAGGCAGTGCCGAAGCTGAAATACCCTTACTGAAAATAGAAATAAATAGAGTAAAAAAGAGTTATTAGGGATGTATAAACAGATTTTCCGATGAAGCTTAAACGCAAGATTTGTTCACTGAAAGTAAAGGCGAACCCTCGACTATGCATACGACCCATTGCGACGGCGCGTGGATAAGAAACTGATTCTGATCCTCTAAGGTTGAACTACAACTTCGCCGGCTCCTTTGCTGAAACACTGCCTAACAATCCCTGCTATTAGGGTTTTGATAATTTTGATCGGTAAATTTGCACTGCATTCTGGGCTGGGCCTCTGGGCCAGCCCATCAATAATTCTTTTTAAAAAAAATTTAAAGTTATATAAAATTATAGATTTACTAAAATTTAAAAGTTTCCACCCGTACATAATATTAAATTCAATTTACATAATTTATTTGTATAGTGTTTTTTATCTCATTTTAATTTACAAGAATTTCGAGAGTATTATTGTTTTTTAAACCACGTTTTTTACACTTGAAAATGACGGGTTTTTTTCTTCTTATAATCCAAGTTAATAAAAATATGTCTATAAATTTTATTATAAAAATTTAAAAGTTTTTTAAAAAAATTATCGTCTATTTGTAAAGCTTTGAAAGTGAACATTATTTTTTATCAGTTAAAAAGGTCTAAATGGAAATTAAAACCTTCGAACATTAAACCATTTGTAACAGGAATAATACAATACACTAACTACACTAACTTGTACAGGCACCCTTATCCCATATCTGTAGTCTAGACCACTTCGATACTGTATAACCACCACTATCCTTGAATGTTTTAAGTAGGAACTACACTATATGAACTAAACTACAGTAAATGAACTAAATGTTTGAATTTGCAAAAAGCAACCTATATAACATAAAACTATCATCCCTCAAAAGAGAGAAGATTCTACTTCCATCAACTATGCCAAGATCTCTTCCATCGCCTTCTATTCTATGTTGATCCTGATTACTTTTTTGGTTCCACCAGAACCAGATCTCTCCCTTGCACCACCACCATGTTCATATTTCCTTTCAGAAAAAGATGGAAAACCCCGACTGATCATCTCTCTGTTTCTACTGCCACTAGATTCTGCATCGTCAATGTTGATCAAAATTAAACACCGACACCAAAGAGCAAACTGAAGTGCCAAAAGGATATTTTGCAGAGAATGTCTTGGGAAAAAACAGCAGAACATGTATAATATATACTTCATCTCAGAGGTGATGAGGATGCACAGGTCGTCTGTGAAATTTCTTTTCTCTATTTGTGTATTGAGAGGTTACCAACCTAACCAAACCGAACTACTCGGCAGGCATACTTATTTAAGAAAGAAACTCTCTCCTTTGTATTGGAATGGAGGATATGATGTTCAAAATGGGGTTAGAGTGGATGAGAAAGATGCTTTTGGAAAAGCAAATAATCAGATTACCTGCACTGGGATCCATATGAAATCCACCTTTTGGAACATTTTGATGCCCTTGAAAATTACCTTTCCATGCTTTTTCAAAGCCAGCAAGTTCTTCTGTATGAAAAGTATTGCGACACAGTGTTATAGCTTTAACATGAAAAAAACCAGATAATCATTAATTATGGTTGAACAGACAGAGTAGACCTTCATTCAGATTGTGCAGAGTCTGAAGTACGTCCACTTTACCATCTGGGTTCAGCTTCCTTGTAACTGAATGACCCTGCAGAGGTAAAGCAATTGGTTTAGTACCCAGCTTTCTAATTCAACTTCATATCTCAAGCAATGGAGGCTACAAACGAATATCGGAAAGAAATACACAGAAAATGATGTGAAAATGAAGCATGTAACACACTGCATCACATACAAATTGGAAAAATATAACCCTGCCGCTCTTAATGGAAACGATTGGATTACAAATATAATAAGAAACAATTTTCACTTATTGGGCACAAATTTAAAATTACACATATAATAACGACACTAATGGAGTCCGACTGCACCAAATACTGTCCCCTTTTCAGAAAAGAACCAAAGTCTTTCATTTCAAGCAGCTATTTGTATTAGATACATGGTTCACAATACTGACAAAAGGACCACTTAAAACTTATATGAAACGAGAAGAAAACTTGAAGGGAAAAACAATTTCAGACTAGGTTTTGAGAATTTCCTAGGTTTACATGAATTCAATGTCAAGCCATCATTAAAGATAATCAAGGACAAGACATGGTGAAGTCAAACAATCTATCAGTCCTTGAAGTATCAGAGTTCCATTATCAATCTATACCTTATCATGAATTCCTCTAGAGATCCTATGAGTGGCCTGACCTGTTGTCTTATCGGCTTCTTTCGTCTCTTCAAGCAATACCTGATTCATAAAACCTGCTATCAAAACCCAGTACTTTATGCATAAAGTTTACAGTCATTCCAGAAGAATTTGACTTACTCCCTCATTATCTACCCTTCTAGTTCTAGTAGAAGTGTAATATGCTCCATCTACACCGCCATATGTGACTTTGCAAGTATGCATACTGGACTTACTAGCCTTTGGCTGAGCTCCAAAACTATTATCTTCACTACCTCTACGAGTTATTATCTGGCGCTCTAGAACATCAAACAATAAAATGATTGAAGCATGGTAAATTTTGAATAACACAGTTCACGTAACCAAAGAACATCAAAATCACAGCTCAATTACCATCATTAGGATCATCAGGATGCTCAACTGATGGCTCCTTGTCTGACCCATAACTATTCTCATTCTTGTCCTGTTTCTGGTTCACAAGATCGTCATCTACCTCCCTCTCCTCATCAGATGAGATTTCTTGAATCACAAGTCCCTGTGCCCTATCTTTCTTCTCCTTATCATATGCAGCAGCATGGGAATTGGATACACTCGGCTCAAGCATGCTATTGAAAGGGCGAGTAAAGAAAGGATCATCAAATGGATCCCTCTCCCCAAAAAGGCTAGACATCATACTTCTGTGGGATCCAAATAAACCAAATCCAGGGAAACCACCCATGAAGTCGCTTGAGAAAAGCGAGTCCTTCCCTTCTGCTCCTCCCCTTTGCTGCATATTATATCTGCTAATTTCTGTGAACAAATAGAAATTTAGAGAAGCTCCAACAAAAAAGAAAACAGTCCACAGTGGCAAAGTTTAGTAATGAACATGCATGCCAATAACACAGTTGAGTGGGATGAAAAAAGATATGAATGAAATACACCAATCTCTCTGATTTCGTTAAACTTAAAAACAATAACAGCAACAGGTAAGAAGCCAAGAGCTACAATAATCAACTCAAAACCTCATTCAAATGGGAAAAGACACAGCATCCGTGCACCACATTTCCATCCCGTTCAGATTCTTGATAATTCCAGCAATAAATAGTAATTTCGAGACTCCGATCCCAAAAACACAACATAAATTTGAAAATCGAGAAAAAGATAAACTAGTACTAATCTCCATCCTCAGCCAAATTAAGTCAGCAATGAACCAAATCAAGAAACATTGAACGATTTGTTCCGTTACTACAGTCTGCTAGGAAAAATGAAGAACGAGAAAATTGGAATTACCTGTTAATTCTTGAGGGATTGAGGAAGCCGAGAACAGGTAGAAATGTAAAGAAGAAACCAGAAAAGCCGAGGTTCTTCGCAAGTGGCCGTTGAGGATCTTGCGGGCTTTTTACTTTATATACCACGGCTAACTTCGCGAGAGCTCCACGTATATTCTTGAAAGTTCGAAAATGTATTTTTTAATCGATTAAAAAAAAAAATTCAAAATCTTTTTTATATAAATATATCTATAATAATTTCATACCAACAAATAGTAATCTTATTTTATATTAGTTAACTTTAGAAAATTAATTGTTAATAGCTAATTTGTTTTTATTACGTCAAATTACTCATCTAATTTAAGTTTAAGTTTAAGTTTAATTTATTAATAAATATTATAAAAATTAAAAAAATAATTGTTATTCTTTAGTTAAATTATTAAATTAATTTAATTTTCGTTTTCATTTATTAATAAATATATTAAGAATAATATGCTTTACGCGAATAATTTTAATAATTATTTTTAAATAAATAAATATAATAAAATTATATTAGTACAATAATCAAAATTAAGAATTATTTAAACTATGATCTTTAGTCAAAAGTTTTGACTAAAAGGTTAAAGATTGGTCGTTATTGTTGATAATAACTTTCAAGTCAACGGTTATATTTCTCTTTTTATTGGTAGAAGCGAGAATTGGAAATTCTCCATTACGATAGAAAGTTAGGTAAAATCCCAATATTTCTAAAAGTGTGATGAACACATGAAATGGGTATTAATTTATTTCCTGATATAAACAATTGCGTGGGGTTGCAACCTTTACAAATCGTTTCTGGAAAGGGCAGAAATCGAGAGAAATGGAAAATGGCGCAAAGGGGAAGGTGTGTGTAACAGGAGGCACTGGATTTATAGCGTCATGGCTGATCAAGAGCCTTCTCGAGAAGGGCTACTCTGTAACCACCACTGTTAGAGCCGACCCAGGTAAACAAGACCCCTTTCTCCTTTCCATTTTTGGTCTCTGTTTTGATTTCTTGGCTTTGCATGGTTGACTTCGAGATCAGCTTCTTGGATCGTAAAGGATAATCTCTTTCCAATTCTGTACTTGAGTCATTTGAATGTTATATGAATTCTTTACTGGATTTCACTTTTTTTTTACTTCTTTTGAGGTTTGCATGCTAGGTGTTTGATGAAATTACTATGAGAGTTGATCACTTGACTGCTATTTAAGCGCAGTGTCTTTGGCTCTTTAGATCCATATTAAGCTGCCGCGAAGTTCAAGTGGATTGGTTACTATATTATACCCTTGCCATCGAAGACTCGGTGTTAATAATTTTGTTTCTTCTTTCTGCTTTTAAGTTTTTGGAATTCATTAAGGATTTTAAGAAGTAGATCCAACTACAAATGAAGTTTCCATTGAACAAGTATGAATTTATAAAACAAACCACCAATAACTAAATCGTTATTGATTATATTATAAGAGGTATAAGCTTGTGCAATACTTTTCTAACTAGTTTTCTGTATGTAAACTTGTTTACATTTTAATTTCCAAATCGATCAATTGTGTAACTCGGCTTTCCTCATCTAAATTTGTTTACATTTTAATACGGCGCAGAGATGAGAAAGGACTATGGATTCTTGACAAGTCTACCCGGAGCATCAGAAAAACTCCAAATATACCATGCTGATCTCGACGAACCGAATAGTTTTGCTCCTGCCATTGCAGGTTGCATTGGAGTCTTTCATCTTGCTACCCCAATTGATGCGAGTGACAAAGAAGGTGTGGAAGTGTTGACTAGAAGAACGATTGAAGGAACACTGGGCATCCTTAAAGTTTGTCTAGATTCAAAAACGGTCAGGCGAGTTGTATACACTTCCGCGGCAGCCACCATGCAGTTTAATCACCACACAGTAGACTTTTTGGATGAAAGTTGTTGGAGTGACATTGATTACATCAATAGTATTGCACCATTTGGAAGATCATACCCGATTTCTAAGACATTAACTGAGCGAGCAGTTCTTGAGTTCTCTCAACAATACGGATTGGAAGTTGTCACTGTCCTTCCAACTTATGTTGTTGGTCCCTTCATTTGTCCTAGACTTCCTGACTCTATTCGTGTGACAACGTCTTTGATGTCAGGTACTTTTTTTTAATGTTTAAAGTATCTTATGCTCGTTGAATGCATCTTGCACTTTGCACGTCGACTTGGAATCTTCAGTGAAGAGTAGGCAGATGCCTAAGTTTTACTGAATCTTATTGCTAGAGACATATTTGGCATTTGATCTCTATAAAATTATATATTGTTTTTGAACTTTTGAGCATTGTTTCCTTTTTAATCCTCAACCTCTTATAGGGTCCAATTACAGAACATTTGAATTACGTCTCAGAAGTTAAACATTATGTTTTTGTTTAGTGCAAGCCATTAATACGAATGACTGAATGTTATTATGACATGCCCATTTGATCGATTTTGATTGAATTGGCTGATGTAACATATAGTTGAATAAGTTAATGAGCATGCAATGCTATGTCATTATTTTGGGGATGGTATAAATGATAAGGACTACATAGACTGTAATTCAATTTGAACTTTTAAAGTTTAGAGACTATACAGACTCAAGTTTCAAGATTTTAAGAACTAAAATTTCAATTTAGTGCAAATTTTAATTATAGGAAACATTTCCTATCTTCATTTTGCTTGGGATACCTCTTTTATCTCTGTTCTTTGGCAATAGCTATAATGATATTATGAGCTGACTGAGTTCATGGTCCATACGACTCCATGGAATTATGCTCTAATTTAGGGCCATTATGGATTGACTTTCGTAGTGTTCTAAACACTTGTTTTACACTTAACAAAGCTTTTGTAAGCACTTGGAAAGTCAATCCAAATAGGCCGTTAAGCTAGGAAGTTGCGTGATGTTTAAATATTTTATTCCCTTTCTGAATTTCGAACTTGAGTAGCATCAATGTGAGCCCTCTAGCTTCTTTTGCAGATGATTGGAAATTAGTAAATTACACTCTGTTTATGACTTAGTTCCAAAGTGATATTAAACATGAAACTTGTGCAGGTAATAAAGCAGATTATGGATTGATCTTAAAATCAAACATGGTGCATGTAGATGATGTGGCAAGAGCACACATTTTTCTCTTTGAACATCCAAATGCAAACGGGCGATATGTTTGCTCTTCCCACATAATCACATTGGAAGAATTGGTTAATCTCTTTTCTGCCAAGTACCCAGAATTTCAGATACCATCTTCTGAGTGAGTTCCACTGCATATTAGTTTCCCATTATCATTACAGAATCTTTTCTCTTAGTAATATTGCAAATTTAGCCTTCGATAATCATTTGATTTTTTATTTTTGGTTTTTTGAAAATTAGGTTTAAAAACATTACTTCTACATGTTGATTCTGTTATTTTATTGTCCTCTTTTTAGACATGTTTTCAAAATCCAATCCAAGTATTGGAAACTAAAAAATAGTTCTAAAAAACTTGATTTTTTTTGTTTGTTTGGAATTTGGCTATCAAATGGGGTCTTAACAAGGTTAATGATCGTGGTGTTTATTTATAATTTTTTTGAATTTGTGATTCTATGTAGCCCTTCCGTATATGCTTATTGGATAAATATTGATTGGTTTGGCCCAATTTGATTGGTAGATGATAGAAGAAAGTTGATACTCAGTCAAAATGAAGTTTGGTATACAATATGCCCCTATTTTGAAACAACAAATCAAATCTCTTTTATAGACCTTTTTGTTTAACTGTTCACTTCTTTTTTATCATTTATTTATCAAATCATGCAAGAATTTTCCATTAAGCATATTACATCGTCATCATTATCAATTTCACAAGATGGACTTTAAAGGTTCGAAGTAAGACAAAGTTGTTTATTTGAAGTTTGGGGATTAAATAAATACAACTGATTCGACTGCAGGTCTTTGAAAGATGTCAAAGGCTACCTATTCAGTGATGTCTCTTCAAAGAAGCTTTTGGATGCTGGTTTCCAATACAAATATGGTATTGAAGAAATGTTTGATGGAGCAATCCAAAGCTGCAAAGAGAAGGGTTATCTCCATGAAACAAATAAGTAGTAAGCATGGAACGGTATTAATAAAAGCTCCTCATGATTGCAAAAAGAGGCCAATAATTTGATGTGGTTAGTTCTTCTAGGCTTTAGCCCGTATAAGATATGTATGTTACAATTGTCTTTCTCAAGGAAGTGGTATCTATTTCTGTTTACCAGTCTGTTATCTTCTGAATATATATATATATATATATATATATATATATATATGTTCGAATGCTGGCTTCTGTTGGCATACAAGTGTTATGTAATTTGCATTACAGCTCCTCAGAGGTTACCACTCTTTTAAGGGCATGTCTTGGTTCTGTGTGTTTATGGGATTGGATTAATTAGTATTCTTAGACCCAAAGTTGGTCATTAATGTCTATTTTAGTAATGGCATTTAGATGCATGAGTTTTCAAACTCAATAATTTCACCTTTAAAATTTTCATTTGGAAGTATTTTTGGTCCATTCTTTAGTTATTTGCGAAGGGAAATCGCCTTCTTTTGGGTATGAACTGAAGGGGGCTTTCTCCGTCAATTCACAGTGATTCTTTTTCGTTCATATTTAAAACATGGTACATTTTTTTTATGACAATGGGGAAGAAGGGAAGAGAGAAGAAAAAAAAAAAGAAGGGATAAGAAAGTGAAAAAAAACATGTTAGGAATCACGGCCCTCCACAATGGTATGATATTGTCCACTTTGAGCATAAGCTTTAATGACTTTACTTTTGGTTTCCCCAAAAGACTTCATATCAATAGAGATGTATTACTTACTTATAAACCCACGATCAACCTTTTAATTAGCCAATGTGAGACTTCTCTCCCAAAAATCCTCAACAATAAAACTTAGTTGCTGATTTCATTGTCGATGGTAGACGATATTGGCAATTCATTCTTATGCATATAGCTGAGCTTTTCTCTGGACTATTGTACGAAATGGTAGGAGCAGCCAATTCGGAGGATTCAAAGCCTTGGAAGGTGTGTTCTTCGAAATTGTATTATTCCTCATTCTATATGTGAAATGAAACTTTTATTACTAGAGCGTAAAGCAACTAGATTTCTATGAAATATAGTCATAAATTATTCGGGAATGTGGTATGTGCCATTCTAAATTCTGTTCCAATATTTTTCATTATTTGAAATCGTTGTTCTATATACACCCTAAACTCTGTACCTGCTGCCTTTTTCAATATTTTCAATTACCCGTTTGTCTTTGTTTATGATGCCTCATTGACTTCAATCATATCTATCTAGATCTTAGTCTTAGTTATAACTATATTGTTACTGATTTAGTTAGATATATTTTTTGTATGGTTTTATATTTGTACCATGTACTTATATTATTTCCTAATATCTAGGTAGTTAAATTGTTACCTAGCTCTCTTTTTTTTTTTTTTTTTAATTATAAATGGTATGAAGAAATGATTTACACTTCCACATGGTCCCGAGGTGTGATTAATAGGTGTAGCATCTTCCACGGTGACCAAATTTATTCTGAGGGCTACCAATCTACCACCTTGATGAAATTGCCTTTATAGCTATCGATTTTCCACTTGACCAAATTTATTCAAAGTCTTCATAGTTACCGATCTTCCACCTTGACCAAATTTATTTGGAGCCATTGCAGCTACCGTTGATGTCATAACTTGACGTTAAAGTCGTGCGATCAATATTGCACATAATCCTATCCAGTCAAGCTGGGAATGGATGACATCTATTCACAGCTTGTGGGGGAGTGTTGTACCTTAATTACGTCATTCATAGCTGTGGGGGAACGTTGAGGGAATGTTGAATGAATGACTTTAATTATTTTAATTATATCTATGCCTTAATTATAATTATAATTTTACATAATGCCTAGTGATTTAGTTAATACCTATATCTTTTTATATTGGTAAAAGTCATGTAAATTCATCTTTTACTGCGGTTATGGAAGACCTTTTCAAGAAGGCAAGTATTGCCATGGATGGATGCTATTTATTTTATCCAGCCACCCATCCAAAGAGAAGTAAGATTTTTGTTTTAGGTGAAACAAATCATGTTCTTTAGGGTGGTAGACATTCTCTAAAAACCAATTATTGTGACTCATCCATGCATACATGCAACTGCGATTCTACCACGAACCCACAAATGTTGGCGTTCAGCAGTGAGCTGGTAGATCACAAACCCGGAAAAAGAAAAACAATTTTTTTTTTTCAGATTTCTTAGATCTGGAAAATATGGAACGAAAACATTCCAAATCAGTGTTGGCTGGCTAGACAGATCAGAGCCAAAGAATGTTTCAAATTAGTGTCAGAGATATGTCAACACAAGCTAGACAGAGGGCTGAGAAAACATGTATAGAGGAAGAAGAGGAAAAAAGTAATAATAAATATGATTTATTTAGCCCAATATATCCAAAGTTTACAAAATAGCCAAAGGTATTAATGGTATGAGCCAAAAGCAAGATTGTTCCAAACTCGAAAATGTTCGAGTTTGAAAATTGAGAGACTTAAGTTCAACTAAATTGACCTCAAGGACTGGAAGTAAAAACTTAATTTTGTTTTTGAATTTTAACTAAGAATTCAATTTTTTTTTTCTTTTTTTTTGAAGTATATGTCTTTTAAACTGTGCGATACTTTACCGTTTTTCTACCTTTTCCATGTTTTGTTTTATTTGTGTCTGATTTCGTCTTTTCATTGTAGTCCAATTTCTCGTAACCTCAAAAATTGGGTTGTGATATTTTCATCTTGCTACCCCAATTGATCTAGATGACAAAGAAGCCGTTAAAGTGTCGACGAGAAGAACAATTGAAGGAACAAAATAGTTCACTGGATCTTTTTTAAATTATAAGTTGTTTTCGAACTTCTTTTGAGCATCGTATCCCTTTAAAATCCTCAAACTTCTTAAAAGTTTCAATTACTGAACTACTGAACGTTTGAATTATGTCTCATAACGTTAGATTATGTTAATGTTTAGTGCAAGTTGTTAATACCAATGCTTGCACGTTGTTATGAGATGCCCATTTGATTGATTTTGATGGAATTTAGGAAGTCGATCCAAATAGGTCGTTAAGCTAAGAAGTTGTTTGATGTTTGAATATTCATTCACTTACTAAAATCTTAGACTTGGGAGCATCATATTGTGTTTGTGAGTTAGTTATTTATTTGAAGTCGAGAGATTGAACAAACACAACTGGTTTGGCTACAGGTCTTTGAAAGATACTAAAGGCTACATATTCAGTAATGTCGCATCGATGAAGCTTTTGTATGCTTGTTTTCCATACAAGTATTGTATCGAAGAAATATTTGATGGAACTGTTAGAAATCACAACCCTCTACAATGGTATGATATTGTCCACTTTGAGCATAAGCTGTCATGCCTTTGCTTTGGGCTTCCCCAAAAGGCCTCATACCAATGGAGATAGTATTCATCACTTATAAACCCATGATCTTTCACTAAATTAGCTAATGTGGGACTCACTCCCAATAATAATCCTCATCAATCCTCCCCTCGAACAAAGTACATTAGAAGCCTCCTTTAAGGCTTATGGAGCTCTCGAACAACCTCCCCTTAATCAAGGCTCGACTCCTTCTCTGGAGCCATGCCCTAAACTTAACCATGAAAAAGTGAGCGGTGAGTTAGGCAGCCATCCTTTCCCTCTCATATTTTCTTTTGCTTGTAATACAAATTCATATGAAATGGCTGCATTGAAAGCGTTTTTGTTGCAGGTCATGATGTTTCCTTGGAAAATATTCTTCAGCTCTTTCCCTCTTTTGTAATCTCATAATTCATTTACTTATATAAGTATATATGTTCATTTTGTATTTACATTGAATGTCTTTGGACATTTACTTGTCTTTTGCTCCAAAAAAAAAAAAAATTAGTGGGGTCCCACATCGATTGGAGAAAGGAACGAGTGCCAGCGAGGATGCTGGGTGACACAATCGCGCTTTCGAAGGCAGCGGACTAGCGATTGTGCGGCACTCACTTTTCAGCGACAAGTGAGCTTAAGTCAATTTGTTCTTGCGTCACCTATGGCCAAGCGACGTACGATCGAGCCTCTAGCCTCGGTTTTAAAAGAAGGTTTTAGAAAACGAGGAGAGAGAGAGATTTTAGAAAGAGAGATTTTGGAAAGAGACGTTATATAAGCAAGCAAGAGAAAGATAACAACGGCTTAACATATATAACCTTGGGTAGGGAGAAGTTGACAACTAGTCATATCCCCCTATAGTACATTCTGTGGCAGGCCTAGACATGATATTTTTGAGGCGTCATACGCCTTAGAATTACAAAAGGAAAAACACTAGAATGAAAAGACATGACAAGGGTTTGGCTTGTCATGGGCATGCGGCCATGGGCGACATGCCCTGGACGAGCATGACCGTGACACTGGGCCTCGAAGGGGGTGGATTGTGATGTCCCACATTGGTTGGGGAGGAGAACAAACCAACCTTTTATAAGGGTGTGGAAACCTTCTTCTAGCAGAGGCGTTTTAAAGTCTTGAGAGGAAGCCCGAAAGGGAAAGCCCAAAAAGGACAATATTTGCTAGCGGTGGACCTGGGCCGGTGCACATGGGTGGATTGTGATGTCCCACATTGGTTGGGGAGGAGAACAAACCACCCTTTGTAAGGGTGTGGAAACCTTCTTGCAGACGCGTTTTAAAGTTTTGAGGGGAAGCCCGAAAGGGAAAGCCCAAAGAGGACAATATCTGCTAGTGGTGGACCTGGGCCGGTACAAATGGTATCAGAGCCAGACACCGAATGATGTGTCAACCTTCTCGCTGTTCCCCGAAGGAGGGTAGACATGAGGCGGTGTGCCATTAAGGATGCTGGGCCCCAAAGGGGGTGGATTTGGTGGAGGTCCCACATCGATTGGAGAAAGGAATGAGAGCCAGACATGAGGCGGTGTGCCATTAAGGATGCTGGGCCCCAAAGGGGGTGGATTTGGTGGAGGTCCCACATCGATTGGAGAAAGGAATGAGAGCCAGTAGGGACGCTAGACCTCGAAGGGGGTGGATTGTGATGTCCCACATTGGTTAGGGAGGAGAACAAACCACCCTTTATAAGGGTGTGGAAACCTTCTTCTAGCATACGCGTTTTAAAGTCTTGAGGGGAAGCTCGAAAGGGAAGGCCCAAAGAGAACAATATTTGCTAGCGGTGGACCTGGGCCGTTACAGGAGCAATCGAAAGCTACAAAGAGAAAGATTACTTGTATGAAACAAAGGATAAGTAGTCAACATAGAAACATAATTAATGAGACCTCATGATTGCAAGAAGAGGCAAAGAGTTGATCTACTCTTCTAATGTTTCTCTTAGCTAATTGATGTTGAGATGCAATTTCAAGACGTTGTATGTGAGATTCCACTTCAGTTGGAGAGCGGAATGAAGCATTCCTTATAAGAGTGTGGAAAGCTCTCCCTGGTATACGCGTTTTAAAATCATGAGACTGCCAGCGATACATAACGGGTCATACAGGACAATATCTACTAGCAGTGACCCTGTTACATTGTCTAATCTTTTGAAAGTAATAAATCTTTAAGAGCATTAAAGATGTTATTGGGGTGGGGATTGAGAGTTCTTTTGTCTTGGCATTCGATTTCCTTTTACATCTCTACGAAATTTTTCATTAAATTTTGTGGATATCAAAATTTTATATATATATATATATATATACTTTTTTTTTGTAATTTTCTATAATAAAACCAATTATTTTGGTTAGTATTATCACTCGCTTTAATCCATCTATATAGCTTTAATTTACACTCGTGAAAATCAGATTATCCATTTGGAAAAATGACAAAACGATGGGAGAAAGAGAAAATGGAGTTGAGTTGAGAAAAAACATAGCCTCCACATGATATCTGATAAATGAAAAACTTCCCATTTCATGGGACCATCATTTTTAAGATTGCTTGTCCTTTAGTCAGTTAGAAACCTTATCACAAATGTACGAGGTACACTAAAAGTAGCCATAAATCTTAAACATTATCTCTTAGTTCTTCAAACTGTGCAGAGAGATGGAAGTTTGAGTAATAGGAGGCACTAGATTTACAGGGTTGGTGTCTCTTCAATCGACTTCTCGAGGGTGGCTACTCTGTCATTACTGCCACAAAACTCAACTCAGGTATGTCTAAGATCAAAGTCAATAAGGAAGGACTCTTTAGTTTGTCGTAATTCAAAAAGTACATTAAAAAAATTTAGAATCGAAAGATTTTATAAAATTAGGAGAAGATTTTTGGAGTCTGATCATACTTTGGGATGTTTTCTCCTTTCTTTTCGGTTTGTAGGAGAATTATTTGATTTTTTTTTTTAATTTTAAGATTCGAATCTCAATAATCAAGAATTTAAAAAAGAAAATTTAGCATCGATTTTAATAAAATCACTTATTATCCTATTGATTAATTACGACGGTCAAAGTTTTAAGTGTAGTTTCTACGCAATGAAATTCGATTTCCTGATTCTAAGACCTAGGACTTCTAAAGTGCTTAAGAACCTCTTGTCATGTCTCATTCTAGTATTGTTGTGTGTCTTTTTATGAGTATTTATAAAAGAAAAATCAATTAATTATGAATACATATATGCATGTGGGAAGATTCGAATCTTAATCTCTGGCAGAATATTTTAATGTTTCTCTTAGCTAATTGAAATGGGTTTAATTTTTTTCAATGTAAACAATTGCGTGGGATTGCACCATGGCCTACGGAGGGCAGAAATCGAGAAATGGAAAATTTGGAGAAGGGGAAAGTGTGTGTAACCGGAGGCACTGGATTTCAAGCTTCATGGCTCATCAAGAGCCTTCTCGAGGATGGCTACTCTGTAACTACCACCGTCAGAGCCGACCCAGGTTAAAACACCCCTTCTTCTCTCCATTTTTGGTCTCTGTTTTGCTTTCTTGGCTTTGCATGGCTGACTTCAACATCAGCTTCTTGGATTGTAAAGGATATATTCATTTGTTAAGAATGAGTGCTTTGAATCTTTCTTCCAATTCTGTACTTGAGTCATTTGAATGTTATATGAATTCTTTACTTGATTTCGCTTTTTTGACTTATTTTGAGGTTTGCATGCTTGGTGTTTGATGAAATTACTATGAGAGTTCATCACCTGATTGCTATTTAAGCAGTGTCTTTGGCTCTTTGATTCCTATTCCAGAACAACTCAAACATTAAACTAGTTGGTTATAATATATTTAATTTATGTGAGGTCTCACGTTGGTTGAAGAGGCGAACGAAGCATACTTTTATAAGAGCGTGGAAACCTTTCCCTAATAGACATGTTCTAAAATAGTGAAGCTGATGGTGATACGGGCCAAAGAGGACAATATCTGCTAGTAGTGGACATGGGCGGTTACAAATTGTATTAGAGCTAGACACCAGACGGTGTGCCAACGAGGACGCTGGGCCCCTAGGGGGTTGGATTGGGATTGTGAGATCTCTCATTGGTTGGAGAGGGGAACGAAGCATACTTTTATAAGGGTGTGGAAACCTCTCCCTAGTAGACGTGATTTTAAACCGTGAGGCTGACGGCAAAAGGAGCCAAAGCGGACAATATCTGCTAGCGGTGGGCTTGGACTATTACAAATGGTAGTAGAGCCAGACACCGGGTGGTATGCTAGCAAGGACGTTGTGCCCCAAGGGGAGTGGATTGTGAGATTTTACATTAGTTGGAGAGGGGAACGAGGCATCTCTTTATAAAGATTGGAAACCTCTCTCTAGTGCGTTTTAAAACCGTGAGGCTGGCGGCCATAGGGGCCAAAGCGGACAATATCTGCTAGCCCAAACCCACCGCGAGTCATTTGATACCATATTAAACGGCTTCTTAAAGATTGGGTTAATTTACTTTTAAGATTTTGGTATTCATTAAGGATTGTAAGAAGTAGATCCAACTGCATATGAAATTTTCATTGAATAAGTATGAATTTATGAAACAAGTCACCAAAAACAAAATTGTTGTAGAATATATTATAAGAGGTATAAGCCTATGCAATACTTGTCTAACTTGTTTACATTTTAATTTCTGAATAGATCAATTGTCTATCTCGACTTTCCTCATCTAAATTTGTTTACATTTTAATACTGCACAGAGAAGAACAAGGACTATGGCTTCTTGACAAGTCTACCCAATGCATCGGAAAAACTCCAAATATACCATGCCGATCTCAACGACCCGAACAGTTTTGCTCCTGCCATTGCAGGTTGCATTGGAGTTTTTCATCTTGCTACCCCAATCGATGAGAAGGACGAAGAAGACGTGGAAGTTTTGACGAGAAAAGCGATGGAAGGAACATTGGGCATCCTTAAAATTTGTCTAGATTCAAAAACGGTAAGGCGAGTTGTACACACTTCCAGTGTAGTCACCATGGATTTTAATCACCACACAGTAGACATCTTGGATGAAAGTTGTTGGAGTGACATTGATTACATCAATAGCGCTTCACCATTCGGAAGATCATACCCGACTTCCAAGACATTAACCGAGAAAGCAGTTCTCGAGTTCTCTCAGCAGAGCGGATTGGATGTTGTTAGTATCCTTCCAAGTTATGTTGTTGGTCCCTTCATTTGTCCTACACTTCCTGGCTCTGTTCGTGTGACAATGGCCCTGGTGTTAGGTAAGTATCTTATGCTCTTTGAATGTATCCTTCACTTTGCACGAAAGACTTGGAAATCTTCGTTGAAGAATAGGCAGATAATTAAATTTTATTGAATCTTTTTTCTAGAGATCTTTATAAAATTATAACGCGATAACGATATCATGGAATTATTCACTGATTTAGAGTCGTTATGGATTCACTTTCGTAGTGTTCTAAACACTTGTTCTACACTTAACAAATCTTTTCTAAACACTTATAAAGTCGATCCAAATAGGCGGTTGAGCTAGGAAGTTGCATGATGTTATTTTATTCCCTTGCTGAATTTCAAACTTGAGTAGCATCAATGATGTTAAACATGAAATTTGTGCAGGTAATAAAGCAGAGTATGGATTGCTCTTGAAATCAAACATGGTGCATGTAGATGATGTAGCAAGAGCACAAATTTTTCTCTTTGAACATCCAAATGCAAATGGGCGATACCTTTGCTCTTCCCACTTAATCACAGTCGAAGAATTGGCTAACTTATTGTCTGCCAAGTACCCAGAATTACAGATTCCTTCTGCCGAGTGAGTTCCACGGCATATTAGTTTCTCGGCTTCCTTTGATAACTATTTGCTTTTTAAAACTTAGGCTCTATTTATTTATTTATTTATCGTTTGGTTCCTAACATCATTTGAATTTTATCATTTATTTATCGAATCATGCAAGATTTTTTGAATTAGACGTATCATATCACCGTCATTTTATCAAGTTTACGAAGACTTGGTTGTTTATTTGAAATTCAAAGATTAAATAAACACAACTGGCTTGACTGTAGGTCTTTGAAAGATATCGAAGGCTTCAAATTCAATAATGTCTCATCAAACAAGCTTTTGGATGCTGGTTTTGAATACAAGTATGGTATTGAAGAAATGTTTGACGGAGCAATCCAAAGCTGCAAAGAGAAGGGTTATCTCTAGCTCATCCTTTTCTATTAATATTTCTGTTTAGCATTGTCTGTTATCTTCTGTGCATGTGTCTATATATATATATATATATATATATATATATATGTATACACACACACACACACATTTGAATGATGCCTTCTGTTAGCATACAATTGTTTTCTACTTTGCATAACAGATCAGTGAAAACACGTGGGAGAAAAATCTGAACTACGATCAACATTTGTCAAGTTCATGTTATCGTTCAATGAATTTGACCTATTTTTTTAGTTAAATATAAGAGGGTTGTGCCTTAGATGATTTATGATATATGGTGTCATAAGTGTACTCTGTGAGGGGATGATTACGGGATCTCTAACTATTTCTTAACGGTGAACCTATTCAAATAGGAGCAAGAGACAACATGGGTAAATGACATCGATCAAGATTTTAAATTTTGATGTATTTGATCCATATTTATAGTAAAAACACGGCTAAACAAATATATTGAATCATTTTTCATCAACTTTTAAAGATACACGGTTGTCATATTCTTCATTTTTAAAATGGTATCATTTATCTCTCTAAAAAAGTCTTATTTCATGTTTAAAATTTTAAAATATTATTCGCGGGTATTTCTTAACTTAAATTTGAATCACGTGTCTTAAATAAGATCTTAACACTCAAATTAACTAGAAATTTCAATACTTGACCTCGAAATTTGTCAAATTTGGATGAATTTGACCATGTTTTCAAAAAAAAAAAACATATTCAATTTTTTTTTCTTCTCGGTAATAATATGGAAGTATGATTGTTTGTTCAAAACTTTAAAGATGGATTACTCCCTTAACTTTTCTCGTGAAAATTACATTTGCCAAGATTTATCCATTACTTTGGTACATTTATAGTTTTTATTAAGAAAAATGGTATATTTATTTCTTAAAAAAAAACTATGATATATTTTATTACAAAAAATCAAAATTAAAAAAAAAAAAAAACATTTTTCCTTTTTTAAAAGATAAATCCTAACCGTTGGTTTTTACATAACGGTATTATATGGCCATAGAAAGCGCGCCAAATAACTTCAATGGGTCCCACCTCAAACTGGGCTTTCTTGTAATATCGCACTCCGTTTCCAATCATGGACCGGCGTCCCAGTTCATCTCTCGCGCGCTTGCTTTCAGAGGGGCTAGGGTTAGGGTTTTAGCAAGGAGAGTTCTGCAGCTTACTCAAACATGGCTTTCTGGGGTAAACTTGTCAATCCCTTCTATGATTTTCACCATTTCTTTCTTCTTGTTATCTTTTTTATTTCATTTTTCTCCTTTTGCTCTATTCTTTATATTGAATTTGTTGTTGTTGTTTATTGTTTATTTTATTTATTTAAATTTTCCTATCATGTTATGGAGTTTGATCGTTGGTTAGCATTGTCGAGTGTCGGGTGTATTTGTCGATTGCTTTTTCATTGTTTTGATTTTCTGAGTTTTCTTTGTGTTTTCTCATTTCTGTTTGTTAGTTTTCCAGGAACTGAAGTGAAGCCTGGAAAGCCCTTTACCCAAAAGTTCGACGACTTCAAAGGAAGGCTTCATGTTTCACTGGTAATGATTACAAACTCCACTCTTTGTTCTTTGTGATTAGAGTTTAGAGCTGGGTTGCCGTAGTTTCTTGGTATTAGTTGTGTAGATTTGATTTTTAGTCCCTGTTTGGGTTTGGTAATTATTATATGAATTTATGGATAATGAGTTCGATAATTAGCAATTGGAGAAGCCCTTTTTTTTGTGTATTAGTTTCTTCCTGGGATGGAGGTCTCTATGTCCCCTGCCCTTAGGTTGTCCTCTTTGTGGCTTTAATATACTTCATCTCAGTTTCTGATTAAAAAAAAAAACAAAGGAGACGGTTTTTCTCATGGATGTCATGCGGTATCTGGATATTCGCAGGCAACATTGGGGTTTGGTACAGCAACAAAGAAGAGCGTTCTTCAGTGTAACGTGGGGAATAAGAGTCCTGTCTATCTATGCTCATTGTTTCCTGAGAAGACTGAGTGTTTGCAACTAAATTTGGAATATGAAGAGGCTGATGAAGTCATTTTTTCCGTTATTGGTCCTCGAAGCATTCACCTTTCTGGTTATTTTCTAGGAAGTTCCCGACACAATAATGTAAATGATGATAATACGTATCCATTAGTTTCTCTGCATCAGGGTGGATAACTTCTCTGTTGATTATATTTATTTATGTATAGTAGCTCTTTTTGGGTGTAGTATTTGCAATCCTTCAATTATAAAAAATAGTAGGCCAAGATAAGAAATATAAAATGTCTTAAGCTTTTTGTATATTTTCAGGATAGGATGGGTATCGCTTATATTTCAAGTTAGGATAATCATATAGCTTGGGTTTTCTTGAGATGCCCAATTTACTAAGCATATCATCTATCTATGACAATAAATTACCATGTTTCCTGTGTTCTCCCTTCTACCATGCCTTGTTTTCTGGGGCTTGTTGATTGCATTGTTTCATGATGAATTTTTGTTATCTTTCTTTAACTAACTAAATAAAAAGAGAATCCTATGGAGAAGATATTGCAAACACTGATACACAGAGCTCTGAGTATGCTGACGAAGACAAGTATGAGGATAGTTTTATTAATGATGAGGATCCAGAAGTTTTCTCCCCCTCTCTTATTTCAAATGAAGAAGGTTTGTATCCTGATTGCATTACCATCCCTCTCTAATAACTGTGGGGTCTTTTTTGTTTCCTCCTTGCATTCGTCTCTTCATTTTCTGCTCTTTCTGCATTCATTGAAGTCATCCTTTAAAGCTTGCTGTTATTTGCATTGATTTTATTGCATTTCAAAGTATTTGAGGCTGCCTTAATCCTCATGATTCAGGGATGGTGAAGCTTTATATCCGCACTCCTTTTGATTTTGGGAGACCATGTCCCAGGATGTTTTGGCCTATAACGTTGTTTATGAGAGAGAAGTTTTAATCTCTTCAATGTTTAATTGTTCTTTCATTTTTTGAGGCTGCCTTTATGAAGTATTATGGAAAAAATAAATTTATATTCAGCTTTGGATGTCTCTAGGCAGCCTAAGTTTCAAGTTGGTTCGATTTTCAACATTGTGCATGAAGTTTGAGTTTTTATTATCCTCGATTCTTAAATAAATTATCTTTGTTCAAGGTGCATTAATATGCATGAGGGGTGAAGCACTCACTAAGTTTCTTACTGAAATTCTTCGATAGAGGTGCGCTTTGTTAGGTCTATGATAAGTTTTTGTTCATGGTTCTCTATTTTGTGTATTTGGTTTTTTTTTTTTAATTGTCTTTTTCACTCCCTTTGGGAGTTTGTATCCCTTGAACTTTTAATCAATTTCATTATATGAATGAGAGGTTGTTTCGTTTTCAAGAAAAAAAATATTCTAAACTAGGAGAAATTTAATTGCACGTTTTGTGTTAGAAAATGGCATATGCTATGTGATTTAGGGATCTATATGGTTGTACCTTAGATAGATACCTTATATTTTCCCAGACGACCTATGTTCAAACATTTACAATATTGTTCTTATTATATATAAGACAAGTTTTGATTTTCCATTTTTAGTAGTAGTTTAAATCATGCTGATCGCAATATGAATGCTATTTGATTTCCAATAGTTTGACCATTCTCAATCTGGTGTGAATAGATGAAACTCTTGGCAAGAACAAAATCAGAAATAAAACTCGCAACTGTAGGCGGCTCAGAAAGAGCTATCAGTTGAGTGAATCTGATGACGAAGAAAATTCTCAGCCTAAAAATAATTTTAAAACTGGGATCCCCTCAGAATCAGAGAGTTTAGATGAAGACAACCATCCCATATCCTCCTTGTGCAATAATAGAACCAAGGGAGAGATAGCTACGGATGCAGAGGAAAAGGAAGCAAGAGAGCACGAAGTCTTACATGAAACCAGTGATACGAAGACAGAATTTGATGGCGAGTTTGTTACTGGAGTTAATGGAAATACTGATGGTATTATTGATGATGGTCTGCTGAATGGGTGAGTTCCGGCTATAAAATTGTCATTTATGAGATAAATTGTTAATTTGCTTTCTCCTCTTAATTAAAAATAAAGTGCAAGTCTTAGATTTGTATAGCAGGGCGTTTATGATTTTCTCTTAGGAATGTTTTGAAGGTCACAAATCCATGCTACTTTATGTATACAGTTAGTGCCTTTCTTGAGAACGTCTTGAAATAATGGCTTGGAGCTTTTGTTGAACAGTGTTATTAATTTATGATGTCGACGTTTAATGAATCCAAGCAAGGAAGCTAGAGAGCAAAATAATTTTTCAGTTTTTGCTACTGGGTCATTTCCTGGAAACAGTCGAAGGAACACGTTAGTGGTGGGTTGGGGGGGGGGGG